>NC_138029.1:69863140-70224364 GCF_964106645.2 Podarcis pityusensis | reverse complement strand
CCTCTGAACTTCCACAGGCCCAAACAACATTGAAAGTGGAATCACATATAGCTGCCCTGATACCATCTTGAGCATAGATCATCATGCTTGTGTGATAAAAAGAACATTTGGAGGGGTTATTATGCCTTGTGTTCTGGGAGCCCCTCTGCTAAATGCCTCCTGTCGCTCCATGTTTTGCAAGTGTGTCCCATTCCAAATCCCATCCAGTTTCTGCCTCCCACCTTTAAACAGTTACCTTCTGAGCTTCCTTTCTTAGGTGTTACACTTTACATGTTAGCCTATTGCAATCCATGCCTTGTCAGCTCACCAAGGTGTTCCAATTTCTTATCCTACCACTTGGCATTCTGTCTGCTGCATGTTCACCTACCTAGGAACCACTGTTGTGTATGGAAATGATGATGTGTTTGTACTCTTAATCCAGCCTACCATAGCTGTTTGGATATAAACCACAACACGAGAAAGTATGCCCAAATATGTCCTGCCCAGGCTGGGTCCAATCTATCTCTCTATTAAAATTTCATCACTGCCACTCATGCAAATGCAAAATGATTTAAGTGCTTCACTTCAGGGACCGTCATCGTTCAGCAGTTATGAAACAGCACTGCCATCCGACACACACAGCCCTCCAAAGAGCTGCAGAAGTCCTGATAAACCTAGGAAATCACAGAACAGGGACTGTTTATTGCACATATGGAATATGAAACCATTAAAGGCACATTGGCTACTGTTGCATGGTTCCCTCTGGTCCCAAATGAATATGCAGGAGGTGGCAAAGACCTATAATTTCAGATGTTTCTTCAATCTATTCTGGTAGGACACAGGGCAAGCGGTATGGCTTTGACCAAAGCAGCCAACCCTTCTGTCATCAGAAGAAGTAAACATTGTTCAGCCCAGACACTGAGGTCCAGCGCCGAGGGCCTTCTGGCAGTTCCCTTGCTGTGAGAAGCCAAGTTACAGGGAACCAGGCAGAGGGCCTTCTTGGTAGTGGCACTCGCCCTGTGGAACGCCTTCCCACCAGATGTCAAAGAGAAAAACAACTACCAGACTTTTAGAAGACATCTGAAGGCAGCCCTGTTTAGGGAAGCTTTTAATGTTTAACAGACTATTGTATTTTAATATTTTGTTGGAAGCTGCCCAGAGTTGCTGGGGAAACCCAGCCAGATGGGTTGGGTATAAATAATAAATTGTTGTTGTTGTTGTTGTTGTTGTTGTTGTAAATTGAAAGCTTTGGATGATCCTACAACAACAAGGGAGAACAACCAACTAGGAAAGGGCACTGTGCCAGGGTGCTTCTGTGGAGTGGCTTTCTACCGCACTCGACTGCAGGAGAGAGCTCTTTCCAAACTCAACTGCTTAGGCCCCCCTCCCCCCAAATCTGCCATGAAATCTTTCCGAAGAACACACTCAGGTTTCTGCCAGGACTTTGGGTCTCATCTCTATTCAGTGTGAAGTGCAAGACTGTGCTCCAACAAAACATGGCAGAGAACAATCAGCAGCGGTGGGCAAGCCATTTTTCAGGGAGAATTGCCTGCCATTAATGGTCTTCACTGGCTTTCAAAGAACCCCAAGATGCCATGGAACACAGCTTGAAAACTACTGGTATTATAGAGAGGAAGTAGAATGTGGATTGGGGAGGTTCCAATCCCCACTCACCCACGAAGCACTCTGAATGACTTTAGGTCAGCCGCTACCTCCCAGCTGAACCTACCTCCTAGGAATGTTTTGGAGGAAACAGCTATTACCAGCACAATACATTCAGTAAACATGTACAGTGGATGCTCGGGTTGTGAACGTGATCCGGGCGGGATGCACGTTCGCAACCCACAGCGTTCGCAACGTGCAGTGGCACGTCTGCGCACATGCAGATTGCGATTCTGTGTGTCTGTGCATGCGTGACCACCAAAACCCTGAAGTAACCCATTCTGGTACTTCCGGGTTTCGGCAGTCCGTAACCTGAAAAAACGCAACCTGAAGCGTCTGTAACCCTAAGTATGACTGTATGTGGCTCTGTGAGCAATTAAATTCAAAACAGCAAGAGGTGAGGTTGATATATACCTCCAACCGCACTAAATAATCATGCTGAGTTCAAGCAGACTCTCACCACCATCAGTACTGGCAGCATAACATTCAGGAAGGACCGAGAGACACTTAGGCCTATCCAAACAGAGGGAGGAGCAACAGGGCAGCCAATGAAACAGGGCCACTTTTGCTTCCAACAAGGAAGCAATGTGGAAGAGGCGTCCTTGCCTGCAAGCAGGATTACAGCACAACCCTCCCGTGGGACAAACCAATATTTGCCCATCTTGGCTTGCTAAGGAACCACCCGTGTTGCCTCCTTGGCTCCCTTTGCACATAGACAACAACACGGCCAGACCCTCCCGGCCGCCCCTTGCCTGTGTTCCTCAATCTGCTCCTCGCGCTCCCGGTAGCGCTTCTCTCGCTCCTCCTGCTCCTGCCTCTCCTGCTCCATGCGCTCTTGCTCAAAACGCAGCCGCTCGTCCAGGGCCTTCTTCCGCTCCTCCTCCTTGCGCAGCTCCTCCTCTTTCTACAAGGGACAGAAAAGAGGGAGAGGGTAGTGCTGCCCCTCACACAGAAGGGCTGGAACATGGATGAAGGGAAGGAATGACATACGTGCGTGTGTGCGTGAGAGAGAGAGAGAGATGATAGATTAGATAGATGACAGATAGATTAGATAGATGATAGAGATGATAGAGATAGATAAGATAGATGATAGATAGATGGATGATAGATGATAGTCATAGCTAATCACAGACTTGCCCTGCCCAGGGACAGGGCTTCCTTGGTAAAACCTCTCTACCTTGGCCTGCTCCCAGAACTGCTCCCGGTTGAGTCGCTTCATCTCCACAGCAGCATCAGTCTTCTGATAGGTGGTGCCCTGGAACAAAGAAATCAAATCAGGAGAGAGAGACCTGTACGTGTGTGAATGAGGACACACAGATAACAAGACAACTTGCCAGGTTCTCACTGCCCTGGTGTGTTTCACAATGCTTTACAACAGCATGGGGGTAACTGACCAGAATATTCTTCAAGGCAGTTTATAACGTATGCTGGAGGATTTGCAGTGCACCCATCATAGCCAGTGAGGTTAATCTGAGGTGAAATTATTGCTAATGGAAACATCCACTCCACTGTAACCATCTTTCTTACCCTTTATTAACAGCCTTCCCCAACCTGGTGCCTGCAGATGGTGTTGGACTACAGCTCCCATCTCCCCCTAGTCCCAGACCATGCTGGCAGGGGCTGATGGGAGCTGTAGTCCACATCTGGGGAAGGCTGCCCTAAGTAGAAACTGCTTTCAGCAGACCAGCCACACCCAAGCCCAGAAGAGGCTGGTGCTGCTTCTCCCCAGCAAGGGGAAAGGGGGGCATGGCAAAGAAGGAGCATTACCACTGGCTGCGCATTCTCATCCTCACGCAGGCGGAGACGGTGCAGCACGGGGCTGGCAATGCGGGCAAGGCCATTGGAGAGCCGCTGCCCAATGGCTCCTGGGTCGATGTCTTCCACACTGCTAGCATTGACAATGACATCCACACCCTGTTGAGACATTCAAACCACACTGAAAAATGAGGGTCCAGCCACGAAGCTGGAGAAGATGGACTAGGACCAGGAAATGGCAGGGAACGAGATTTCAGCTCAGCACCAGAGGCCACTTCATATTTATTGGGAAGAGAGCTGCTAGACAGTAGACAAAGACTGTGTTGGGAGGTGGTGGGCTCTCCTCCAATGGAGCTATTTAAGCGGAGTCCGGATGAGCATATTTGTCAGGCATATTGTAGCTTCAAAGGCGGGGAACCCCTTTCAGAGATAGCCTGCATTCCCTCTTGGGTAGTTTTCTGGGGGGCTGCTTGCCAGTGCTGGGCAGGGCCAGAGGCAAAAGCCAGCAGGGCAAAGGATGTGTGAAGTTTACCTTTGTAGAGCAGGCTCTACTCCAGCCACGCAGAAACCAGGGGCTTACACCCACCTGTGCACCCGCTACCTGCCTACCTAAACTGGGCAAGCAGGAGGCATGATCATGGTTCAAGGACATATACCAGCCAGGCAAAAGCACTTTAGAAAGCCACAAACCAGGCTGATGAGGGGCAAGGAGTAAGAAGAGTCCCAAGGGCTGGGCAGAGAGGCCTGGAGGGCCACATCTGGCCCCCTGACCTCAGGTTCGCCACCCCACTTGAAGCTGCATTTTGCATTGAGCAGGAAGTCAGATGAGGATTTAAGGCAGCTACCCTGGAGGACAACAGTGGAGACCCAGCAACTGGCACATGTCTCCTGCCAACAGCTCACGATCAAAACTCCTTGCCCATCCCAGATGTGGATCCTGTGCCCTTCCAGATGTTATTGGGCTACACTCTCTGTCCACATTTGGAGGGCCACAGGTCTTTCCACCCCTGCATTGCAGATGAACTACGCTCCCTCTTCCACAAAGTCCAAATCCCTTTTCCACAAGATGGGAAAGGACTGTTGCATAGGCACTCCCCCCGCACAACCTTCCCCAAACAGTTTGCCACTGACCTGGAAGAATTCTGCGACTTTGGCCACATGGCTGGCACAGGCACACTTGCGGGCATCAGCAACATCTTCTCCCACCTGCCAGGCATAAAGGTGCACAGGGAAGGGGAAGGTTAGTGCTGGGAGACACCACTCTTGTGAGACAGCAGCAGACAGCATCTTATTCTACATGCACATAGAGACACAGGCTACTTGGGAGAGCATCTATAGAGCTCAGAAGGAGGAGGACAAGGGTGGCACCAGCACGCAAGAAAACGGGATATTCCTCTGGATTTTTGAATGGAAAGCAAGAGCAGCAAGGATTTTCTCTGCAGAAAGGTCTTCCTTGATAATTTTGGATGAGATGTAAACCAGACATATCACTGTGCCAACAAGGTAGGGAAGCAACACTGCACCACATGCCTAAATCTGCAGCTTCTTCTAAGTCCTGGAGCTTCACTGCTTGGCAGGAGTTTTTTTTATGTCTTTTTGTTAAGGACTGGGAAATGACACAGAGAGTACATCTTATACTCCTTCACAGTAGATCTCACCCTTGCGAAGGGGGTCTTGCTGGGGCTAGTAGCAATAGTCAGCGGTTTCCAAATTGCTGGGTATTTGTTCATTTCTGCCCCTGGGCAGCACTTTGTAATGTGTTTCTTCTTTTAGGTCACCCTTCCCCAACCTGGTTCTCTCCAGATGCTTTTGGACTACAAGTCCCATCAGCCTTAGCCACCATGGGATGCTGGAAATTGTAGTTCTGCCCGGACACTGAGGTCCAGCTCTGAGGGCCTTCTGGAGGTTCCCTTACTGCAAGAAGTGAGGTTACAGGGAAGCAGGCAGAGGGCCTTCTCGGTAGTGGCGCCCGCTCTGTGGAACGCCCTCCCATCAGATGTCATGGAAATAATAATAATAATAATAATAATAATAATAATAATTTTTATTTATACCCCACCCCCCCAGCCAAGACTGGGCTCAGAGCGGCTTACAAGCAATAATAAAAAGAAGATGAATGATTACAACTTAAAAACAAAAATAAAATACAACATTAAAATAATGGAACATTAAAATATTAAAATGTAGCCTCATCGCAGGAGGAGAAGGAAAAGAAAAAAGAAAGAGAGGGAGGGAGGGAATCAAATTGGCTCCAAGCCAAAGGCCAGGTGGAACAACTCTGTCTTACAGGCCCTGCGGAAAGAAATCAGATCCTGCAGGGCCCTGGTCTCATGAGGCAGAGCGTTCCACCAGGCCAGAGCCAGAGTTGAAAAGGCCCTGGCTCTGGTTGAAGCCAATCTAACTTCCTTAGGGCCTGGGACCACTAGGGTGTTGTTATTTATGGACCTTGAGGCTCTCCGTGGGGCATACCAGGAGAGGTGGTCCCGTAGGTACGAGGGTCCTAGGACATGAAGGGCTTCAAAGGTCAAAAGCAGCACCTTAAATCTGACCCGGTACTCCACTGGGAGCCAGTGCAGCTTGAAAAGTAACTAAATAACTATCTGACTTTAGAAGACATCTGAAGATTTTAATGTCTGATGTTTTATTGTGTTTTTAATATTCTGTTGGGAGCCGCCCAGAGTGGCTGGGAAAACATAATTTATTACAGTGGTACCTTGGGTTACATACGCTTCAGGGTACAGACTCCGCTAACCCAGAAATAGTACCTCGGGTTAAGAACTTTGCTTCAGGATGAGAACAGAAATTGTGCTCCAGCGGCGCAGCAGCCCCAATTAGCTAAAGTGGTGCTTCAGGTTAAGAACAGTTTCAGGTTAAGAACAGACCTCCAGAATGAATTAAGTACTTAACCCGAGGTACCACTGTATTATTATTATTATTATTATTATTATTAATATTAATATTAATATTAATAAGGTACCCCTGCCCGTACGGGCCAGTCGTGTCCGACTCTAGGGTTGTGCGCCCATCTCACTTAAGAGGCCGGGGGCCAGCGCTGTCCGGAGACACTTCCGGGTCACGTGGCCAGCGTGACGAAGCTGCTCTGGCGAGCCAGCACCAGCGCAGCACACGGAAACGCCGTTTACCTTTCCACTATAAAGCGGCACCTTATTATCTATTATTATTATTATTATTATTATTATTATTATTATTATTATTAATGTCTGGTGGGCATCAGGCCAAAGGCAGCTGGTTCAGACTGTTAAACCCATATTTCTACAAAGACATTTTTTAGAAAGCCTAGTGAAAGGAACTTTCCACAAAAGCAGTATTTAAAGATTGTCGCAAGCTGGGATATGTCAGGTAGGATAGGAAGCAAGTCTGGACAGAAAGTGGGAAGGAGAAGGAGCCAGCCCAATGTGTGAGAGTGGTCGACCCTTTCAGATTCATTAAGGAAAATGGAATTTGTTCCACTAGAGGGCAGTGCAGACAAAACAATGGAAACCCAGCAGTCAGCAAGAGTTCTGCTAGAAAGATCAACCTCCTCCACATTGTAGGCCTCCTCAGAGCTAGCCAGCTGTATGTGGCCCTGTATTCACATCCCAAACAGCCCTCGTGCCAGCCTTCACAAATGATGGGCTGGTGCTTTTTCCTGCACAGAGATTATCTTTAGGTAAACAAAGACTGTGCACAATTAGGCCCTACGGTTGAGAGACCAGGGACCTACCATCAGCCTTTGCCATTCAGTGTTTCTCAAACCGGGGTCTCCAGCTGTTGTTGGACTGCAACTCCCATCATCCCTGACCACTGGGCCTGTTAGCTAGTGATGATAGGAGTTGTAGTCCCAAAACAGCTGGAGACCCAGGTTTGAGAAACACTTGGCTGTTTCAGATAATTCAGCCCGGCCCATTCTCCACCCTAGTTTGTACAGGGCTGCCAGCTCCAGATGTCAAGAGGATTCCTGTGCATAAAGAAGGCTGAATTTCTCCTTGTCTGACTTTTCTCACCATAGTGGGAGGAAAAGCTGTAACTGGTGGAACTTTCCCTTCCCATGCAGTACCAAGGTCCTCTTTTTGTGTGGCCCAGTCAACTTTTGCTCCCCTTCAGCACAGAGCAAGCTGCCTCTCAGACTCTTCTTGGACTTACCCAGTTAATGAGGACATATTTAGGGAGGGTGGCCTGAGGGTCTTTGACACTGCAGAATCCGTACATCACTTTCTGGTTCTCAAAATGGCTGGAGAGTTCTTGTAGGCCGCCAGCTGAAGAAGCAAAGAGACAGATTTTATTGGACACAGACCACACTGCTCTTTCCCTTAGGGACATGATAGGGCACTGCCTTTCACAGAGCCAGGGCATTGGTTCATCTATCTCGGTATGGTCTGCACAGATTGGAGAAGGCTCTCTGGGGTTTCAAGCAGGGAGTCTTTGTATCTAGAGATGCCAGGGACTGGACCAAAAACCTCTGCATGCAGAGCAGATGATACAGCACTGAACTTCGGCCCTTCAGGTGGGTAGACAGAGGAACACATGATAAAAGGGACTAATCTCTCAACTTACGGGGTGTGCCCTTGCCACTGCTCATGGCCATTTACCTCCCCACCCCATGCCACTTCAACTCTAACCCTGTTGAAAAAAATGGGATTTTTAGTTGTCGTCTATTCATGTATGCGACGACAGCAGCGAGGATAGTACTGGCCCAGAGATGAAAAGAAGACAAAGTTCCAACCAGAGAGGAATGGCTGATGAAGATGATGGACTATGCTGAAATGGTGAAACTGACTGGGAAAATCAGAAACCAGGAAGAGAAGAATTTTAAGAAGGAATGGGAAAAAATTACAATGTACTTAAGAGAACACTGTAAACAACTATAAACTTTGGTGGGATTTGAGTAATGCTTGTAATGTACAAAAAACTATGGAAAAACGAATTACTATTTTTTTAACAAATTAAAGAAAATAAGATAAGCAGAAGGGAGAAAAAAGATTGATAATGGTAACCATGGAAGGGTGGAGGGAAGTCAAGGGATTCAGAGAATCCTAATTGAAGAGGTGAATGATGTATTTGAATTTGTTATGTAAAACTTAATAAAAATATATTTTAAAAAGGAAAAAAGGGATTTTTGTTTTTTTGTTTTAGGAGGAGGAAGTTTGGTGGAGCACTGAGAACTGCCAGGACTGGATCAGCTAAGCAACATAAGGTTGCCCAGCAAGGAGGCAAGGGCAGGGACAGGAATACTCACTTCCCGAAGCAGCCAGTTTCAGGTTATCGGAGTCATCTTCGTAAGTGTACAAAGCCCTGCAAGTCAGAGAATCACACAAACAGGTTAGGAGAAGCATGTACAGATAAGGGCAGGACCGCACAAATCCTTCACTATCCAACTCCTGCACCCAGGAAATGCAGATATAGTGCTAGGTAAAATTGGAGGCTAGCAGATTTGCACATGTTGGCTTATTTTACCGAACTGGTTCTGCTCCTGTAGCCCTCGAGTAGCAGGGAGAGGAACAGAACCACAAAGCCCAACCACATAGTCACTGCGGTTGTGGGGCTTCAGAGATCTTGGTGGGATAGATACACACTCTTCTTAGCCCCCAAGGTCTACAAACTTGATTTTTAAAATAAAACGTAGGTTTCCTGGTATGGTCTATAGACCAACACAATAAATACTATTTTAATAAAATGAAAGTTGACCCTCAGGATGATGAATTCTGTATTTGTGTGGTGCTTGCACATGATGCAGGTGGCGCTGTGGGTTAAACCACAGAGCCTAGGGCTTGCCGGTCGGAAGGTCGGCGGTTCGAATCCCCACGACAGGGTGAGCTCCCGTTGCTCGGTCCCTGCTCCTGCCAACCTAGCAGTTCGAAAGCACGTAAAAGTGCAAGTAGATAAATAGGTACCACTCCGGCGGGAAGGTAAACGGTGTTTCTGTGCGCTGCTCTGGTTCGGCAGAAGCGGCTTAGTCATGCTGGCCACATGACCCGGAAGCTGTACGACAGCTCTCTTGGCCAATAAAGCGAGATGAGTGCCGCAACCCCAGAGTCGGCCACGACTGGACCTAATGGTCAGGGGTCCCTTTACCTTTACCTTTACTGCACATGATGCACAATAAACACAGTCCTGAGTAAAGGACAACAATGCCATGTCCAGAGAATGCCTCTCATTCCAGAGAAAGTCTAGATCTTGCATTACAACATAATATATTTCAACCCCTCTGAAAGCCGTGCCCCAGGAAACAGAAAGCAACCAACAGATATTTCCAAACTTGCTTCCTTCCAAATCCAAATCCAAATCATGTTTGGAGTCATGGGGAAGTAATGATGGGGTCACCCACACAAATCCAAGATGATGTTCACTGTCATAGGGTGATACATCTACCAGTGTCTTGGTTAGTGAGGGAAGATCCACAGCATGCTCTGGGATCCTATTCTATCACCCCTGAAACTTTGTTCTTCCTTCCACTTGTCCCCCAAAGAGGCACATTCCACAAATTTGAGAATTATTTGTAGAAAGCACCATGTATATTGGGCAGCAGGCACCCTCAGAGGACCAGGCCTCCTGGAGCACGCCTGGAGCAGATAAATTAAAAATGCCCTTGAGCAACAGCAAACTGCCTGTCTCATGTGCGATTCCCAGATGGGTTATATTTGGTTTGTGTGCATGCACAGACATAGAGTCATTTGAATTAAACTATTTTCAGTAGATTTCCTAAGAAAAGCTCTGCTGAATCAGACCTTTTGTCTGTTCTGAACTTTCTGCCACTAAAGAGCTAAAGAGCCCAAGACCCAAATGTTGTAATCTTTCCTTATTTGGGAGTTTCTCCATCCTCCTGGTCACTTTGGTTGCCTGTTTCTACACACACATCCCAGACTAGCAAGAGGCGCTCATTCAGGCTTCAAGGACTCATTCCAGCCAGACAAAAGTCCTTGGGTGGGAAGGAGGGCCAGTGAGGGCATAGGGAGAGCTACAAGGGCCACATACAGAAGCCTAGAAGAGTTGCATTTAGCCATGGGGCCTAAAGTTCCTCACCCAAACAGATGCAACCCAGGACTGGCCTGTGCATGCAGGATCTGGCTGGGCTCTCAGTTCTTCCTGTCAACTTGTGTAGGTGAAGCAAGCAGGCTGCCATATTTGATATCACCAAGGCAGGCAAGTTCCCTACACTGATGGCTCAGTCTCCACAGACAAGCGGCCCCTAGTGGGTTATTGCAGCATGTGCTGCAATGTCCAGTCCCCCGCAACATGATGTAGACTGCAGGGGTCAGCAAACTTTTTCAGCAGGTCCCTCAGACCTTGTGGGGGGCCGGACTAAATTTTGAAATAAAAAAATGAACGAATTCCTATGCCCCACAAATAACCTAGAGATGAATTTTAAATAAAAGCACACATTCTACTCATGTAAAAACACACTTGATTCCTGGACTGTCCGCGGGCTGGATTCAGAAGGCAATTGGGCCGGATCCGGCCCACGGGTCTTAGTTTGCCTACCCATGATGTAGAGAAAGCACTTCTAGAACACGGCTGCTCCTCCAGCCTGCCCAGAACAAAGCCCCCACCCTGCCCGCCCTTTTTGTTTTACATTCTGTCTGGCAATGCTGTGATAAGGAGAAGCGCTCCCCAAGGTTTCAGCTGGTACATCTGCCCCAACTTCACTTCCAGAAGAGGAACAACAGGGAAGAGCGATGAAAAGAGGGTGTTCAACATCTCCTACATTACGGGGGACAGTCTTCTGTTTGAGGGGATCCTCTGCTAGAAAGGTCATTATGTCTAAGTCTGGTTGAAAGACAAAAGAGTCCCGAGATGGTATGTGGGTGGGTGTGGTGCCTGCGGGATGGGATGGGGCAGGGTGCGCCAGAATCCCAGAGCCCAAGCCATGTTCTGCTCCTGTGCCCAGCAGGCCCATGCTACTTTTTTGGGCAGCGCGGAGCCTGCAGGTGCCTGAGCAACCATGCCACTCCCAGGAGAGATGTGTAGCTCGGGCGCGCTGCAGGCTCCATGGTAAGTGCTACTCCCTGTGGTGTGGTGCCCAGTGTGCCCCACCCCCTGCACTATGTCTCTGGGCAGGCACAATCACCGCAAACACAGAAGTGGCACAAAAGGGGCAAAAATAGCCCTAAAGAAGCACAAAAATGGCACAAAACAGTGCTTAGGAGCCCCACAAGCCTTTGCATCGAGGCCTGTGGGGAGCTTGAGCAAGGTTTGGAGGGAGTGATTGTGGCGTTCATTTGCAGGCTTTTTCAATTGTGTTCTCATTACACAATTGCACTTAAATGCGTGGTGCCTCGGAACGTAACCCCTGCGTAAATGGGGAGTCGCCTGTATTGTATTTCTATTCAAATTGTACTGAATTACTTCTAAATTTGCTTCCCTACAAAACTATTAGAACATGGTTTTTAAAAATGCAAATCAGCACCTGCCTTTGTCCTCTCTTTCGTTGATGCACAAGAAAGATGCTTCGCTGGTATCAGTTCCAGGTGCTTTTTGCTCAAGTGAGAGAGATCCCCTCCACCCATATCCCCTTGTCTCCTCCATGCTGCATGTGCCCGCAGGCCACATGCAAAAGGCTGAGGGAGGAGCTTCTGCTAAATGGGGAGAAATGAATGCGCTGCTGCAGCAGAGGCCTCACCCCACCTGGGGAGTAAGACCCACTCACGCTTCTGGCAGTGAACTGCCTGCTGCCCAATAAGAATGTGAGGGGTGGAGTGGGGTGGGGTGTTAAGAGGCGGAGAGGGAGAAATGGTAAAATTAAAGCAGCAGTAGCAGCATATCAATGAGCCATCAGGGCTTGTGTGAAGGGGCCTCCATGGAAACCGTCTCCAAGATACCACCCTCTCTTCCATCTCTGGCGGGGTATAGCCATTCCCTCCATCCTTTGCCAATCAGCCAGCAGAAATCAGAACCAAAGGCTTTCACACCCTAGCCGAGAGCACATGGGGGTTCTGTTCTCTTCGCAACCTCATTTCGAGACCTCATGTGAAGGGGGAAGGAAGGAGCACGGAGAATTGGTCCAGGTTGTGTGGGCGAAGAGACCGAAGGGGGGGGAACTCCCTCAGCTTATCAAAGCAACCAGCATCTCTGTGTCACCATGGCAACCACGCTGCCATCCAGCTGGGACACAGTTCATATGAGGAAGGAGGTGATTTACAGGGGAGGCTGAGTGGTGGGGGTGGGGGTGGGGGTGGGGGTGGGAGGGAGGGGGGAGGTATTCGCTGGCAGCTGGCCCCAAATGCTGCTCCTCCCGTGCGCACCCACCGCCACCCTCTCATGGCAAATTGGGAGGTGCCTTCCCTGCCCGGCCTTTCCACAGCTTACAGTGGGAGTTTGCTGAGTTGTGTCTCTTCCTGGGCATCATGTGCTCCATTTGCTGACCTGCCAAATTCTTTGGCTGTTTGCATTCCAGTAAAGGCCAGGGCGCCATATGACCTCGGTTCCTTGGGCCAGAATCCTGCTAGAGTCAGAAGGGGAACTCCGCCGGCAGGAGGAAGGATGCTGGTTGCCCGGAATCGCAGGTGGGCAGAGGGCTCCCCCTCGCAGGCATGCAAGGACAGGGTGCTGGACTAGATGGGCCTGTTGGCCTCATCCAGCAGGCCTGAGACATGTTCTCAACTCCCAACATGAACTGGTTGCCTTTACTCCCTGGCCCCAAACCTTCCACAGCCGCATCTCATCACAATATTGGCTATAGCAGAAGTTGCTTACACCATCGGTTTATCTCTTTGTTTCTTTGTGCTAAGTCTAGTCCTTTGATATCGGAGGAGGGAGCAAGGCTGCCATTAGCCCCTGGCATCCTGCCAGGGTCTAGCGGCCTGGTAAGGCCTCTTTCTGATTACTGCTTATGAGCCCTCGCCTTAAAGACTATCAGGCACAGCACCAAGCACCTGAATACAGTCACCTTTTTAGTTTTCCACAACACCCTCAACCTATTAGGAGGTGTGAGGAACTTCACGCCTGTGGGCCAAATGCAGCCCTCTAGGCCTCTCCTTCTGGTCCTTCTGCACCCCCAGTGTGTTTTTTGCCTGGCAGAGATGTGTCCTTGTGTGCTGATAACACCTCCTGCTTGCCTGGACAGAGAATAAAGTCGGATGTGTTTACTTTTGTAGTTTCCACACAATAAACTGCCTACTGCTGGCATGTAGGCCTTGGAAGGGTCCACAGAAAAGAATGCAGCTCTTGGGCTGCCTGCCACAACCAGGCAAGGCCCCTACCTCCAACCCACTGACAGAAGAGAGACCCCGCCAGATGACACCTCCTTCACAGCATATGACTGCCTTCAATAGAGGGGAGTGAACAGTTGCCAAGAGAGGCTGGAGCCCTGCCCCGAACCTCCTCATCTCACGTTCACACACATTTTGGCTAGATCAAGGGAGTAAGCAGAGGGTGTGTGTGTAACGGGATGAAGGGGCATACAATCATGCATGCTGTGGAGAAAGAGCTTCTCCATCTCTTGTAATATTAGAACTCGGGGCCACCCAATGAAGCAGAAGGGTAGGCGGCTCAGGTAGACAAAAGCAAAGTTCTGATTCACACAGCGCATAGGTAAACTGTGGGATTCGCAGCATGTGGTGACAACCACCAACTTTGAAGGGGGAATTAGACAAATTCATGGGCGATAGGGCTACCAATGGGATCCAGTATTAGAGGCAATGACTCTCAGGGTTCAAAATTAGCAGGGAGCCAGGCGCATTTTGCACCTAAAGATTCTCCATTTGCGAGCACCTCAAAAAGTCTGGGTGCCGTTTTTTTGTGCCTGGCTGACACTCAAGGATTACTGAAATGTATGTGCTTTGAAGCTTATGTTAAGGATAGACAATATGTTAAGGAGTTTAACAATAAAAAGTAGAATATTTTGAAAACTGAAGTATGGTACCAATACTTTTATTTAAACACCAAATTAGACATGTATTAACAATTTATGTTAAACATATGATATTAACAAGGTGTCACTTATATGACTTGTGCTTTACTTAATGCTTATCAAAATAATAAATAAAAGGTGTTGCCGCCCCCACCCCCAAAGGTGACGACATTCTGTTTTGGCGCCCACAACCCAGGTTCCAGGAGTCATCCTAGCTTTTCTATCCCAATTTCTAATGCTAAATTGACTCTAAAGTTGCTGAGGAAAATGGGTGGGCAAAGGCTGTTGTGCTCATGTGCTGCTTGAGGGCTTCCCAGAGGCATCTGGTTGGCCATTGTGGGGAATAGGCTGCTGGTCCAGATAGGCCTGTGGCCTGATTCAGTAATGTTGAAACTACAAGCCTGCCTTCTTACTTCTTTTCCCCAGTCACTGTGCCTGATGCTGCCATGTTCCTTGGAGTAAGCTTTGCCCCTCCCTGGGGCTTTTCCCATTGATTACATCTGGTCTTGTACCTGGGCTGAGGTTGCTGATTGGTAGGTCTTTATTTTGCCATAGTAAGAATAGAGGATGCTCAGCATTTTTATTTCATGACTCGGGGGGGGGGGGTTTACTGTGACGCGGGTGGCGCTGTGGTCTAAACCACTGAGCCTCCTGGGCTTGCCGATCAGAAGGTTAGCGGTTCGAATCCCTGCAATGGAGTGTGCTCCCGTTGCTCTGTCCCAACTCCTGCCAACCTATCAGTTCGAAAGCACACCAGTGCAAGTAGATAAATAGGTATCGCTGCTGCCCGAAAGTAAACGGCGTTTCCGTGTGTTCTGGCTTCCATCACGGTGTTCTGTTGCGCCAGAAGCGGTTTAGTTATGCTGGCCACATGACCTGGAAAGCTGTCTGTGGAGAAACGTCAGCTCCCTCAGTCTGAAAGCGAGATGAGTGCCGCAACCCCACAGTCACCTTTGACTGGACTTATCCATCCAAGGGTCCTTTACTTTTTACTGTGACCAAACTGGAAAAAACATGACATCTGTTGTTTGACTGTACCTTCAGCCAAATTGATGGGGGGGGGGGGAGAGAGGAAGAATACTATTCTTAAGCTCATACTACATGTATATTAAGGGGGTGTTGGAAAGAAACCTACAGAAAAAGAAACCCAATTCTTAAGCTTTTTCTACACATCTATGGAGCTGGATGAAAGAGGGCACCCATAGATTTCATAAAATTGGGAAGGAATATTTGCCTATGGGTCTTTTTAGCCTTCCAAAGCCATCAGCATTTCATAGCATTATAAGCAGAGTTTTATTACTGGCTATTGCTGCCTTTCATACAGCAAATGGTTAGACAGTTCATCTGTGTGCTGAAAGCACCCACGTCAGCTAAAAGTAAGCTGCCTGTTGGTTCTTAGAATAGCATATTTTTACCCAAACAACCTGAAGGGACACTCAAATGTTTGGATGAGATTAAATGAGAATGATGTTATAAACAGTATTGCAATTGATTTGCCAAAGGATTTTTTTTAAGAGGCAAGAGAAGAGACTTGGGGACTGTCGTGCCAATGCTATGCTGTTCAATACAGCTATGATGCTCTGATATAAAGGTCATCTCTTGAAACAAAGGACGTCTGGTAACTATGGCTTATGCAGACATGGAGTCACATGAAGCATACACTGAATTTATTTATCTATCTGTCTCATTCCGACAGGAGGGGGCCATGGCTTTCTGATATAGAGCAGTATTCTTCAACCTTGGGTGCCTATTTGTTGTTGGACTCCAACTCCCATCATCCCCAGATAGCTGAGCCAATGGCTAGGGATGAATGGTGCCTCTGGGGCTGGCCAGGGGATGCTGGTTGCAAGGAGCTGAGGTGGAGTTAAGCAAGCAAGCGGACGAGGGAGCCCAGCGAGCTCTTGCTGTTGGAAATGGACAGACTAGTGGCAGGCAGGGCGGGCAGGCACTGGCCTTTCTTGTGCTTGCTGTGTGCAAGACCTGTCTGGGAGCTGAGCGCCCAGTGCTGAAGGGGAGCCTTTCCGCCAGGCAGGCCCAGCAGCGCCCACTGCTGCCTCCCAAGGTAAGGTGCTGCCCTCACATTCACCTTTGGCCAGTCTCCATTGGGCCAGTAAGGCTGGGGCCATCCTCTTCCTAGGCCCCTGTGGGGCAGTGTGAGGAGGCACCTCTCTTTGGGGCGGTAGCTCCCAGACCAGGGGCAGCAGCAGCAGCTGCTCAGAAGCCTCCCAAGGCAAGGGGAGGAGGCTGAGGGAGCACTCCACAAGGAAGGGTGTTCAAAAAAGAGCAAGAGACCACCAGTTCTGCAGGGGTGACATCACTGGGCTCCTGAGCCCCACAGGGGTGCCACAGAAAGAATGTAGTTGGTCAAGGGAGCTGTGGACTCAAAAAGGTTGAAAACCTCTGCTCCAAGGCAGAGCTGGATAACCTTTTTGGCCCTATGGGGCTGCCCACCTGTCAATTGTATGTCATTGGGTGATTTGGTGCTTTGGAGCATCCAAGTCAGGATTTCACCTTGGAAGCAGCAACATGTAGCTAATTCTCTACCCCTCTTTTTGTTTTAGAAGGGATTTAAAGGCAAACCCCTTCACTCAGCCATGCAGGGGCAACTGCTCAGCCATTGCAGAATTAAACCCTATCCTTCTGCTTATCAGTTGGTGTCAATGAGTGGTATCTGCTGATTGACTTGGCATCAAAATGGAACCCTTGGTGTGTCAAGAATGGTCAGAGATTCCACAACTCTGCTCTAAGGAGCTCATGCAGCCTATATGTGAGCTATCTAGTGCTATCCTCATTAATGAATTTGTGGAGACACTGCAGACCAAGTAAGGATGCTTGGCTAAAGGCCATCCAATGAGCTGCTTGGCTGGATATGGATTTGAACCCAGGTCTCCTTTATCCAAGCCCAGCACTCAACCCCCTATGCTACCACACTGGTTTTCACTTTATACCCTAAGATAACAAGAATTTCAGAGACTATACAAGCCTTGCCAACCCTGACACCCTCCAGATGTTTTGGACTACAACTCCAATCAGTCACTGTGGCTTGAGCTGATGTGAATTGTAGTCTAAAACATCTGGAGGGTGCCAGGGTTGGCAAGGCTGAACTACACTGTTCTGTTATTTATCATCATATTATCCTAAGCAAATTGGGGTTGGCCACTGTTTATCCACCTCAGGGGATTAAATAGGATAACCTTCCATAACACCACACTGACAATGGAGGCTGATGCCCATCGAGATGGGTAGGGCAAAGGACAGGTGGTCAACAGTAGATGGAACCAGAGCTTTGGGGTCTGGTTGAGACCAGACTGAGATTAGTGGGGCAAAGCCCTATTCACTCTTATGGACCTGCCTCTACTGTACATGAAGTTTCTTGGAGGAAAAGTGGGACACAAAAACTTGATAAATTATACAATTGTCAGCAATTTAAAAAAAAAACGAACAAACAAACCCTTTTTGTTTTCTAAACAGAAAGTGCCCTAATTTTGCATGTCTCTTTGACTAGATCCTGTGCCAGAATGTCAATAGTCTGCCTTCTGGAAACTTTACCAGCTTCCTGCATAGTACAAACAGTGTGGAACATCTGCAATTGGGACATGGAGAGCAGAGACCCAATATGATTTGCCTGCCCAATGCATTACTTTAAATCAGAGGTGGGGAACCTTCTTCTGATGACGGTTCATTGGGTCACATGAAAAGTCAAACAGGGGCCACAGCCAATGATGGGCAGAGCCATCATCAAGAGCGGGTGGGGTCTGCAGGAAGGCATAGCACTCTTTTTGTACCACACCATTCCCACTCTACCTTTCCCAACGCAGAAGCAATGCCAGGGTTTTTATGCCATGGGGGGCGGACAGATGGACGGTGTGCTGGAGAACGGAAGAGGGGCTTCAGGAGGCAGAAGGGCTGGAGGATGCTGAAGGCTGCCTGAAATCAGGGCAAGGACCACACGCCATCCCCTGGAGTCTGGTTCCCTAACCCAGCTTTAAATGGTTTTGTCAGTTTCTCTCCTGCTTGTGATTACTGTTGCAAGTAAGTTCAGACCTATCGGAAAAAAACAGGAAATGCACCAGGAGCTATATAGCACTCTGGTTTGCCGTTCAACATTCCTGCATCTATATACCCAAGGCAAACCCTTCTATGCAGAAGAGTGATCAGCTTCTGCCATGGTGGTGATGGCTGATGAAAGCAGGAACTGATGAATGGTTCATCAGCAGGACATTTTAAGATGTTAGACCCAAAACAAAGAAGGCATATGTGTGCACACAGCACTTGGCTCTGCTTCATGTAGCAAAACCACCCCATCACTGGGATACTGGGTTTTGTAAACTCTGGGTACGAGAGCATAATGCGCATTCTGCACATATGCAGAATTTGCCAGCAAGCTGCTTTTTAAGAATAACAAAAGATTCTAGCTCTCATTATTGTAGACACGCGTTTGGAATGACGTCGGCAGAGTCTGATATTCATAGTCAGGCTGCACTTCTGCTGATTAGTGGTGTGTGCAGGATATCAAAATGGCGCCACCTACCTCCTTGCGCTCTGCCCACCCGCTCCAAGCCCCCCGTTCCCCCTTCTCTCAGATCCCTTCCCACTTCTGTTTTCTGCCACCCGAGCTCTTGCCCCAGGACTCTAAATCCTTTTCAGGACTTGCTCATTGCAGAAGGGGAACTATGCAAAATAGAAGAATGTAAATAGTTTGATTTGCATAATTTATTTTCCACGCAATATAATTTATACTCTTTGGTATCAAGCGCACATAGCACAATCCGCTGCGAGACGCTGCGAAGCAATTTAGAGTGAAACTACCCACTGCAAGGCAAACACCGGGGTCTCTGCCCTGTAACATTCATTTTCAGGAGGTAGGGGCATTTTCAGGGAAGAATTGGTAGGGGTCAACATCACTGCTCCATTGCAAACTGGTGTTTCAGTGCCAACTCGACGCGAGCCAGTTCTGCCCCTGCCCCCAACAGTCCCCCCCCCCCGCTTTTTCCTCCATATCAGAGGCTAGAAAATCAGCTGGAAGAAAAACAACCCATCCTGCACCCCAGGGTATATATAGGGAGAAATTAGCATCTTCAGTTAACGTTCGGCACCTCCACCCCCCAGCTGTTTCTCCCTTACAAATACAGTGGTACCTCGGGTTAAGTACTTAATTCGTTCCGGAGGTCCATTCTTAACCTGAAACTGTTCTTAACCTGAAGCACCACTTTAGCTAATGGAGCCTCCTGCTGCCACCACGCCCCCAGAGCACGATTTCTGTTCTCATCCTGAAGCAAAGTTCTTAACTCGAGGTACTATTTCTGGGTTAGCGGAGTCTGTAACCTGAAGCGTCCGTAACCTGAAGCATATGTAACCTGAGGTACCACTGTAGCTCCCTCTGCATTACCTTTGCAAATGCACATCTGAGAAACAGGTTTTTGTTGAAGTAATGTGTTGTGTCTATAAGCTCCACCTTTGACCAGATTCACAGGGAAATCTCCAGGCGCAACCTATATAGAGAGGGGGCTATAGAAGACCTACCCCCAAACTGTAGCAACTGAACCATGGGGTGGCACCCTGTGGCTGCCTAGATGTTCCTGGACTCCAACTCTCATCAACCATGACCATTGGTGATTCTGGCCGAGGCTGATGGGAGTTGGAGTCCCGGAACATTTGGAAGGCCCTCATGTTCCCCATCCATGATCCAAAGCCTTCAGAGTTGGTGGGTGCTTCCCATCCAGGAACAAGAATGTGCTAGTGCTGTTGGAAAAGGCGCAACGCCCCATTGCTCTTCTCCCCACCTTCAGTGAATGCACCAGAAGAGCTGCAGCAGCACCAACTAGCGCACTGGAAGGAGAATGTGCTGGCTAAGCATTTCTGTGTTAGGTGGGCACTGCACCCAGCCCAAGCCAGGACAGAAGGGAAACAAGCTATGGACAATCCCTTCTCAGTCCCTCATGTATGAAGACGAGAAAATCTAATGAGTTTAACCACTGGCAAGAGAACCTAACACACTTATGGCCATCCTCTGCAAATCTCATGCCTCCCTGGAAGAACTCTGGGGAGAGAGCTGTGGGTGGCACAGCAGGGGCAGGGGCAGGGACTGGCATGGAAAAGGAGCAACAAAGCTGCCCAAGTGGGAATAGCAGAGGACTGAAGAAGAGGTGTCAACATATAAAGCAGCTTAATAGTGGGATGCTAAGCTTCTGGCTCACACCAAACCCAATTTATCCTGCAAGGGTCGTACAGCCACCATCCCCATAGTGGAAAGGCATGGTGCCAAGCAGCACCCTTCCCATGGCTGGCTAGGCAAGGCAACAGCCACACTGCAGGGAGCCGGACACAGATAATGGCACAAATGAGATTGACTCTAATCCAAAAAGCCAAATCCGCTAATTGGCAGCTCAGGACCAGGCTCTTTCCGGGAACGTAGCTGCAGCTGCTTTCGGAGAAGACCTTGTGATCAGGCACACCTCTGGGCCCAGCAAGCGACAAAGGCAGGATGTGAACTCGAGTCCCTCTTGGTGGGCACATGTCTTACTGGCCCAGGCCACGCAGGCGCTGAGGCAGCGCCAGCAAACATGCCAGGATACTCAAAGCCAGCTCCAGAAGGAGGCAAGATGGGAAAGATGCCAGGGACTGGAGGCCAACAAGGGCTGAGGGAGCTAGGAAAAGGCAACGAGGATGTCCTTGATTTCCTGTATAATAGCTGTCCTGTATAGTTATATCTCACTGGTTAAGGAACTATAGGGGTATTCTGATGCTCAGGAACCTCTAGCATCCTAATGGGGGCCCTGCGGATATTCGCCAGCGTCAACAGCAAGTGAGAAAGTGGCTGTGGGGTTCTTACCTAGATTTATATGGCTTAGGAGATGGGGACCACATCAATCTGTGCTCAGGGTTTATCAGCATGAATTATTCTCTCCCTGGAGAATTCATTAGCTCGCATGCACATTGCTGATTCCTCTTGGAATCTGGACACACTCCCTATGAAAGCAGGTTCCTTAGGGAAATTACGTGATTGCGGTTCCAGGGCTCACAGAAGGTCCAGCACTGCGAAAGACAGTCCACGGCAATCTGGGGGGGGGCAACTCACCTTCCTCACAGCCCATCGAGAAGAGGAAAGAACACCTTCAACCTCAGCCTGGGCCGTATTATTTCATGTTGGCCTCCAGCTTACAAATGAGATATATATAGCCCGCAAATTATACTATATGTTACACACACAAACATGGAATCAAAAGCCAGAGATTAGTTGGGCGGAATGTCCTCGCAGCCGTGAAGTCGCTGCCGTTTTGAGGGCAACAATGAGGCTGAACCAACATAGGCAGCTAAACGCCGACAAAGAGCACGTCGACGCATGTGGCATTGCAGAATGAAGAAACAACGGTCGGGGGCTGGCAGGGCAGCTCGGGGTGGGAGCGCATCAGAAAGCAAGAGGATTTAGGGGCTTTCCAGACAATGTGGTTTTCAGAAGGGTAACGAGTTCTGCTTACTAATTTACTGGGCTCCTGCCAGATGATGTCGCCCCAGCGAGAGTATCTCTTACTGAAAGTAGGGAAGAATTGTGGTTCCCCAGAACTCAACCCACTCAGTTCAACTGCTACGAATCTGAGATTCTTTTCCCGGGGAAGCACACTGACTGCACTGGAAAGTACTGTGCGTTTGGTGGCTGCTGCAGGAGTAGCGGGGGAAGTGATTAGTTACCGCCCATGACATGATCTATTGCACTCCTCATTATATGATGGACTCCACATTGTGTACTTGTGTCATCCTCCAGAACACAAACGAGAAAACCCAACCCTGTTATCCAGGCAGTAACCCAGTTTGGAAAGGTGGATTAAATGAGTTATTTCCTTATCCAGGAAATCTCAGTGCCAACAAAGGCATCTAGGGGCAGAAGGGCTGGGCTAACAACCCACCCGCTTTACCTTGGCTGAAATGTGTATTGGAGGAGAAGCAGGAGGAAGATTAGCACACAGTGAGGCAAACAGTTTAGAAACTAAAATTTGGTAGAACCATCAAAACTTCAGAAGAATGGACAAAGCAGAAGGGTTGTGCTGGAACAAAGAGAAAGGCAGGTTCTGGTATCCTTCATCTTGAATTAGCTAGAGAATGAGGACACAGGGAAGGCATTAGCTTTTTAGGACAGAGCCTAGTGTTTGAACTGGGCTTACTTTCTAAAAATGGCATTACCCAGTTCTGCTTTCTAGAAATGGTCTCACCAAGCTGGTATCTGGCCTAGTGTTCTGTCTAGCAACAGTAAACAGTAAACATTCGTTTTTGAAACTTTTTGGGGGGGGGACTGACATGGGCTTCTCAATTTTGGAGGGCCTTACTACCTAGCAGTTTGAAAGCACGTCAAAGTGCAAGTAGATAAATAGGTACCGCTCTGGCGGGAAGGTAAAAGGCATTTCCATGCACTGCTCTGGTTTGCCAGAAGCGGCTTAGTCATGCTGGCCACATGACCTGGAAGCTGTACGCCGGCTCCCTCAGCCAGTAAAGTGAGATGAGCACCGCAACCCCAGAGTCGGTCACGACTGGACCTAATGGTCAGGGGTCCCTTTACCTTTACTACTTACAGAACTGGTGTCCCTTGCTTGCCCCTCTAAGTAGCTGGGAAAGGGTGTTTTCTTGACACAGGAGGCAGGGAAGTAGAATCCAGCTCACAGGAATTTGAGGACAAGCTGCCAAAGGACCATGAGACATCTTCAGAGCCCAAGCAAGAACACTTGGTATTCTATTTTTTAAAAACAAATTACTTGCTTTATTTTTTATTTTTATTTTTTTTTTTTTTCACTTCTACAGATGCAAAACGCCCTGTGCCAATGCAGCAGGGAGTGCTTGCTATACTTTTACAGTCTGGGAGGAAGGAAACAGGAAACCTGCATCCCTTCTCTCCTCTCCATTGCAGACATTACCCACCATTTCCAACTGAATGGTTTTGTCTTTTTATTTAACCCCCACCCCTTCTCACTTTAAGATATGACTACTGCACGCTGCCTCTGCTTAGGGCTGAAATGCATGTGCACCCTTATGTGTTGTTTTTTTTAAAAAAAGCAAATAAAAATAGAAAGAGCCACAAATAGACTTTCTGGAATCTAACGAAATGTCTATATCCTCGGCAGCGGGGTTTGTCATGCTATAGCAGCAGCAGCATCAAGGATGGCCACAATGCTTCCACTAAGGAGATGGGGGCAGGGGAAGCAGTTAAAAAACAAAACAGTGAGAAAAATGGCCCAAATCAGAAAAGTGGAGGGGAGGGGGAGAAGGAAGGATGCTTTGATCTCTGCATCACGGCATCCAACAAAAAGTGAGTGGAAGTTTAGCTAATGTGTTTTTACGCATCCCTTCCTTTAACAAGGAGCTTGGGGGATGTGCCCCTTCCTTCCCACTTTGGGCTGATGGCTAGAAGCCGGCCCAAGGTCACCTGGAAAGAGTGTTAGAAACTCAGATAGATAAGCTAGGCACCAAATTGCACCTTAAATCTAGGCTATGGTTGCTGCAATGGAATGTCTGTTTGCAAGGGGGCTGGACTAGATGACCCTTGAGATCCTTTCCAACACTACGATTCTATGATCTCGACTACATCTGCTTGACAGTAGCTTCTGCTCTTACAAGAATTTGCTCGTCCCGCTATGCAAGAAGGAGAAACACAGTGGAAATGGAATTGACTACCATGGACTAAGGCGGAGGATTTTAAACTGGCACCCAGAAATCTCCACGTACTGTAGTTGCAACTGCACCTGCACCAGTAGCAAAATGCACTTGGCGAATTTCGAACACAGCCTGGAAAGTATTGCAGTCAAGCGAAGATCTGGGTCTCCCAGGTCTCAGTGCAACACTCTAACCTTCCCACCACACTGCAAAATGTTGTGTTCCTGCCTGAACTCTCCAGCTATGGCCTCTGGTGGGGAAGGGGGGCTGCCTTGCATTGGGCAGAGAAACCGCATAACACGATTGGTACCTTTGGAATGAATGGAGCGGATAACTGGTTAGCTATCTGCGTGAATCCAGAGCGGCTCTGTGTCCCCTTTTCCCAGGTGACCTTGTGGAGCAGCCAAGCCTAGCACTAAAAGCAGAGTCACCCACACTCACCTCCGTTCGAACAATGGGTAGCTAATTTTAGTAGTCTTTAGCCACTGCTAGTTTGGCCCCCCCATCCCACCCCGCAGCATGCCCCAAGCTAGCAGCTGGAGTCAAACATTTCCAAGGGCACCTGCAGGCATCTGAACTTGAGCGGACAGGGAGAGATAGAGCCCTTCACAAATGACAGGGATGTCTGGCAGCCCTATCATGCGAGTGGGGCAGAAAAGCTCTGAATTCCCCGTCTCCAAACCGAGCAATTAGGCTGCTAGCAGGGGCTGCATACAACTTCTCCCCGGAATATAATTGCTCCCCACGGGTGGGAATGGAAGGAGATCAGCAGGAGCTGTTTTCCTTTCACTAAACAGAGCCCCACTGAGGTCCTCCCAGCGGCACAACCCACCATTGCCACCAGCAAGCGGCAGGTGAGCCCCGGCTTCCCTTCCCGCTATTTATTATTGTGTTTATACCCCACCTTTGCAAGGAGCCTAAGGTGATGTACATGGCTCTCCCCTTATCACCCTCACAATAACCCTCAGAGGTAGGTTAGGCTGAAGAGTTGGTGGTTGGCCCTTCTAAGGCCACCCAGTGAGCATCGTGGCCGAGTGGGGGATTTGAACCCTCGTCTCCCAGGTCCTGGTCCAACACTCTAACCACTACACCACCCTGGTTGCCTTCTCTCTTGCACTCCCAGCCAGCTCTGTAGTTTGAAGTGCCAGGATCTTGTCCAATGATCTGTGTGTTGATCCTCACTCCTCTTGCAGAGCTGGTGGGTTGCAGCATGCTTCTTAGTACGAGTGAAGCTGCAAGGCCTAACCCTCTGCTCTGGATCATCCCACCATGGGCTCGTCAAAAGGAGAGGAGTGTGGGGCAATGAGGGGCTGCCCAAGCCAGACGTTCTGAAATGAGAGGTGGCAGCAGCAGAGAAGAACTTCCACCCAACCGCACCCAAGAGCACCTGGATCCTTACTGACCTCCAGAGTTTCTTAATGCCTGCAGTGTGAAAGGGGGCATGAAATTCTCCTAAAAGGAGATAAGTTACACCCACCCACACCCACTTAGGAGGGGGAGCTCACCTATTCCACGGCAGTCATCAATTTTACTTTTCTGTTTCTGAGTAAAAATAAACCACGCGTGCACACAATACTCAAAACATGACCAGCTTGTGTTTAAAGAGACACCCTCGCTACACCTTCTCCCACCAGGCCACAATTCCAAAAGGAAGCCTTCTGTACTTATGGCTTACGGCTTATCCCAAGTGCCTGCAGTTAAGGGAGGGCTGAATGCATCAGGCAACAAAAATGTTTTAACCACCAACCAAGTATCCGTCCGCAGCCAGGGCCACTGCAAGCATCTGCTGCATAGCCCACCAATAGCACCAGGTTTCTGCAGACAGAGCAGGAACAAGACACCAATCCCTGCTGCCTGCCCCCCACCCCCAGCCCTAGAGTGGAAAGGGAGAGGAGCAGACCCCCACCCCCAGCGCCACCCCCCTTGTGCAGCCCCTGGCCCATACACATGTGTTTCTAATGCACCGCGAGCCCCAGGGAACCCGTGTGCAGAAAAACGGCACCAAATTCCTTTCTGATCGAGTAATGGGCCCCAGCAGCCTCCGCATGGGGGAGGGGCAGCTTGGACCACCAGACCCTCCGCAAAGGGGAGGGGGAGGGAGGAAAGAAGCACATGAAACCTCCTCCTTTGTGGAAGGGGCAAGGCCGGAAAACAAAGCTTGGCCTGAAGATGGGGAGAGCATTTAGGGATTCTCAGAGAAAAGAAGGACTAACTGTCATCAGGCGGATAACAGCTCTGGGTCCCGTCCCCCCGCGCAACTTGCTCTGGATTCCCCAGTATTAGGCCACAGCCTCTGCAGGCCTGCGCTCCAATGCAATCCGCACCTGCGCAACAGGGAGCATGCCTTACAAAGAGCACATGGGCTAATGTAATCCAAAGGCAATGGAAAACCAAAATGCGGGCAGCTGACTCTCATCCAAGGCCCACATCTAAGCACTCCCCCCCCCACACTTCCCCCATGGTAGCCCAGGAACACCCCCCCTGCTAGCTCTTTGGGCACCAGCTTCCAATCAGGCCCACATGTGGCATCCCTACAGCTGGCGATTCCAGAAAGCACAATTCAGACCGGGCTGCTTCCTCAAGGGCTGCCAGTGGCCTGGCCATTTCGCCACCGCCCTGGTGGGCCAGTCCTGTAGAAGGTCACAGGTGGATGGGAGGCAGCAGCAGCAGCAGCAGCGCCAGAGCCGAGCCAGCACTTTCCACCCCACCCAGCCAGCGCAGAGAGAGGGAGAGAGGCCTTTGTCCTTCCTCCACCAGCTGTTTTTTTTCCTGCCATGTTCAGCACTTTTGGTGGCTCTCAATCAGGAGTCGCTCCTGCCAGGTGATTGAATGGATGCCCCACAGCCCAGTAAGCAAGCGCTGCCTGTCTGGGGATTTACTGCTCCCCACAAAGGTAGGCAGGCTGTCTCACCCCAATGACCTTGAGCTACAGGAGCTGGCCAGGTGCCCCCCTCCTCCGCCTCCACTGGATTTCTCTGGAGCCTGGATTTCTCAGACCACATGCGCTGGTGCATTGACAGCTGCTGGCCCACCAGGGTGGGGCTCCCCACATAAAGAAGTTATTGTTCAGCCCCACCCCACCCCTTCACCCCCAGCTGTCTCACACAGCTCCTGCCAGGGAACATGACCCAGAGGAAGGGATGAGCAGGCTCCTTCGCCCCATTTCCTAGAAGCCCGGGCAGGGTTTCCTTTGTGCCAAAGTTCAAGCCCAGATTTCATTTTTAAGTGCCAGGGCTGAATCCTGGAACATGCCTCTGTGCATATGCCATGTGTCGTCCCTATGCCCTACTCGGCCCAGCAACACATTTAGAGTGAAGCAGCATGGCTTTGGGTTGTTAGAAATTACATACAGGGCAAACGCAGGGCGGGGCTTTTTCATGCTATGTCTCTGCACGGTCTGATCTTAGTTAGCCACTTTGATGGTCTGGAGATTTTTTATTCTCCAAAGCAGCAGAGCTCCCTGCCCCCATACACTGCACCCTAGACCTACAGAGACCACCCACATGCCACAGCTCTTGCGAGCTCAAGCCACGCTGGAGCTGGGGGAAACTCTCCCAGAAATGAAGAAGCGACTCAGAGGGAGCCAGAAAAGAGAGTCAAAGGGAGCCAGAAATCTCCACTTGCAAGACGGTTTTAAGGGCAAGGTACTGGGGGTTCAATTGCAATGCTTTAGATAGCAGGAGTGGGACCCTGGCGGCTGCACAAGGTTTGCCTTTGATATTTGTTCCCTTCAAATCCTGTTCTCCCAACTCTAGGCTCAAATCCCAGTGGTCCCCTCTACACATTTCCTCAGCTGCATGGCTTCCCAAACCCCACCCAGTGACTTGGCCTGCTCCAAAGGGCAGCCCAACCTTCCCTCTTCCATGGTCCACATCTCTCGGTCCCACTGAATACCCTCCCAACCCTCTCCTGCTGTGAGTTCAGCCTACATCTGCTCTGGCCCTCGCTGATGCAGTTGCCCTTTCTCTTTGCCACCAATTATTTTCACACGGAGAGATCTGGGCACAGCTAATGGATCAGAGGCCTGCCCTGGGCCCCCAAAGTGGGGACAGCCTCTAACCACAACGAGAGAGAAAACACCTTGGAAGAGCACATTGCATGGGAGGGGGGCGGGAAGCCCCTTCAACCCCACACCAGATGGAAGGGACTTCCTTTCTCTCTCAAGGCCAGCTTGATGCAAGCACTTCTGCTGCTCAGGAAGCAGGAGCAGACACAGCTAGGCCAGCCAGCAGAGACGGGATCCCAGTGGTGGGGTAGTTGAGTTGCAAAAATACACGCACACAAGGTGCCAGGAATCTAGATTCAGGTAGGCAGCCATGCTGGTCTGACGCAGTCAAAATAAATTAAAAAATTGTCCAGCAGCACCTTAGAGACCAACTAAGTTTGTTCTGGATATAAGTTTCCGTGTGCATGCACACAATTTTCTGATTTATTTCAAGGTGCCAGGAAGGCAGAGAGGGACTCCAGTAGGAGGTAAGAACCAATTTGGTGTAGCGGTCAGAGGAGGGGAAGCAGACGTGATCCTCCCCAGATATTGCTCCAACTCTTGTCAGACTCTGCCAGCACAATCAATGGGCAGGAATGATGGCAGCAGAAGTCCAGCAACATCTGGGGGCACCACACTGACTCCCTGGGTCAGGACAGGACCAGGGAGCTCAGGATTGGAATCCCTGTCTAGCCACAAAGCTAGGCCATTGGGCCAGTCTCTCTCTCTGCTTCTCCCCACCTTCTCGGGTTGTCGTGAGGATAAAATGGAGAAGGAAAACCAAGGATGCCACAGAAAGCTTTTTGGAGGAAGAATGGGATAAAATACCCTGAATAGCATAAAATAGAGATAGGTCACACAACAGTGGAGCAGGGGGAAAGTCACAAAAAGGAATGATAACACTGGGCAACAATTTTTTACTTTTTGAATGTTGTCTAGATTTCTACAACTGATTTAGGGTATTTTTGCACTGCTGAATCAGGAAATGGCATCCGTTTCTCTCCATCAGGTCAGGTTTTTGTGCTATGTTGATTTGAAAAAAATCAGATCTTGTGACAAAATCGATTACATTTTTGTGGCATTATCAGCTGATTTTTGTCAACACATATCATCCTAAATATGTTTTTAAGAGAAAAAAATGTTTTTCCAACAACATATATTGATTACCTGATAGAAACATCGATTACTGTAAACTGAATGGTGGGCATTGATAAAGATAAGTACACGTAAATTGCATGTTGCTTCACCATTTTTCAAACTTCAGGGCTTGAACTTCCGTTTCTTGGAACTCCTGGAATGCTCAGCGGCAGGGAGGTCTCTCTTCAGAGTCCAACAGTAGTCAGCCATCATGACTGCATCCCGGCGACCCTGATACCTGGTCTCCATCTCTTTCATCTCCTGATGGAATCTCTCCCCCTGCTTGTCACTCATTGAACCCAGGTTCTCAGGAAACCGGTCCATATGTGAAAATAGGTAGTGCATCTTGACGCTCATGTTGCAGCCCATGTTTCTGAAAGCAGTCAGCATGTTGTTGACAAGTTCTGCGTAGTTTCTGGCCTTATTGTTGCCAAGAAAGTTCTTCACTACCAGAACAAATGCCTTCCACGCTTCCAGTTCCACTTCGTTCATTGAGTTTCCGAACTCTGGATCTCTGATGAGCTGACGGATCTGAGGACCGTCAAAGATGCCAGCTTTCAACTTCTCCATGGTCAATCCTGGAAAAGCCTGGCACAAGTAAGTGAAGCAGTCACCATCCTTGTCCAGAGCCTTGGTGAACTGCTTGATTAAGCCGAGCTTGATGTGCAGCGGTGGGAAGAGTATTCTGTCTCTGTCCACCAGAGGGTCGTTGATGACGTTCCTTTTTCTGCAAGGCACCAATTCCTCCCGCACAGGCCAGTCCTTCTTTGTGTAATGCTGAGCATGGTCCCTACTATCCCACATGCACAGAAAACATGGGTACTTGGTGAAGCCAGACTGTTGTCCCAACAAAAAGTTCACCATCTTCAGGTCAACACAAATAAACCACTTATGCTGATCATAACCAATTTTCTCCAGCACATACTTCACCCCTTCATAGTTCTCCTTCAGTGTACTCGAGCCAGGGGTTTTGATCCCCCAACTTTATGCTTTGCCGCACCAATTTATGGAAGATTTTGAGGTTTTATGACTTCAAACTGATCCCTTTTCGACATAATCACCCAGAACTATTGAACCTGAATACTTCTTGTCATTAAAATAATCATTTCCAATCAAAACAATTATTCGACATGGCATTCTACCCCCACCAACTTCTTCTAAAATGCTCCACACAAGCGTACATGTGAACAAAAATGTAAAAAAACGACATATGGCCATAACTCAAAACTTGACCTGATTGAGCAAAACCAATGTGATTTTTGGATTCAGCGCATCAGATTCGTCCTAAATCAGCTGAAAAAATGCAGACAACAAATTTGTTGTTGACCAGTGTAATTATAGGAAGGGGGGAATCTGGGATCCATAGTAGGAGAGATTTTAGTAATATTTTCACAAGGGAGGTGTAAAGTTAGCGGGTGCAGTGAGTCTGAACAGTCAAAGCTGGTTAGGGGGCTAGATTCTCTATCCAGTCTCTGGCCAGCCTGCAGCACAGTAATTTATATCCTGCATCTGTGGAGGCGGTGGGGGTGGTTTAGCTTCTTCCTCTTCAGACTGACACAGGGCAGAGCACTAAAATCACAGTACTGCTATAGAGCTCCCTGGCAGGAATATGTTTTGACTCGGATCCAAGATATGCTGAACCTCTAAACCTTTCTCTGCTCACTTGGAAGATCTCTTTCGCAAGCCGCTCAGAAACTGGGGCTAGAGACTAAATAAGACATAAAAGGCTTCTAGACCAATTGCTAAACCACTGGGGACATTTGCTCCGCAGAATCTTATTGGCTGCAAGGCTAGATTCTCATCCTGGCAATTGCCAGACAGGCACCATCTTTTCATAAAGGATCAGATTCAGGTGAGTTGAGGGCAGCCCTCTGGTGAGCAGTTCACCAAGGGGGCACTAGGTTCCACTCAGGCTGGATTCCCTTTGTGCTCTCTTCTCCTTAAGACAAGAAAACATTGCCCAGGAGACAAATCCATTAGCACACCCAGAGCACTCAGCCCACTCAGAGCACTAGACACCACTGCAGAAGCGACCCCATTTTCCATTCAAGAGATCCCTCCTCCCCCGTTTGAGGCCCTGCCAGCAGTACTGATTACATTTCCCATCACCTGTGGCCGACATCTGCCGCTCACTGTCTATCATCCCACAATGACAGTCCATTGTCCTGGAGATTCGGGTGCCTTAGCATGGGTGCTACTAATGTTGCTTGGCTCTTCCTTCTCAATCTTCCCCAATAATCTCCTATGCACCATCATTGATAACCAAACCATTATTGTACTCCTATGGCCCTCCATACATTTTTGGACTCCAGATCCCATCTGCCCCAACCAACATTGCCATTATAGCCAGGGGTGATGGGAGTTGTAGTCCAACACATCTGGAGGGCCAAAAATATATCCCTGACATACTGACAATTTTACAGTGGGGAGGGGGGCAGGAAGGAAAGACAGGCCCCTGCTTCTAGGCATTTTCAAGTCTGAAAGTGGGGAGATTACTTCCTCTTCACTCTCTGCCTTCCTTAGTTTGCCTTTGTCTTTGAGGGTGACCTGTCCTCCCACCTCTCAAATTCATGCCTTTCTGAGCACACAACTGCACCCCCTCCACCCACACTGTCATCTCGTGTGTGTGTGTGTGTGTGTGTGTGTCCCACTTTCTACAACAAACACCACACATACTATGTGCCCGCTAACCAGCCACACTCCTTGCTGTTTGCATGTGTGTGTGTGTGTGTGTGTGTGTATCATCTGTGGGATACGTCTCCAGCTGAACAGACCAAGAGGCCTGGCTTGCAAGCTGGAAACAAGAGAGGGGTGTCTGAAGTGTCTGGGCTTTGAAAGAGAAGGAAGCAAGCAAAGAGGAGCAGCTGGAGACCTTCTGGTCTAGAAGGAAGAGGAGGAACCGGGTGGGGAAGAGCAAACTACAAAGAAGCAACAGCAAAATAAAGCACTGGGGAGGAGGGGAGGAAAACTGATAGCAGTGCAGAGTTTACTCCATTTGCTCTAGCAAAGTTATAAATTGTCAGGCTGCAGCAGGTAAGAGTACTGATGAAGCTTTATCTAAAGAGAACAACCAAGCTCTACGACTCCCCACAAGCTGACATGGAGCTAGTAAGTGGCATACCAGGACCACTGCCTCGTTCCTCTGTCCCCCTGTAATCTATGTGCTGCTGATGTGGGCAGCTCCAGCACCATTGTGAAAGGAGAGGCTGAAAGGAAAGCAGTTGTGATGGGTTTCAGCTTCTGAACCAGGAGGTTTATGCCGCCCAAAGGCCACTAGCGTTCGAAAAGACCTTGCCTCGGAAGGATGCCACACACCTGCACACCCAGGTTAGCAAGGAAGGGGGTCAGAAATGGCCCTTGGAAGTGAAAGTGGTGGCTCACAGGGAGAAGAGCACTTTCACATCCACAGGGCGCTTTTTCATTTTTTTCATTTTGGCCTTCTGGAGACAAATGAGCTTTCAGCAACCTGAGTGGGAAGAGAAAAACCACAACAGCCGATACAGAGAGCAGAGCTCCTGGCAGACAGAAAGGGCAGGGTGTGGTAGGGATAGTATGAAGTGGACCCAGGAGATGTAAGAAACTATTTGCTGAGAGAGAAAACACTGCATGTCAGTGCAGACTGAGAAAGTGAGGATCAGGGCAGAAGAAATCTCACAGGAGAGTAACTCTGGAAGGAGAAAGGAAAAACAACAACAATTCTCCAAGCACACTATGGACTTGGTTTCTTTAAGAAGCACAAAGTACTTGTCAGTTAGGTTTTTAAAAAGCAAAAGCATTTCCTAAGAGCTGCTCTGGAACAGACCAGGAAGCCTATAGTGGCTCCAATTATTATCAGTCACACACAAGCACATGTACAGTACAAAGTGATTTCCATTATTCTTTAACCAGCTCATCTGCATAACAAGGCATGGGCGGTCTCCCATTCCCATTTTACACATGGGGAACCGATGCTGAAAGAAAGTGACTTGTTCAAAAGCATCCCACAGAGGCTATAGGTGGCCACTGTTTTGAACCTAGGTCTAAGCACTTGTAAATAATTAGTCCCCCTTGTGGTGCATATTAAGGATCAGATTAAGTGCTCCATAATTGCAGGGTGAATTAATCTTACAGGAGACTACGTGGCAAGTGCTTCCTGGCAACTGAGTCCTGCTATCTTATGTTTAGGGAGCATCACTCGAGCCCTCTGTGCAATTCTGCTTCAAACAGAAAAATGAGGTCCAGAAACTGAACTACCGGGGAGAAACCTTCTGTTGCCTGGGCCATTGCTGCAGACATGGGTGGACTGCTTCATGGCTTGCTGGGAAGTCTCAAGGCATGAGGAAGGCAAAGGAAACGTAGCATGAAGTCTCTGAAGAACCTTCTGCCTCTCACAAAGTGTGAACATTCATTGGCTGGGAACGCCAAGTATGCAGGCCTCATTAACAATAACCCCCAACACCCACAACACACCCACACACAATTGGGTGACTGCAGAAATGGAGCACATGCCTATTGTTTGGGGCTTTGTAGGAGATGGCTCCCATTTCATCTCTGGAGGCAGCCTTCAAATCAAGGCTTCCCCATAGCAGCAGGCCCAGAAAATTGCAAATAAAGGGTTGTGCTGAAAACATCCCCCAAGTCTATTCTGGGAAGAGCCCCTGCGAGCAGGGATGGGCCTTCGCTGCCAACACCACCTCCAAAGAGAGAGGGGAGCCCCTTTGCCAAAGAGACAGGCGGCCTGTGGACAGCCAGGCCTCGGCAGCCCAAAAGAAAAGGATGCGGCACTTGGGGGCCCTCGACGCCTCCTCCTTGCGCGGGGATGGCTGCCTGCGGAGGGCCCCCTTGGCTCCTCTCTGCCTCTCTCCTTCTCCTCCCCTCCAACCCCACCTCCTCTTCTCCTCCTCACAGCCCACCAGCCCCTCCCCTCCAGCCTCCAGACCCCCTCCTCCCCCTCGCCAGCCCCACCTTCCTTTGTGTAGCGCGTCTCTATCAGATAACTTTCACCCCAAAACTGGAGGGGAAGAGAGGCTGGTACCCGGAGGCGCGGGATAAGCGCAGATGGGCACCGGGCGCCGAGCTGGACGGCCCGGGCTGGCTCGGGAGGGCGCCGCGGGCGGACGAGCAGGTGGAAGAGGCACCGCGCGGACCCGCCCCCGCCGCATCCGAAGAGATGCGCCCGGGGATGGGGTGCGGGGAAGGATACTGCGGGAGGGTGGGGGAAAGAAAGGGGGCGCGTCCTGGCACCGAGGTGGCTCCCACAGGGCTGGGGCGCGCCTCCGACCCCCCAATTTTAGGGGTGGAAAACGCCGTCGGGACTTCTCTGAACTGCTCCCCTCCTCAAAAGAGCTCCGTGGGGCTCCAGGGCGGGACGCCGCTCAATATCCCCCCTCCGCCCCGGACTCTGAAAAGGCTGCTGGAGCATCCTCGGGCTGTGCCCTCCTTGCGCCCCACAGAAAAAGGCCTCGCCCCAGCTCCCGGGCCTGGCCGCGCGTTGCCAATGCACCATTTTGGGTTGCTAATGGCTTCTCCCCCCCACCCGCCCCCCAGCCATGTCCCAGGTCCGGGAGGCGAGGAATCTCCCGGATCGCCTCTATGGGGAGCGGGAGGGTGGCGGGGGGGGGAGCGCTGTTGGCGACTCCCGGTAGAAAAGCGGGCGGGCAGACGCCGCCCACGCCCCCCTGCACAAAGCAGTGGCGGCAGCCAGCGCCCCCCTCCCCACCGCGGGGACAAAGAGCCCGCTCCCCCGGGGGGGCTTACCAGTCGGTGGGGCTGTCCTCGCCGATCACCTCCTGGTACGAGGCCAGCAGCTCCAGGCGGTTGGCGCCGAAGCTCACGCCAGCCATGCCGGCGGCGGAGAGAGAGGGATGCTGCTTTACGGGACGTCGGCGGAGGGGCAGCGAGGGAGCCGCGCTCGGATGGAGACAGGCCGCCTGCCTGCTTGCCTCGGAGACACTGCAGCAGTAGCAGCCGAGGGAGGGAGCCGGGCGGCGCGGAGAGGAGGCTCCGCCTGCTGGCGCACCCGGTCCTAGCGCCGGCCGCGGCTCAGCATCCCCCTACCGCCCCTCGGCCGCCTCTCCAGCGCCGCCGCCGCCGCCCACCTCCTCTCGATTTGTCCACATGTGGGTTGCCTGGGATCAGCCATCTTGAGCTGGATCACTTCAGGCACCACCACGTATGTGCGACGGCGGCTCCCGCTTACATTCAGCCCGAGGGGACGGGGAGAGCCGAAAGTTAGAACTTGAGGCACCTGCGCCGTCGGGCCCAAGTTTTTGCAACAAAAACCTAAGCTCCACAGAGGAGAAGTTCCCTCACACTTTTTAAAGCTCAGAGTTGCTGCGGCAGCGCAGAGGGGTCCAGAGAAAGGGGCACTCTGCGCACGCTCAGAGGCACTCACGTTCATCGCAACTTTACACAGTTGGCAGCTGAGCCTCGCCCGGTTAAGTGTTAGAGGCCTGGGAAAGAGGGCCAGACTTCGCGCAGGACACACCAGAGCAGAAGCTGGCAATTCAAATGACTAAGGTGCTGGCTGAGCTGGGATGCAGCCTCAGGCTCAGCATCTACACCAAACCTCCAGTTGCATCGATATTGTAGCATCAGTCAGAACTGACTCATCCTCATCTCATACACTTCAATAGAAAGTGAAGTCTCGCTGCCTACTGCAGTTCAGATCACGTTCTTATGATCTGGGGGGGGGGGGGACACTTGGTGGCACCGTGTGAAAAATCCCATTTTGTTGCTAGCACACTGTTTGCCATATAGCAATCATGACTAAACTTTGAGTGATTGACAATACCCAGCCAAACAGAACCTCATGGTTTTGTAGTAGTAATCCCAGCACATCTCTCATTCTACCCAGGATGCCTCCACACAAGCCAGTCTGGAACCGTCATATACACTTAGCATCCTCTCAGCAAGCCCACCACCACTTGTTATAGCCCTACTCAAATGGCTCTTTTGGGAATCTGGAGGAGGAGCTCTTTAAGGATTTCTGGATCCCACTTTGCCTCTTGACTTCAAGGTCTTTCTCTGAAAGTGGCCTGGAAAAGCAATCTCACTCCCATACGGTGTGGGCAGCATCTGGGCCACCATGGCACCTTATGAAGTAGGTGCCAACATTCTTGAAGTGTGAGGTGTTTTTTTCCTCTTAGCACTGCATTTCTTTTCTCAGTCACCTGGCACTTCAAAGCAAAGCCCACGTGGTTTCTAGCAGAAATGCAATTCCAGACTTGAGCTACTGTGGAGGTGACCTAGTCTAGGTGATAGAGAAGCCTTTCTATAACAACAACAACAACAACAACAGAATAAACCCTGCTGCTTTTGTCACTATCTACCAGTTCTTGCCTGGCACTCCCAAAATTCAATGGGAAAGGCTTAAGCCTCTGCAACCTCTCCCCAAAACAGAAATCCTGGTCGTGACATGCCATAAGGCCTCCCTATTTTCAAGAAGCAATTTATGAATGGAGTCAAGCTGGGGTTTCCATCTGTCCTAAAGCTCTGCTTATAGATTATCAGCTAATTACGTTCCTTGTGATTATGGCCTTTAAGAATTCATCCAGCCTGTGGCTTTGATGATGCTTTGCCTCTCTGGAAAAATCTGTTCAATTTAAGAAAAAAAAGGAAAACACCCACATCTCCGTAAGAAGAAAAACCATTCTCCCTGCATAAAGCAAAGCAAGCGACCCCAAAGACAGTGTGACAGGACAACAGCAGTGCTCGCCCTAACATACGCCCCCTTGCAAGACACAAATCAAAGCTAGCAGGAAGCACAAACCAAGTAGTTCCCTACAACAAGAACTGCAAGCATCAAGGAAGCTTCTCGCCAAATATAGGACCAGTAACCACTAAAGCAGAAGCTGGAATGAAAGCACAAATGCTACAAGCTGCACGAGGGAGGGGGACCCTGAATAGCCGGCCAAACAGAAACAGCCACACAGCAGACATAAGCTGCATCAAGGCTGCAAATAAGGAAGTGCACGAAATACTTCTCCAAGTTGCTAACTGTGTTTATCTCTGAAAATGAGTCCTTGAAATCAAGCCATTCTCAGTCACCAACAGGTCTCTGGGCAATCTTTATGCTATCCTAAGCAGGTGCCGTGTTCTTTGGGACCAGTCATTAACTTAGACCAATGAAGCTTCATATATATGGTTTTGCCGATGCAGATGCCTTCCTCTGTTTAGGCCCACTGTGACCATCCTCTCACTCTCACCCCTTCACTCACATTAACCTGCAAACAGCCACTGCCGCAAAAGGGCTTTGCTTATTTATGCTGGAGGCAGCCTCGCACACCACACCGCCCAATCTGCTCCCGGACTGCCTGATTTTCCACTAAAACATTTACAGTAGCAATACAGGTATGAAATCAAACTCCCGGCCAACAGGATATCACAGGCAGTTCCTGCTAGGTTGGGCAGTGCTAAGCTTTCCCTGCACCACTGTTGCTAGCATTTTATGAAATGAAAAGTTACCACTCGGCTGAAAGTTGTTCTGCAGCTGTCACTTCTCAACAGAGAGACCGTATTCAGTTTCAGCAATGCTGAGTTCCTTAGTCGCGTGCACAGTATTTCCATGAAACTATTCCCTTTTGCTTTTCCTCTCTGAGAATAAGAGGGAGGGCTCAGGTTGCTTCTTCCCAAGTAGGACTAATATTAGTTTCTAGAGTGTCTGTCACACCATATAACCCGCACCTGTATTTTTCACTGACTTTTCACCCCCCTTCCAGTAGAACCACACACTGCCCTTTTAAAGACAAAGAAATCAGCACAGCTCACATACATGACAAAAGAATTAAAGACATATTTTATTAGGCATTCAAAGCACCACCAAGGTGGCAAAGAATTGAAGACTCCCAGCCGGACAGCACGGTTCTGGGAAACACACTTAGAGCAAATCAGAAATAATAACTCTTTGGTAGGGATGCTCTGGGGCCACATCCAGCCCAGGGCTGTGCGCTACAAGCAAACGCAGCGTTGTATGGCTGGGGAGTGAATCACACGTTCATCTCATGGTGCGAGGAGAAGCAGCTTCTGCTGGTGTGGAGAAGAGGGCTGGATCCTGTGACAACTCTGTTCTCCATGGCATTTTAAAATTACTTTGCTTGAGGTCTGTTACAACTTTATAGAACAAGGCTCTACACACCTTGGAGGTAGTCTGTTTCCAGCTCTAGGAAAGGAGTGGCTAAGTCTTGGGAGGGGAAAGAAAGCTCTTTCTTTTTCTTTTTTTACTTTTGACTTGGCTCTTCCCAATTTCACTAGGGCCACATGTCTACGTGTAGGTGAGTTTCCATCACTGAAAGTGGAAATACATACTAACTGGCAGGACAGAGCCAGGCCTGGATCACAGAAATCACTTGCGATGCCTTCTCAAGGAAGGAAAGGCAGACAGGAGCCAAAGTTGGTAGTTACAACACAAAGGAGGCAAGAAGTCACGAGAACGAGCCCTACCCTGGCATTGGGAAAAGCTATCGCCCCAAGAGGGCGAGGCAGCAAGCGTTCACATACACCTGAGGCAGATAACAGACCTCCTAGGTATGACCAAGTGTCAACTCTGCCTGCTTTGCAACAGCCACTAACGTATGGGATCCTTCAGCTAGGAAGTAACATTTCTGGGACCCCACCTCTTTGGCTGCAGCTGGCACAAAAGTGACAAGAGGCACGGGCAAATCCTTTGGACATATGGCGACACTATGGCTTCACAGCATGGAGAAGGGTGGTGGTGATTCTGCCCCTGTCACTCAGTGCTGGTGCAGAATGGAATTCTATTTGAAAAAGAGCAGCAGCCTAAAGCTGTACCTGAATCCTCGCAGAGTACTGAAGGGAAATCTGAGCACTGCAGCTCCCCCATTGGGAATGATTGTCAAGTGAAGGGTTTGGGGTGGAGTGTGGGGGCAGCTCTCTCAGGACAGGACAGGGCAAAATGTGGGGGAAAGAGGAATGCAGGGCTTGGGCGAGCAGCAGCTTGGGCAGTCAGATCTCCTCTTCCCCACCCGCTTCCTCCTCCTCCTCACACATGCGAGAAAGCATGGCTCTTGCACAGGGGCTTATCCTTTTTAGAGTAGAATGTCTTTCCTTCCAAGTTGATCTGGCAGATCTGTGGGGGGAAGGAAGGGAGGAAGGACTCAGTGAGGCAAGCATCAGTTCCACGCTCACAGGCCCACCACCACCCACTTCAGCTCATCCACAGGGACAAAAGAGGAAGGGCAAAGCCACAGGAATCACCCAATGCACTGCTGCCCAGCTTCACCCCCAACAGTCGTTGCCCTGCTAGACCTAAGGCATTGCCAGTCAGCAGGAGGCACCCGAGAGTGCTTGCCACAAAGGCAAGCAAGGACGAAAGGTTAAACCAGACAGCTCCATCCCCAGGGAAAGAGCCAAGCTCAGAAGCCTCCTCTGACAAGCTTCATGCTAGCAAATTGCTGCCCCTGCCTGCCAGCGATGTCCCTCTATCACAGAATGCTCCTGGAGCAAAGGCTGGAAAGGGTTAGTTAGACCAGTGGTGGGTGGTGGGTGGTGGAAAGAGGTGCTCACCGCACAGACGAAGCAAGTGTCATGCCAGCTGAAGCCCAGCGCCTCCAGGAATCGATCGCCAGCGTCTATCTTGAAGTCACAGCCACGGCATTTGGTTCCAAACATCTTCTCATAGTCTTGAGGCAGGGAGAGAAGGGGGAGGAGAGATTAGGCCAACGTGTTCAGAATCTGGAGGCCGAGCTAGGAAGAAGAGCGCCGCTGCTTACATGAGCCATTGCCACAGCACCACCCGTCCCACTCACCCGCTCGGCAAAGGGAGGCTGCTTTGATTGCAGAACCATGTTCAAAGAGCAGCTAGGATCAAAGGCACTTGCCTTAACACCAAGCCTGTCTGTATATCAACTGGCAAGGAGTCCTGTCCTCCCCGGCCCTACCTGGAGATGCCAGGAATTGAACCAGGGACCTTTCGCATTTAAGGCATGCACTCTACCACAGAGCTATAGACTGGGTTGCTAGTGTCTGGTTCACTGCCCCAGTGATCTCAGCTACCTTCCCCATCTGCTCCACAGTTCTCTGCTCCTGCTCTTGGTTCCCTTCTGTTTCTGTAGCTTTGCTTCTGTCCCACAATCCTGTCCTCTCCCCAGTATTTGCTTTTCTCTGATCAGAGCCCTTCCTGAGCTAAGCAGCAGATGCTCTGATGCTGCCCTGGAGCCTGTTGGGCTGGCTGGAAGACCAAAGACTCCGTGAAGAGATGGCAGACAACCGTCCCAGCCATGTCAAGCAAGGCTGCACATGCTGTTAAGCGCCCTCCACACCCCACCCGGCTTATGATGAAAGGCAGCTGTTCATTCATCTGGGAGAATTCCAGATTGTTTCACAGCATCAGATAATGTGGGGGTGGAGAGGGAAGCCACTCCATTTGTTAAGCCTTTCTCCCCCTAGAAACCTCATCCCAATGGAATATTCCAAGAGAGAGTTGTGTTTATCAGGACTGGAATGAAAGGAAAAGAACAACACTTCCCAGCATGCTTTGCTGCATGCTTACGTGCTGCAGGTACTACTCTACTGATCTCCATAGCAACCTGGCAGAACGGGCGCTGCCCGGCAACCATTACCAAGGGGCAGCCAGACCAGGGTCAGAGGAGGACGCCATTGCAAGTGTTTTGTTGCTCAAGCTCTCCCTGCCACTGAAGGTCAGTACTAGGAACTGTTTCTGTGGGGTATCCCCCCACCCACCCCTTCCAAGGAAGGCTGCTTTGGTGCTGGCTGCTCCCATTCCAGGGGGAGCTTGGGACATCCCATATGCTTCCAATTTTATAAATCCAGAATGTTAATTAAAGGCTATCTAAAAGACTTCTAAGAAAGACCCACTACTTTGTGGGTACCACAGCCAAGTATTATCCATACCTCTCTCACAGTAGGGCTGCCCTTCTTCCATGTAGAAGGCACGATTGCGAATGGGCGTTTTGCAGGCAGCACAGATAAAGCAATGTACGTGCCAGGTCATCTTGAGGGCATGCATAATTTCCTAAAGAAACACAAGAACGCGAGTCACTCCACTGTAGGGCTGCCCTTTGCCAACAATGCAGGGTATTTAGACAGCACACTACATAGGCAATACTGAACTTTCCACATGCCAGCCATACATTATTTCAACCATCCCAACAACCTGGTAGGGGAGGCCAGGATTTAGCCTCCACAGATTTGGGGAGGGTGAAGAAGGCCGGAATACAGAGCAGGTTGCTCTAGCCTGCCAAGTGAGTTCATGACTAATATGAGATTTGAAACAGAGTTCCAGCTCATGCTCAATGCTGTGCTATGTTTGCTCTCTGGAGCAGGCCAGAGTCTGGGAGTCCCCAGCCTCAAATATAGTAGCAAGACAAGTCTATCAGGTTTGTACTATATGGCAAGAGCAGGCGTGGAGAACTTTTTTTGGCTCAGTTGTCCGATCCTTAGCTGTCCACACCTCCAAGGGTCAGCTGTGACAGGTGAGTAGGACAACACACCTGTCAAAGTCCCTTGATTAGCATTTCCCGACTGCCTAACAGCTAGCTGGTATTCTGCCACTTGGGAGCCGCAGGGCTGGTATAACTGCTTTGTGCAGAGACCAGCCCCACACATGGGGGACCCACAACCATGGTTGGGCAGAAATGGCCCCACAGGCCAGCCAGAGGTCCCCCACCCCTGCTTTAAAGCATCAGCCCTTGAGTTAACATAAGGAACTGGAGAAGATCACCCCTGAGTGGAAAGGGCTAACAGCAATGGCTGGCTCCTTCTAAGCAAGGGAAATCTCAACATCAGGGATGTGGGACCTGCGACTCTCTAGAGGTTGCCTGACTCCAACTCCCATCAGCCTCAGCCAACACAGCTAATAGTGAAGGACGATGGGAGTTGGAGTTCAGAACCACGTGGAGTGCACAGATTCTGCCCCCACCCCTTCCTGACTCTCAGCATGCTTGAGAGTAGGACTGCTTCCCCGAAGGCTGCGCTCCAACCGAACTCACCCCTGTGATCTTCTTCTTGCACTTGGCACAGTTGGGGGCATAGCGTATGTCGTAGCACTTGGGGCAGAAGATGGAGCCCTTCTCCTCAAAAAACCCACCCTCGTCCAGCACCTTCCTGCACTGTGAGCAAGTGAACTCCTCAGGGTGGTAGTAGCGTCCCAGGGCCACCAGGTAGCGCCCTCTAGTGGAAAAACAAAAAGAGGAAGGGTTAGCTTTGAGGTGGGTGATGAGCCTGGCCTCTTGCCTATTGGGGGAAAGGACAGGCGACCAGGGTCTTTCCCCTTCCATTGCCAGAAGACAATTCTAGCTGTTGTTATGAAGCATGAGTCTACAGTACATGGAAGGGAACACTTCCAAGGGCTGGTTTGTGTAGCATGGGGGACGGTTGCCCAGGGTGCAAAATTTCAGCACCCAGTGCTGCCTCAATACAACTTTGCACATCTGGCGCTGCACTCTGTTGAAAACAGATTTTCCATGCAAACCAGGAAGTGACCTCTCCAGACAACGGAACAACTCTTCTTTTCTTATTTCTGCGGCTGCAAACTCCTGGGTGATGCGGATGCCATTAGGCAGTTGAATGTGCGTGTGTCCTCCGTCCATTTCCCTTCCTCCACACAGCCCTGGGCACTGGCAACTCACGCTATGCCACTGGGTCCGCACAGTATGATTGCAGCATGCCAACATCAAGCAAGGAACTCGCATTTGCAAACAAGCCACTGCAAGTATAGGCACCGAACTTCCAGGTCACCTCTGCACACAATATCCATCGGTGGAATCGGTGCACCCATCCAGAAGCCAGTATTCCAGGCTGCAACAGACTAAGCGAGGTGCAGGTGTACGTATGTACAAACCACTTCCGAGAATTGGGGAGGGGGGAGAGGAAAAGGAGGAGAACGATCCCTCCGCACTGCTGCAACTCTCACCTGATTATCTTGTTGCACTGGTAGCAGATAGGCGTTTTGTCAGCACTCTCAGGGGCTTGCTGTGCAGCCTGCACAATAGAGTTGCGGTTCTGCATCGGTGTTGGCGTAGCCGGCTGGCTGTGCTTGCTCAGGACTGTGCTGGTTTTATCTGGGGCATACCGCTCCGCAAAGGAAGGATCCACAGCCCATGGTGGGCGGCTGGCCGGGCCAGAGACAGGTGCAGGCTTCGGAGCAGCAGAGCCTGGAACAAGGCAATGGCACTTTATCTCTCAACAGCAACCCACTTAAGATCTGAAGCTTGCATGACATATGCATTGGCACTGTGTCTAGGGTCTGAGCAATTCACTGGGGATAATCTCTGCCCTTCGACTTGGGTGGACAGACCTTCCTTCCCAAAGGAAGACCACTGGCCACTGCTCATTTTCAGGCACACATGCATTCAAAAATTTAAAGCTAACACAGCTTCACAGCGAGAAACTACAACAGGTTTTGCTGTAGACACTGTGGAAGATACCAGGTGCCAGTAGGCAAAGCTTTCCCCAGCAAGTATCCCTGCCCAGAGGTTTCATCGCATGCACAGCGCTCCCAGCTTACCATATCCAGGCTCCACTTTCAAGGCTGGCGCAGAAGACAGATCCGGTATGGAGACCTGGCTACAGAATAACCAATTAGTTCCAGGCAACCTGGGCCCATTACCCACCCACTCCAGCAGAGGCTGCTACCATGGCCCAGGTCTGGCAAGTCAATGTAGTGGCGATACCTGTTTCTAATCTTTTCACAGACCTCAAGGAGCTCACTGGAAGAATGAAGTTGGGGGACACACAAGAGCATCACTGGAGCAGATTGTGTGCAGTCAAAATATGCCCATACCCACAGTGTAGCAGTGACCCCTATTGGCTGGTGGTTTTGCTGCCCAGAGTGACCAGCATTAAGAAGAAACAGGTCCTATTATGCTAAGCCCAGGCTACAAAGCCTGTTGCCGAGGATGCGAGGACAAGCCAACACAAAAGACATTCTCCTCGTTTATGTGCAGAGGGAGCATTCATCTTCCCTTCTCTAAAGGAGGAGTTCAAACAAGTCCTGGAGGAGGAGGAGGACATGCATCATGCTGTCCTCTCAAGCACAATGACAGTAGCCACCACCTGCATGGATGGAGGATAAAGAACAAAGACTCCTGGGCCTGGTTTGCTCTCCTAAAAAAAAAGTAGGACACCAGAGCAAGTTCTGCACAGGAGCACCAAAAGCATTCCTGTTAACTGTACAGTATAGCCAGGTCAGAGGCAGATGGAAAACGGAAGGCAGGATTCATTTAAGGAAGTGTTCCTTTCCTTGCGCACAGCAAGTGCCTGCTTTCCTGGCATACCTGGGGCAGTTCCTATGATCCCAAACTGTGAGGACAAGCACTGTGATAATATCAGCATGAAGGAACAGCCTTCAAAACCTCCCAGCCCCAGGCTGCAGGGCAGGTCTGCATAAGAGGAACAGGCCTTAGCTCAGGGGTACAAGATCTGCTTTGCAGGCAGCAAGGTCCCAGGCTCAGTTGACCAGCATCTGCAGGCAAGGGGCAGAAAAGATTCCCTGTCTGAAACTCCTGGAGAGTTGCTGCCAGTCGGCGTAGATAATACTGAGCTCAATAGACCAAGAGTTTGACCTCAGTATAAGGCAGCTGAGATAGCTCAGTCAGTACAGCATGAGACTCTTAAGCTTGGGGTCATGGATTGGAGCCCCACGTCGGGCAGAAGAATCTCAGGGTCATGGACATTGGGCAAAATATCCCTGCATTGCAAAGGGCTGGACTGGGTGAGCCTCGTGGTCCCTTCCAACTCTACAATTCTATGATCAGCTTCCTGTGGCGAGACAGGTGATGCCGCAGAAAAAGGACACGAGGCGTTATCAACCACGAAATGCACTTGTGGCCAAGGAGTAACAGTGGCAGCAATTTGCCTGTTTTGCAATCGGACACACAGCTCAGCACTAGTAGCTGGCATCCGCAGAAACCTGAGGGGCTGTGTGCTCATCTCTTGGCATAAGATTCACACAAGACAGCAAACTAGAAAGACATGCTGTTCTCTCTCACACATACACCAAATTCCACCACCTGTTCCAATGGGAGTCCAGAGTTTTGTGCTGTCAGAGGCCTGCCCCAACTTTGCTGGAAAGCACGGAAAGGCCAAGGTGCCCCAATCAGCTCCTTAGCCGTCTTGTGCTGCCTGCTAAAACACTTCCTTAAAGCTTCAGGTAGAAGCTTTTCCACATGTTTAACCCCAGCCCTACCTTCTTGCAGTAAACATTTTGCTTCCCATTCTTTCCTCTGAAGGTTACCATGAAGGTCCTCTTCTCTACAAGACCCTTTTAAATATTTCAAAGGGTTTATATGGTGTGTCAGGGGGTGCGGTGTAGACAACGTCATATTAGGGGCATGAAGCACACCCACAGACAGGTCACCTCACATAGGGCTCCAACAAATGGCACCTCTTGTCACCAATGGAAGCGAAAGCCTTGAAAAGGGTCAATATGGAGGTCAAATGGCCGAAATATTGGGAAATTTTGGAACAAGACGGAGATAGACTGAAATTGCAGAGTTTTGAAAAACTAAAAAACAAAGTGCGAGACTGGCTTCATTATTATCAAATAATGGAGGTATTTAAATTGGACAGGAAAATTGGCTTCCAGGTGGAAAGATCCAAATTAGAAACAGAATTGTTAGAACCCAAGACTAAGAATTTGTCAAGAATGTATAACTTGCTGCTGAAATGGAATACTCAAGATGAAACGGTAAAATCGGCTATGATTAAATGGGCACAGGATGTAGGACATAACATTATGTTTGCTGACTGGGAACAGTTATGGACCACAGGTATGAAATTTACGGCATGTAATGCCTTAAGAGAGAATATTATGAAAATGATATACAGGTGGTACATAACCCCAGTCAAGCTTGCGAAAATCTATCACTTGCCCGATAACAAATGTTGGAAATGTAAAGAAACTGAAGGTACATTTTTTCACCTTTGGTGGACGTGCCCAAAGATTAAGGCTTTCTGGGAAATGATATATAATGAATTAAAAAAGGTATTTAAGTATACCTTTCCTAAGAAACCAGAGGCCTTTCTCCTGGGCATAGTCGGCCAAATGGTGGTAAAGAAGGATAGAACTTTCTTTATGTATGCAACAACAGCAGCAAGAATACTCATTGCAAAGTATTGGAAGACACAAGAACTTCCCACGCTGGAGGAATGGCAGATGAAACTTATGGACTATATGGAATTGGCGGAAATGACTGGTAGAATCCGTGACCAGGGAGAAGAGTCGATGGAGGAAGACTGGAAGAAATTCAAAGACTATCTTCAGAAACACTGTAAAATTAAGGAATGTTAGAGTGATGTTGGACTGAAAACAAGTGGTTTCCAGCTGCACAGGTTAAAGTTAAGGATAGATTAAGATTAAAGATCAAGATTAAAGATGTTTAAAGAAATGGAAATTTGATGTTAAAAGGGAAAATTTTAAAGTTATATGATATTAAGATCAAGGATTAGGTTTAAAAAAAAAGTTGAAGTTATATATTTTAACATTTTATTAAATTAAAGATTGGGATTAAAAAAGTGGAAAAGAAACTGCTGGACAAATAATGTGGACTGGAATACAAAAGAGGGAGGTTTGAGGAAGTCTAGAAAATAAGTAATGTAAAATTGGAAATGGAAAAGAGAGTTTGTTTTTAATTGTTGTGTTTTGTGTTTTTATTGTTAAGTTTTGTATTGTTTTTTGTGTGTGTTGTTTTTTGTTTTGTTTTGTTGTTTTAAACTTTAATAAAAAATTATTTTAAAAAAACAACAACAAATGGCACCTCAACTTGGTCCCAGGGAGAGAGCCTATTGCCCCATCTAGCTCAGGGCAACAGGACCGTGCTACTCGCCCCACATATTCAAGGCTTTTCACTTGGGAGAGAGCCCTATGGCTTCAAGATGAACCATCAGAAGAAGTGTGGGCTTCAGGATAACTTCCAAGGTCACATGACACAAGAATGAGATCCATGGCAGGGAAGAGTGTGAAGATCAGAGGGGGAACCTGGTGATGTGGCAGGAACAGCTGTGTAGGCAGTCATTTGAGGAGACTCAAACACTCCTAGCCAAGAGCAAGAAACTACAGTCTGTTCAGGAGTAGAAGCCTATGTACAAGGAAGGAGGCGGGGAGGAGAATGGGAGATGTGTGGGGTTTGGGGAGCTGCAAATAAATGAGAAGGGCGTCTTGAGCTGTTCCAAGTGCAAGCTTGAAAATGGAAGAGAAATAAAGCCTACCCTTGTTGAACCCCTTCCTTCCCCCTTCTGAGGTCCCCTTGGGCAACCAGCTAGAAGAAGAGACCAAGCAGGGGCACAGGGTACACATATTCCCCCACACTACCTCCTTCCTGCACATAGGAAGCAGCTATCTTGTTGGGAAAGGCTAGACTAGGCTCTCTCTTCTCATCGTGCTCATTTTCTAAGTGTCTGACACAAGGGTAGAAGGGAGAATATTCTGAGAACCTGAGATTCTCCACCTGCAATGAGAAAGGATACAGCTCATCAAGAGCTGCACTATGTGATTATCCCAGACAGGAGCAAACGGATTCTGCACACAAGGCTTGTTGCAGACTAAAGGAGTGTGTGTGTGTTCATTAATTCAATTGTGCATGTTACATCTCATCCAACCTATCCAAGGACTTTTCCAAAGGTGCAATCAACAGAAGAAGAAAAAGAGTATAGTAAATTACTATAACAGCTGCTTCAGTGCATCATGCAGGCAGAGGTGGTGAGATCCTGGCAGTCTCCTGTCTCACCACCCTGGTCCTTGCCTGCTATCCTGTGATGTGGGCCTGGGATGAGAAGTTCACAATCCCCCATATTTATCCCAAGGAATTAAAAGTATTGAGAAAAGGAGAGAGAACTCAGTGCTGGCCTGCCAGTCAGGCTCCTGCTCCCAGAGGAAAACCAGGGCACAAAATCACCCCATAGTCATTGGTGGGCAAAGGCATTGCATCTTTGCTCAGCTTCCCAAACAACCTTACAGAGGACAGCTGGGTTTATGCTCAGCTGGAAAACAAGTCATTCCTCTAAGAAAGAACACAGCCTCCCTACTTCAGGTGTGCATAGATTAAAAAGGAAAGAAAGACAGGAGCCAGTTACGAGAATAGGAGCATTTATTTTACTACAAAATGAAAGGTAGTAAAGCCAGCCTCCAACTAGATTGCAAACTCCTGCCTGGGCATCGGCTCCAGGCAGCTCAGGGGGTGGGTGGATTACAGCACCATACAGATATAGCAGCTGAATTAGTGTCATGCCTGCAGTCAAAACAATGATTACACACTCTTTCTAGAGAAAGGTGCACACAGCATCTCCTCCACCAAGCAACAGGACATGCCTGCTGTGGAAGCAGGTTACCCGAAGAGCCAGAAGTCCCATCCCCTAGGGTTTTTTTCCCAAGCCCAACACAAGCAGCCATATTAAGTGTTGTCCAAATCAGAGAGCCTTTGGAAAAACTGAGGTATAATGGAGTTAATCAAGTTCAAGGAGGACAAGTCTAATAACCATTGAGGGGTTGGGGAAGAGGAGGAATCCCTCTATTACAGCGTTATGGGTGGGCAAGTTCTGCAAGCCTTCACGACCTTACCAGGCATCTAGAAGAGGAATGCTTGCCATTTCCTCAAAGTGGTAGCCACAACCAGCTACTCAACAATGATGGGGAAGGGACCAGGGGCTAAGGGCATATGCATTCACCATTCACTGATAAAATAAAATATAAAATAAAATAAAATAAAATGGAGAGGCCTGTTAGGGGAAGACGTTTTATGGGTTGAGAAACAGCACTCAACAGTGGACAAAGGAGGGAAGGGGAAGATCAGCCACTACCAAGAACAGTGTTTTAAAAAAATCCCATGCAGGGTTGAAAAGGAACCCTTCCAGATATGAATGTCAGGAAACGACTTCCCTCTCTCTGAAATGCTCGGCCAGGAAGAAGAGCACTGGCAGCTCATTCAATGCGGCAGGTCCCAAAGGAAAGAGGTCTCAGTGCAATGCCATATTGCATTGGGTAGAACCTTCCCCCCGCCTCCTTGGTTCAGTATGAAGGCCAGAAAGGAGCATACAGAGGTCTCCACAGCCAACGTCTCTTCAGTCAGGGAAGAGAAAACACAGTTCAGAAACAGCTTCCTGGTAGTACCAGAGCATCTTGCTTAGCATTGGGAGAGTCAAGCCTCCTGCCCAACAACATGAACCCTCTTCCATCTCCTCCACAGCTGGAGGTGTGACATGAAGCTCAAAAAGAAGCAGCCACCAATGCAGAAGACTCTTGACTATTCTCAGGTTCCCCCCCTGCTCAAGTCGTTCCCCAACACAGTTCAGTTGCTACGCTTCCAGGAGTTGCTGTGAATTTCTAGTGGGGGTTTTGGGGGGAGAGGGAGGGGGGTTGTTTTGCTTTTTTAAAGTTTTGTTCAACCAGTTAGAAGGAGACAGACAGAAACACGCCCTTCCCATTCACATCGGCATGCAATAGAGAAGAGCGGAGTCGAGAAGAGAAAGGCCGGCCCATCGCAGGCAGCCTAGGAGAGCACGTTCAGAGAGGTAGCCGATCGCTGGTGGTGCCAGTCGCGCAGGCGAGTGTAACGGGGGCTCTGAAGCTCCGAGACAAACTTTTCTCTGGGAGGGGAGAGAGAAAGAGAAAGAGACACAAGGAAGAGATGGGAGGAGAAAGCAGAGACCGAGAAGGAGAAAACCAGAAGGGCATACCAGGCATGGACTGCTCTGCAGCACAAGGTCAAGGGAACCAAGGTGGGAAGAAGGCTTTCATCCCCTCTGCCCCGGACAGATGGGAATGGGACAGTGGCCCTGGGCATCCGCCAAAGCTTAGGAGCGAGTCTGGACTCTGCACTTTCATCTCCCAGCCCCTGGCACTTTGGGAGTGGGGAGAAGTCAGGTAGAAACCCACTGACTCTCCTGGCCCTATCAAAGGGACCTTCTTACCTGGCTTTCCTAACATGCTCATCATCCGGGTCTTGCACTGGCAGCGGGAAAAGGAGAAAGAGAATATCATGGTCTGAGCCAGTCAAGCTGTTTTAGTTTTCTGAGAAGAGAAGTGGAATTTTTTTGGGGGGTGGGGAGGGGGTGGGGTGGGCAGGGAGAGACTAGGCACAAAATAAGAGCATTCCCTGGAGGATACAGGGCCTGGGCATCAACAATAATGAGCGGGAAGCAGAATGAGGTGCCTGCAGAGCTCTTTGCAGAGCAGAGATAGACTGAATGAGGTCAGCAGAGCATCACAAGTGGAAGAGAGAGAGAGAGAGAGGATCCTCCTGGGACTTGCTGTAGGACAATCTGCCAGCAGAGCCCTCCCAAACTGGCCCAGGTCCAGAATTGCTTGTGGAAGGTGGCCAGAGCTGTCCCAAAACAAGCTCAGGTGCCTCTGTAACCTTTGCCTTGTCGCCGGTGGCACCAAATGCCTCGTGACTCCCTGCCGCTTCCCAGGCTGGAGCCAGCCAGCCAGCCAGCTCTCAACAACACCCCCAACCTGGAGTGGCTCCCCCTGGGAGGGAGGCACTTACTGAATTCCGTGCCTGTCAGATGGGCCAGGATACGGAAAGAACGGGACTGGGTCGTGCCCGTCCGCGGTCGCCAGTCCTCTGTGTCCTCAATGAGCCTCTTTTTGCTGGAGTCATTGGGGAGGAAGGCCGGCAGGCTTGCCAGCCGCAGAGAATGCCTACGAATAGACAAGGGCACTCAGCCAGGGCTGCACTGAGATGAGCATCTGCCAGGCATGCATGACACACACAAACACAAGAAACTGCATCAAGCAGCCGGGGGGGGGGGGGAGATAAACCACCATGAGGCACAAATCAGGACATGGCCATAGTTTCATAATTCTGAAGATCACAAGTAACCTGCCCTGCAAACACATTGAACGGATCCTGAAGCCCCTTCTGTTCCCTCTCCCCCATCTAGGCCAATTAATTATCCAGGCCTGAGGTAGCTCTGCTGGTAGAGCATGAGACTCTTAATCTCAAGGTCATGGGTTCGAGCCCCACATTGGGCAAAAGATTCCAGCATCTCGGGGCGATGGACTAGATGACCCTCGTGGTCCCTTACAACTCTACAATTCTATGATTTGAATTGTCTGGATAGTTAAAACCACACACGAGATAGCATTTGGATGAGAACGATGTATGCCTGCTGCAAAAAGCCCGTGCATTTATGAGAAGCACCAAGTCCACAATAAATGGCTGCATGGAAGTGTTCCCTTCCAGAAAGGGCCTTGGCTCTGTGTGAGATCCTTAAACCTGAAGCCTCCTATGTCAGGCTGCAGCAAGGCCCCCAGTTCCTCAGCACTGCTCTGGTGAAAATCTCAAAGGAGATTTTTCACTGATGAAAAATTTGAATCCTTATTGAGGGAAGCCCTGTTACTGCTTCTAGTGCTACTCCAACTTCACAAAGGGATATTCACACGCTATAACGGGATGACAGCAGCAGCAGCACACAGCATACGAGGGACACAACAACATCTGTCTGAAAGTTTCTACCCTCCCCTCCCCTCCCCGACATCTCCCAGGTCTTACTGGTCCTCCAGGTAGTAATCTCCATAATCAGGTGGGGGGTTGCTCTGGGGTGGAGCCTTCACCTCATGGGGGTGAGCGCTAACCCTGAAGCCACGAAAAGTGAGAGAATAAGAGAAAAGATTGGACAGGTCAGGTGAGACGTGCCACCCTAGAACACAACAGCACAAATAAAAGGCCACATCTCCTGAGGGAGCAGCCAGCGCGCCACTGGAGGTAACAGCAGCTTGACTGTGCAGTGGAAAACACACACACACACACACACACACACACACACACACACTGCTCCCTGCCAGTTTTAGCACCACTTCCTTTCCCTTATCTACGTCAGGCAGTTACTGCTACAGTTGTCAGCACAGCCTGAAGAGTCACAGCAGGCCATCCCACTCCCTTGGAAGCATCAGGAAGTTTCCCTGAAGCCAAACTGCCAACATTTAAAGCGTCAGGGCAGCCACCATGCCCCCAACTGGCCGTTTCACCTCAGATTAGCCCCCAGGCCTGGTTCACATGACACGCTTAGCCAAACCATGGTTTAGTGCGTATGTGAGGCCTCCTGGAAAGAATATCTTGGACTCTTTGGTTTTTTGCTGCTGCGTCATGCTGAGTTAAGCTATCATTTGGTTTAGCATATTGTCTGAAGCTAGCGGTCTCCAGGCTAATCGCAAGCTGTAACCAAGGTTTGTTGTGTGGGTTGCGCTTCGTGGTTTGTCCAAGAGAGAGCTGAACTATGAGCATAGGCTTAATTAACACACTATGCCAAAGTGTGGCTTGGCTGAGCAGCAAAACAACCAGGAAGGACCAAAGGGGTTGTGATGTCCTCTCCCAGAGTCCACAGAGTCAGGCTAAGCCATGATTTAGCTTAGCATGACATGGGATCCAGGCCACCGAGTCATTCAGACAGGCCCCAACACAAACCCAACAAGTAAAGCGGACACAAATGATGTTGCCCCACATATTGCAAGAAAAGGGACCTCCACGTCCCAAGTCCCACACTAAAGTCGTCTGTTCTCCACCTTCCCCAACCCCCAAACATGTCCCTCAAGTGTCTCTTTTTATGAGGGATATAACCTGCCATAAGCACACACTCCTGTGGGACGGTAGGATAGGGGGTAGAAAAGTCAGTGAAGCAAAAAACAAACAAAAAAAAACTGGCAAGGAATGAGGAGGGTTTTTAGGTGTTGAAAAGGAATTATGTTTAGGTCATGCATGTTAGCAATAATACACTTTAAAGTTACAGAACAGGCAAAGGCTTACTGACTTGTCAGGGTTCTGCACCTGCAAGAGAGAGAGAGAGAGGGAGAGAGGGATACAGAGAGAAAGAGAGAGAAAAGGGAAAAGAGCAAAAAGACAGTCAGGAAAGTGAAGGACATGTTAGAACCATTAGACAAAGTTTTTTAAAAAACATGCTTCCCTTCCTGCCTCGTGTGGGTGAATAGAGCCGAGATTCCATGCACAGCTAACCTAACTGGGTCATGGATCCTCAACTTTTTGGACCCACTTTGAACACCCAAACACGCATTTGTGGACCCATTTAATATTTCACCATATATTTGTATGGTGGTAGTGCTCCTGTTATGACCCACCTTGGATCAGGTCACGGCCCCCTAGCAGGTCCTGGCCCACCAGTTGAAGTCCAGTGCTCTAGGTCATAGGATCAGGAATGCAGGAATATGAAAGAAATGAGCAGCACCATTTCTGGCAGCATGTAGACTACGCTCACCATGGTCCCACAACTGGTCTCATCCAAGGCACCTGATTGGCAGGGGACCCCGCACAGGCCAATGAGAGACACAGGGGTGGTCAGAGGTGTACAGGACCGCATCTAGCATAGATATAAGCTTTTCCGTCCCCACCAACAAAGGTGCCAGGGACACATCAATGCACCAAACGAGAAAGGAATCACCTCAAAAGCAGCAGCATCCAAAGCCTAGAGTTTCAGGACACAATTTGCATGCAGCCAGGCACTGTTACAATCATTTCGGGATGTTTCATGGGAGGTGATTAATAAACAAAATAAACAGAATTAATTTAGGGCTGCATTTCTAGACATGGGAAGATAGCAGTCAGAAGATGCCAGTTTCGGGCTTGAAAAAATGAAATAGTCCCGACACAAGTATAGATTAATCGGTATAAAATTTCACCCAAGTCATTTCCTTAATAAACTGGAAATCTGGATTTACCATAGTGCTGCTCCCTTCCAAAGGATGCCTGAGAACAGCTACACTGGTACGGGAATTTTATGCTGGGATGAGCAGAATTGGAAACTCAGCCAAAAGCCTTGATGTCAGCTACTCAGTATTTTATCTGGGGTGGACAGCTTTATGCATAATTTCTTTTAGTAATTTTAAGTTTGTATATCATATTATTGTGCCCAGTGCTGAGACCTTATGGTGCAGGGCAGGTAAGAAATCTTATAAATGAAGATACTGGATCTGGGACCTAGTAAATGATGAACAGTTTGGAGAATAACTGTAGCTTAGATTGCCAGGGAGGCGGTGGGGATGGAAAGTTACATTGGGATCCATAAGCGACATTCATTCCTGCCATAGTGAGTCAGCCACACAAGAAACCACAAGCAGATAGCACCATACCTATAGATACAGATCACTCGCCATAGCACACTGCTGCTCAGACCAAAGAATCTAGCGATTCCTTTGTGTTGGTGAGTCAAGAGAACTACTGGCTGGGGTTCCTGGGATGCAGCCCCATGCTCCGGACTGCCGCCTACGGCATTATTATTCGTTGCCCAGGAGGTAAGATTGCAGGACTCGAAAGAAGTGAAAGATGATGAAATGCAGGCCACTAAATGGTCTGGCTTTTTCAATTAGGCATTCCGGAATGAACAATACACAAGAGACCTGCCAGATCTAGGCATCATAATATGAGCTCCAGCCACCAGGGGTCACTGCAACACTAGATGTCTTAAATTCTAGCACAGATTCTGGTACAGAGGGAGGGAAAGGGCCGCCCACACCCAGCCATTGCCCACCCATAAAAAGGCCACACAGGCAGAGCCCGACATGCACAGTGCGGGCAGACAAGCGAGTGTGTGGGCAGAACAGCACAGGGCAGAACTCCACAGTGAGGCCACTCAACTCCCCCCCCCCCAACTCCCCAGGGTGTCTAAATAGCACAGCGACATACCCATTGTGCTGTGTGGTGCAGACGGACGCAGAGGGAGTGTATGGCACCGATTTCATCACCAGCCCGGGCTGGGAGTTTGGAGCAGAGCTGACTCCAAAGGGCCGGGCCGTTTTGTTGAGGGCAGAGCTGGGAGTGAAGTTATATTTCGGGCGCTCGGAGGAAGGGAGCGCATCCTGAGCAGAAGACAAAACACACAGACGCCCAAGCTGGCACAGCAGGCAGCATGCAAGTGCACCCCCCGCTGCCAGGCCACCATGCCAGAGGCCACCATGCCCCAGGAGGAAGCCAGGCCAGATTCTGGCCACAAGGGCATTCCTCAAGTCCCAGGGCAATAACCACAGCCAGCCAGCCAGCCAGCCAGCCGCATTCCTGGCTGCCAGTAGCCAAGACACAAGCAAACACGCCCTGTATGTGCCCAGTTGCCTACTGCCAGCCGACTTCGTTGAGCACCCTATGTGGGCAAATGTGGTCGCTCTAGAACTGACCCCGGGATGAGCCTTGGAGAGCAGGGGAGGCAGTTCAGATTGGGCACGTGTCGTAGCAAAACTGAACCATGCATATCCATTTCTACACCCTCCATCTCGTTCCCTGCCTCCTCCAACCACAAGGGAAACAGAGGAGGGATACGCCCAATCAGAGAGGGAAACTAGAAGACAGCCCTGGCCACAATCTTGGAGAAGCTGTTTCCCTCCACAGCCTCCACAGGGGACTGCCTGGAAGTCCCCTACCCCCGCCCAGCACTTCTTTTGTGAGGCAAGGCCTCAGATTCCAGAATAAACATTCATACAGGGTTAGACTATACAGGGAACATAGAGGCAAGGGCAGCAAATGGCTCTATTTGCTGCTCCAGCCCACTTAAGGCAGGCAGCTCCCGGTTCATCCTCCACCTGACCTCTGATGATCACAAATAAATTCAATATTGTGGTGGCCATTTTGAGTCTCTGGCTTCTGAAGGTTTATGGGTGCAATCAAGAGGAGTTCCATTGAACAGCAAGAAAATAAACTGCTATAGATTTGGGGGGCTGGGGAAAAGGCAGCAGTGAGCTCCTTTAGTGCCAGCACACCAAGGTTCAGGCTACGGTGCCTGGTTAGCTCCAAAAGTGAGCTGCAAAGGGGGGGAAGATTCCACCAAAACCAGGTGTAAAAAGGAAGACGATAGCAATACTCTTGCTTGGAAACTTCAAATAATCAAAATGCCAAGGAGTTGCAAGCTGCACATCACTTATTTGAGGGCATGGTGAATGCAGTAGGAATGTCTGACTTAGAAAAGCCTTATAAGCACATGGCAGACATAGCCACAGAGTTTGGCCCACAGATATAGCACAATCGGTGTAGCTCAAACAGACCCCTGGAGAAGGGCTGTGCAGCCTAAAACGCATTGGCATTTGTTATTATCCTGAGTTTCAGAATGGATTCTTCACACCCCATTACAGTCTCATTTATTTATTTTGGCTTTTACATCGAGCACCTAACTCAAGGAGTGTCAAACAAGCTAGGGCACTTGTGTTTCCTCAACTATCCCACAGCTCCCCTAGACCAGTGGCAGAACTGGTGCCCAGCTTGGTCTGAGAGAGAACAGACCCACCACGGAGGAAGCGGAGGAAGACGTACCTTCTGAGGCTTGCCAAGGAGATTCTGGACTCTGCAAGAGAAAAGCTGCCGTTAACGAGAAGAAAGGCACTGCCAGGCAGGGACTCTCCTGGGGCAGCAATAACAGGCAAGAGGGTGGCAGCAGGTGCTTTTGACTTGCAGCAACAGAGCTGCACTTCACAGCAGAGATAATGCTCAGAGAGCAGGGCCACAGCAACATGAGGAAAGCAGCCTTTTCACACCATGAGGGAAGATAGTGGTGACAGCTCAGCCATGGAAGATCCAGTGACTGGATTGGTCCTGCCTAGGTTCCCTGGGAGAAAACTCTTCTGGGGCATGGCTAAAAGCCCTCTGTCCTAAGAGCACACCCTTGGCCTCTCTCAGTGTCAATATCCACTCATTCACACACTCACTTAAGCATCACTCTGCCTGGCTGCAAAAGGACCCCTGGAGAGTTAGAGAGGATTTCTTCCACTCTCCAGTGATTCAGATGCAACCAAGATCACTGTGGGTATAAATATGCTATGAAGCGGTGGCAGTTCACCAAAGTGAAAAGCTAGTTAGCCTACTGCTATGTTTATGAGTTAAGACAGTGCTTCTCAAAGGGTGTGGGACGCCACATTGGTGCGGCAGGAGAGGATGGAAAGCGTGGCATGAAGATTCAAGGAGAAAGAAACTTTTAAACATTTCAGTGGAGTGTAGTATCTACGGTATCTATATTGCAGAATATGGATAGGTATCTTTTCAAAAAGAGCAAGAGCATCAAGTGATATTGAGCATCCAGTTGTGATCCAGGATTGCCATTTGAACAGTGTGCTGGAGAGCAGCATTGGCTATTCTGCAGTCCCACGACACATTGTTGTGAATAGGGATATTCAACTCCGACAAATGCAAAAGATCAGATAAGAGAAAGGCTTCTTTGTGTTGATGAGATGAGAGTTTGTTTGACTCAAGTTAGACCTAATATAAATGAAGTTACCAGCAAAAGCAAGCTCACACCTCTCATTCAGTTTGTATACATGCTTAAAGTGTATACGTAAGGGCTCGTTGATCATTATATTTTGGGAATGATACATGTTATTATGTTGCTGCATTGTTCTATACTTTCTGGATCAAGCACAGCTAGTTGTTTCTTTTTTGCTTTCCAATGTATTTCTAATCAATAAAAAAAAATGGTGTGGCGTGAGCAAGTCTTTATTCTGGAAGTGTGGCCCAGAGAAAAAAGTTTGAGAACCAGTGAGTTGTTATTCCAAGGACTGGGCTTGAGTGCAAGGAGTAGGTCAGCTGTAACCACTTCTCGATCCTATAATGCACGCCATGTTCCTGGTATCTTAACTCACACCAAGAGCCTCTTACCTGCTCAAGCTGAGCGAGAGCTTGTCTCCGCACGCACGGATCTTGTTCTGTGCTTCAATGTGGGTCAAGGAGCTCGTGTTCTCTCCATCAATGCTTAGCACCCAGTCACCTACTCCCACACCTGCTTGGGCTGCCTTGCCCCCAGGGGTGAGCTGCAAGGAGAGGAAGAAGAGGACTCGGTGACACAGAATAGTTACCCACATGAAGAGACAAAGGCAGGAAGCAAACAATGTTCTCAGCATTACCCCATGTCTAGTGGAGCAAGATCTGGAGTAGTGGAATCAGATCCAATCCTGTCTTCCTCTGTTTCCCCCATAGTTTCTGCTAAACAAAGTGTGTAATTGTTGCATGCTCCAAAGGTGATAGCACTGTAGAGAACAATGCTCAAAGTGGCTGGAACTGATTTACCGATGGGCCTGAAAGTTGGAAACCAAGATTCAAACCCAGCAGGTAGGGCAACTACAAGGCCACCCAGCTATCTTCCAGTCTAACCTGCCTCCCAGGGATGATGCAAAACTCAGAGGAAGAGACAGGTACAAATTTATGAATGAGACATATTTCACTGCATAAGACTTTGCTGTCCCATCTCTCCTCCTGCCATTAAAAGGAGATCCCGACTTGCACCAACACCACACATTCTGGCCTCCAAAGAGGCTCCTCATGCCTAACTTTGACTTTGATCAGAAATGATCAGTGTTAGAAACTCAGATATATAAGCTAGGTGTCAAATTGCTCCTTAAGCCAGGGTTACAATTGTCAAAACGAAATGTCTAGTTGCCATGTAGCGGCCAGACGGCTCGAAAGTCGTATTTTTCAATACAACCTTTTGGTTCCTGAAATTCATTCTGATTGCACAAATAAAATATCACGGATACAATTCTACAGGATGGTTGTTAGTGTGTGAAAACAGTCAAGATCCAAGGATCCCCAGGCATGCATCTCCAGATGGTGGAGACATCATGTTTGCTTGGTCGCAAGTGGCCTGGAGAATTTCGAACACTGATCAGCATATCGTTTTCTGGTAATATAAAGAGGCCTCTGAAACATGCCTTGGCTGCTCTCCACAAAACCATATAGTTGCACATCTTAAATTGCCAACAATCGTATGCATGATCGGTCTGGCTTCACACTGTCCCATAGCATTCACACCCCCCCCCCCCCAAAAAAAAAGACCCACAAGCAAACACAGCCATCCAGGGAGCTGGAGAGGAGGAAACATAAAATTCCTCTCGTAGGCCCTGCAGCCATCCTTAACAAAACTGGATTAGCTTAAATTTGCCGAGCATCATGACACACCCAAAACCTTTCCAAACCCCAGTTCTTAGTCTTAGTGCCGCATCATCTTTCTTTTTTTTATAAGATATTTATTAAGGTTTTTTGAAATATTACAGTGAAAATGAAAAAGAAAAATACAAAATAAAAACAGTTAAAAACACACATATTTTCTATTACATATATTCCTTTAGCTTGTTTCCCGGACCTCCTCGTACCTCCCTTTTTTGTATTCTACTTCCATTTATTGGTTCAGCAAATCCTTACCATTAGATTTTAACCCATTTATAACCCTTTTGTCATATTCTCTTAGAACATTACAGCTGGAAACCGCTTAATTACTATCCAACATCATTCTATCATTCATTAATTTTACAATATTTCTGTAAATAGTCTTTAAATTTCTTCCAATCTTCTTCCACCGACTCTTCTCCCTGGTCTCGGATTCTGCCAATCATTTCTGCCAATTCCATATAGTCCATCACCTTCATCTGCCATTCTTCCAAAGTGGGTAGATCTTGTGTCTTCCAATACTTTGCAATGAGTATTCTTGCTGCTGTTGTAGCATACATAAAAAAAGTTCTGTCCTTCTTTGGCACCAATTGGCCGACAATGCCCAGAAGAAAGGCCTCTGGTTTCTTCAAGAAGGTATATTTAAATACCTTTTTCAGTTCATTATATATCATTTCCCAGAAAGCCTTAATCCTTGGGCACGTCCACCAAAGGTGAAAGAATGTACCTTCAGTTTCTTTACATTTCCAGCATTTATTGTCGGGCAAATGATAGATTTTTGCAAGCTTGACTGGGGTCATGTACCACCTGTATATCATTTTCATAATATTCTCTCTTAGGGCATTACATGCCGTAAACTTCATACCTGTGGTCCATAACTGTTCCCAGTCAGCAAACATAATATTATGTCCAACATCTTGTGCCCATTTAATCATAGCAGATTTCACCGTTTCATCCTGAGTATTCCATTTCAACAGCAAGTTATACATTCTTGACAAGTTCTTAGTTTTGGGTTTAGTGCTGCATCATCACTCACTGAGCTCCAGTAGTACATTGATCACATCCCATGTTTTGCATTGGTTATGTCCACAGATTGGGGCATGGATGAGTTTGTGGATGAATGGTGCCAGGCGTGTGTCTGTCTGCTCATATCCGGGTGCTTTCAGTGTTATGTCTCCAAAACCTATGCTGATGTTTCCTACCCGCACAAGTGGGTGGTGCCTAATGGGATCTATTTCTGCTGTGTGTTGTTGTTCCCCCCTGTCTACCTGTGTCTGTCAGTAACCCTGAGTCATTGTCGTGAGCAAAGCGATTCAGAGACATAAATATAAACAATAATCCCCCAACCCTCTTGTGAGGTCTGGCTTCCATTCTGGGCATGCATGCAATGGCAAACGGGCACCTTTTAAAAAACGAAAAGAAAAATTAATTATCTGTGGAATGGTGTTACAACAAACTTCTGCCAAAGCCAATGCTTCGAGCATGCTTTATAGAAGGACAGATCTGCCAGATTTGCACAAAGTGCAAGTGAAAACATTTTTTATTAAATGATATGTTATGGCCAGAACCACCAGTAGGTCACTGAAGAGCACCGTACAAGGATAAAGAATGGCTGGCAGGTAGATGTACAGGAACCTCCAATATGTTTCCATTGAGAAAGTGTGTGTGTTTGCAAAGAAAGCAGGAGCCCTGCTTCATCTTTAGATAATAATTTTATTATTCATTCCCGCGCCCATCTGGCTGGGTTTCCCCAGCCACTCTCGCCAATCAAGTAATTGGAAATTGGTCACATCTCTGTAACCTGCATAATCATTGCTGGGAAGATGGCTCATCGCCCACCACCATGGGCACTCATTTTCAGGCACAAAGCAAATTTCCTTTTTACGTTTGATATAGCTGTTCTGCAAAAAAATTTAGCTGTTTTTTTTTTATTATTATTATTATTATTATTATTATTATTATTTTATGCCCCTTCATTTGAGCTGACAGAAGTAAAATGGGAGTAGAGGGTGTGGTGACAGACAGCAATGAGTGAGATGTAATGACACATGTAAAAATACGCCCCCACACAATGCGCTTCAGTATATCCAGATGTAATTTCATATTGGATATACTTTCATTATCAGATTATCCCCAAGGCTGGAGATATATAATAATGTTATGGTGGAAGGAGCATAATAATAATAATAGTAACAGCAGTAATTTTATTATTTGTACTCTGCCCATCTGGCTTGTCACTTGAGCGAGGAGGCCATTATGTGGGCAATACCAAAAAAATTGAGGCACAAGAAGTTGCAAAACCACATTGAACTCCCATGCAGATGAGCCCACACCTGTGGGCAAAAGGAAGCAAAACTGGAGGAATAATATGTGCTCCCAGAAAAAGAAAAAAGCAACTCCCAGGTTAGCTTTACAAATACATTATGGGGGGAAATAGATACCTGCAAGACAAAAGCTAGCTCCTAAACAGCATAAAATTAATTCAGTAAGGGGTTAAGAATGACTTTTATGTGCCACGTGGGTGAGGGGAAGAAAAAGCACAGAATGACCAGGCTCCTGTAGCTTTAAGACTTGTAGAGAAGTGGGAATTTCAGGGAGGCGCAGCTTTTCTCACCCATGCATGGCAAGCCGCATCTTGCAGAAATTCCTTCCCTCCTGGCTTGGCGATAGAGGAGCCCTGTCCCGCTTTGCGTCCGGTCACCGTATTTGGATCCACTGCAGAGAAGTTGAGCAACGACTGCACATTTATTGTGCAATAAAAACAAATTATCTGGAAGAGCCCAGGGCCTACGGGAGAGTTTAGACTTGCTGATGAATGCAGCAGACCAGACAGAACAGCCCAAACGTAACTTTGCAGTTGCCTGGCTGCTGACCCAAAGTGCACTCCTTGGCCCTTTGAGTTGGAATATGGCAATTCCCACCACGATGCTGTAGCAGCCAGTGAAACTGCACCTGCCGATACTCTTGTCGTTCAGCTTTTAAAAGCAGGTGGTGAAAGGCCCTGTCTAGCAACACACATTCTCTCCGCCATCCCCACCACCCTCCAATGTTTTGGCTTTGTACTTCCCTCCTACTGCTTGTACTGGCGTTCCTCTCATGTTTGCTGCGTTTGTGGACACAGAAGCGCACAGTGCTCCCTGGGCAGGCAAGATTAAAGGTCTGATTGAATGAACTCTGCGCCCAGGTTCTCACCATTAGATTATGGCGGTGAATTAACTTCTACAAAAGGGCACCAAACTGTCAGTCTTAACCCGACGGTCGTCTTCTTGCGATACCTGTAATATACAGTACACACACAACACAGGATGTGGGGGGTTCAGGGATCCCCAAATGAGTAGGCGGGGGTGTTGAAATTCACCCCTGGTGATCAGGCAAAAGGAAAAAGAAAAGAAACAACCTTAGTCAAGGCTAAATGAAGTAAGAGAGAGGCACAGCATTGCAACTGATTGCACCATCTTGCCTGCTGAGCCTTGGGAGAAGAGCACTGCAGTAAAAGGAGCCCGTTTTTATTTATTTGAATTATACCACGCCCTTCAACAGTTTCCCAGGGCTGCTTTGCACTAATATGTGGAACAAGAAAGGAAGGGGAGGCTGAGCGGTAGTTAGGAACCGAGGAAGCTGTCTTGCTTGCACTGCCTCAGACTTAACTGGTCTGTCTGGCTCAGTCACTGACTACAGTCACTGACTGGTAGCGGTTCTCCAGAGGTTCAGAGAGGGGACAATGCCCAGCCCTACTCAGAGATGCTGGGGATTAAACCTAGGACAGCATGCACCCTACCAGACAACTACCAGACTTTTAGCAGACATCTGAAGGCATCCCTGCTTAGGGAAGCTTTTAATGTTTAATAGGTTATTGTATTTTAGTGTTCTGTTGGAAGCCGCCCAGAGTGGCCGGGGAAACCCAGCCAGATGGGCAGGGTATAAATAATAAATTATTATTATTATTACTACTACTACTACCGCTAAGCTACAGCCCTCCACAAGGTTGAGAGTGAAGAGGGGGAATATGGGACAGTGTGCTCCTAGAATTCCTTTCACACACTGCCCATGCAATTACTGCTGGGCAGGCTCCTGGCATATTAGTTCCCTCTCAGGCATTGCTGAGGGGACTGAGGCCATGCTTTGGGTCCTGCCCCCAGCATGCGCATGCTGGTCGCCCTCACCCACCCCACACCAGGTTGGTGTGGTTATCTGCAGGGAAGAAGCTTCAGAAGCAGGCATGAGCGGCTGCTTAATGCAACATGCTGTCTACAGATGCCCAGGCGCTAACGGGCTTTGAGCAAACACCTACCCACCCTGACCGCCTGCAGGGAATGGCTTCTCTGTTGCACACAAACCCACTTCTGTCTCTGCCCTATTTGGATATGTTTAGTACTAGTTGGAATCTTCTCAGAAACGCTCAGGACTGCCGGACAGTCATAATCTTCCACAAAGCGAACAGCACCCACACCCATACCCACAAAGCCACACCACTTCAAAACTATTTGGGAGCATCTCAGAAAAAGGGAAAGTTATGAACGATGCTTTGAAGAACGATGTTGCTTGCAGCAACGGCAGGCAGTCATAGGCGCTGAAAACTTGACAGAGAAAGAAAGAAAGGCGCTCCCTTTCCCCAGGGTTGAGAAGCCTCTATGAAAAACTGGAAGTACGGGAGAGGGCCACATTTATTCGTTCAGATGTAGAGTGTTACCAATGGGTGGTGTGTGTGTTCCCCCTCCACCCGTTGGACTGTGCCTTTAAACAACTGCCAGGCAAACCAAAAAGAAATAAGACAAGCCTAATTCAAATGTGAATCTCTAGAAATCTGCAGCACCCAACAAGGCAGTCTTACTGAAACCACCCACTCTCACACCCATGTGTTTCCCAAACTTGACTCTCCCATCACCCCTAGCTAGCAGGACTAGTGGTCAGGGATGATGGAAACTGCAGTCCAAAAACAGCTGAAGATCCAAGTTTTAGAAACACTGGTATAGTCCATATGCAATGAGCAATCCCACTTGAAAATGGCACACCTCTTCTCCCCCTACCCCAATCACTGATAAGCAAAGGACACCCAAAATACATAGCCTCAGTGTAGACGCAAATGCTTCAAAGGGGTAGGACCATAGGAGGCTGCCTTATACAGTCCATGGTCCACCTACCTCAGTATTACCTACACCAAGGGTAGCCAATGTAGTGTCTTGCAGACATTGTTGGGACTCCAACTCCCATCAGCCCCCACCAGCATCTGCAATGGTCAGGGGTGATAGGAGTTACAGTCCAGCAAGATCCAGATAGCATCGCATTGGCTACGCCCGGCTTAGGCTGACTGGCAGTGGCTCTCCAGGGTGTCAGGCAGGGGTCTCTCCCAGCCTTGAAGAAACCAGGGATTGATCCTGATATCCAATGGGCTGGAAGAGGGCCATGCGATCAAGGCTGTTGCGGGAACAAGCTTTTAGGATCAGCCAAGTGGCTTTTAAACAGAGGTAGGAATAGGCAGGTGTAACAATCCACACCGTGGGAAGTGCATGGAGAAGGCAGACATGATCCTGCAGCTTGGCCCTTGACCCCTTAACCCTGCGCAACAGCAAGTCTGCGCTGGGCCACATTTTTTGTGCAGGTGATGATGCAAGCTCCAACTTACTAATAATCATTCTGCTATTAGATAGCATTTTAGATGCCACAGGGCAATTTGTCATCTTAATGAAACAGCCTGTGAAACTTAATAGAAAATGACGCTATTCTTTACTTGGAAAGAAAGGAGAAGGGGGTTGGGGAGAGGAAATGATAAATATGAAACTACCTATGATGAAAGCAGCTAAGACCTAGTCAACCCTTATCTGAGTAACCTCCACACTGCATTAATGCAAATGTTGTTTGGATAATCAACCCGAGAGCTGGTACATTCAGGAACCTGGGGGGGGGGGAGGTATGCATTGGATGGTCAAATATTTACAAGTTTGAACACAAAGGAGTCCGTAGATAACACAGAAGTCTTTCTAGCCTGCTTTACACAGTACAGAAGAGTGCGAGACTGTATAGGGAAATCCAATTATTCATAAACTTATCATCAGGCCACTCTGAGCAAAATCGTTCATCATGCTGAGATTTCCAAAGTTCAGCCCAAGGGGCACAATTCTGGTCTGCAACTGAACACAGTTTTAGGGGATTTTCTGCAGATTCATCTTCTGACACAATGCACAAAAGTCTTGCGGCTTGTAGGTTTTGTTTCTGCCACTCAATTACGGCTGAGAACCAAACTACATGTTACACTCAATGTGCAGCATGCAGCTACATCTTTTGTTTTTTGTTTTTGTTTTACGTACACCTATCTATTCCCTCACCCCGAAGAAACAAACAGCAGAATCGCCACCCTCCATATAAGTTCCCTTATCAGTGGACTGGATATTTTGTGATCACGCTGGATGGTTACTTGTGAGTTGCTGCATGCACTCACTGATCCTCTGGATATGTCCTCCAGATGCAAAGCATGTTGCCTTCCAGCCTACCACTCACAGAGACAATGTCCCCCACGAATAGCTTTGATTTCCCAGGCTCTTTCTCAACTCAGCACGATTCAAAAAGGCATTTTCTGGGTCAAACAACCAAAGGAGGATCCACGCTACCAAAGGTTTTCCTCTCCTCCTACAGCTGAACATCTACACACATCTATGCGCATGCAGCTTTCACGACATGAGTCTCCTGCACGTGCTGGATCATCCGACCCCCATTTTAACAAGTTTGCGCTGGAGCTAACTGTGGAATAACTACCCATACACACCCACCATCCAGTCATCCTGTTGTGCTTTTGCAAAAACCCCGTGGCACAGGGCCAGCCTGTTCCCAGCGTTACAAAAGCGCCGTTCAGCCTCCCATTCCTTTTCTCTATTCGTAAGCCAACTGAGGCACTCAGCAAAGAGGGGAAGAGCCACCATGTGCCCCGCACCCCTGCACTGGGCACCAACTGCATGCAGAGCCCCCAAAGGCAAGAGAAACCTGTCCTGCTTCTGGTGAAAGGACCTAGTGTTGAGCTTTGCTGGAGAGAAGCAAGCAGGTTTTGAGGAATCCGAGGAGCCTGTGCTCTTTTCTCCACCGCTCATCCCAAGCCCATCTCTGGACTGGGGGGACGAGGGAGGGAAGGAGGGAAGAGGTGGCTGGCTCCAGCATCCCCAAGGGTTTCTCCAGACTTTACTAGAGAGCAGGGCTCTGAAGGAGGGAGCCTGGAGTGAATCAATGCCTTTCCCATAACGCAATCCATGTGTCACACTCACGGCTCCGTCGGAGCTACAAAGCCACAGAAATTCCTCAAGCCTGTATGTCTGCTTAGAGAGTAGATGGGGGCAGGCAAGCAGCCCACCTCTCTCGGCAGGATCACCTCTCCCAGCCATCTCATTCATCTCCCTCTGTCAGCAGACAGAGACATTAGCTCATCAGCAGCAACGCAATACCCACCCTGGGGGCAGTGAGGCATTAATTAACCCAGAGTCTTCCTGTTCCACAAGTCCCAAGCAGAAAGAAGCAGAGGGGGAACGGGGAGCATGATTGCACCGTTTGGCCAAAAGGGAGCTAGCTGTGTCCAAGAAACTCAAGCCGCAATCATGGCTGCCTGCGGGAGGGGTCAGCAGAAGGCTACGCTAGAGGTCTTGGCTACAGCAATCCATGCTGGCAACTGGAAGGCTACCATGTGGCTTCCTTAGGGCAGGGTTGATTTTTAGAACAGAAAAACCACTTGCGCCTGTTGAGAGCACGGAGAATTCAACTAATTTTCCAGAACAGGCCTGGATCACGGGCATAGCCAGGTTTTTGTTGGGGGGGGGGAGAACTTTTGTTAGGAGGGGCCAGAACCAACGTGATTGCTCAGTTAGTTAAGCATTTCTATTGTTTACTTGATGGGGGGGGCAGCTACCCCTCCCCGCTCTGCCTTGGCTACGCCCGTGGGCCTGGTGTCAGCGCCATCAGATGCATGCTGAAGCCCATGGATCGGCAGAGGGGAAACCACCAGAGGGGCCAAGGATAAGCCTTGGCTAGCATTCAAAAGGCAGTGGTGCTCTTTCCTCCTCTGCTGCTGTGGGAGGCCCTCCCCACTGGGAAATGGAAGACTGTCCCAGGTACAGTGGTACCTCGGGTTACATACGCTTCAGGTTACATACGCTTCAGGTTACAGACTCCGCTAACCCAGAAATAGTACCTCGGGTTAAGAAATTTGCTTCAGGATGAGAACAGAAATCGTGCTCCGGCGGCGTGACGGCAGCTGGAGGCCCCATTAGCTAAAAAATGGTGCTTCAGGTTAAGAACAGTTTCAGGTTAAGAACAGACCTCCGTAACGAATTAAGTATGTAACCAGAGGTACCACTGTATGCAGGACCCCTCGGGGCAATTCTTGAGTGGGAAGGGGGCCTCCAGAGGAAGAAGAGCATGGCTCACATGACCCTTTCGGCCCCACCGACATCATCTTCTCCCCCCAAAGATGGTCATTGCTGGACAAGCTCAAGCAGGGGAAGCCAGCCTTTCTGCCCCAAGGAATGCATGGGACGGGGACGGTGGTTGGTGGGTCAGGGGCCAGCATGCACCTGGTGAGAAAGGCAAGGGCTCCCCCCCAACACTCTTTCATTGCCTCTGCTAAGAAGCCAGCAGCCTCTGGCCCTCCCTCCGCTACTACCTAATGGCAACCCTTCCATCAGGTGGCTGTCCTAGCTGGGAGTGGGTGGTACTCTATTGGATGCACTAGACCAGTGTCTGGCGTCAGGGATGGTCTGGATGCCTGTGGTGGCTCTCTGACTGTGCAATGCTCTCTCCAAAGAGATGTGTCTGGTGCCATCACCATCCGCCTTTAGGCACGAGGTGAAGATGTTCACCCAATAATTTTGTGCTGAACTGATGTCCATCTTTTAGTTGAGCAGGATGTGTGCTTTTAGTTCTGCTGTAAGATGAGCACTTTTAGTGAATAATTTTTTTATTATTTGGTATTTTAAAGTTGGTATTCTAAGCTTTTTTTAAAAAAAATTGTAAGTCTCTTCGAGATACATTTTTGGAGTAAATGACAAATGAATAAATAATGTTTTAAAACAATAATTGGACAATTGAACACTGTGACCAAATGTGTAGGGAGAAGCTGCACTCAGGGCTTTCCTGCCTGCCTAACCCCCTAAAGGCTGAAATTGACTTTGTCCAGAACCAAAAAGAAGCCGCTTGGAATAGAAGCACTATGTGCTCCCACTTCTGATTTACTGGTTTAATACCAGTTTTCTCAGTGACATGGGTGGCACTGTGGTCTAAACCACTGTGGTCTAAAGGTCGGCAGTTCAAATCCCCACAATGGGGTGAGCTCCTGTTGTTCGGTCCCTGCTCCTGCCAACCTAGCAGTTCGAAATAATAATAATAATAAATTTTATTTATATCCCGCCCTCCCCAGCCGAAGCTGGGCTCAGGGCGGCTAACAACAATCAAATAATCAAACAATCAAATAATCCAACATTTTAAAAACATTTCATTATAAAAATTAATTAAAATCAAATTGATGGCAACCGTTAAGCAAAATTCTGTGCAGGTTGCCAGAGGAGGGGGTCAGGCTGCGCCCTAACCAAAGGGCTGGTGGAACAACTCTGTCTTGCAGGCCCTGCGGAAAGATGTCAGGTCCCGCAGGGCCCTAGTCTCTTGTGACAGAGCATTCCACCAGATTGGAGCCGCAGCCGAGAAAGCCCTGGCTCTAGTTGAGACCAGCCTAACCTCTCTGAGGCCTGAGACCTTCAGGATGTTTTTATTTGCAGACCGTAGGTTCCTCTGTGGGCCATACCAGGAGAGGCGGTCCCATAGGTATGAGGGTCCTAGGCCGTACGTCAAAGTGCAAGTAGATAAATAGGTACCGCTCCGGCGGGAAGGTAAACGGCATTTCTGTGTGATGCTCTGGTTTCGCCACATGACGAACTGGCCACATGACCCGGAAGCTGTCTGCGGACAAACACCGGCTCCCTCGACCAGTAAAGCGAGATGAGCGTCGCAACCCCAGAGTCATTCGTAACTGAACTTAACGGTCAAGGGTCCTTTACCTTTTTACCAGCTTTCTCTGGGGCAGGGCCAGTTACTCCTGAGGACAGTGCAACCATTTCTCTGGGCAACATCCTCTAGATATTCCCCCCTTAACCACCTGCCTCCTGACTTGAGAATGGTGGCAAATAAACAGTCACGGGTTTAGGTTAAGTCGCTGCACCATAAGGACCAGCCACTTAGGCACATCACTAAAATGTCTCAAGTATCACTCCAGCCAACCTCTTCCTCTTCTTGCCAACTCAGCTAATACATCCTCTTAGTCGTTTGAAAGGGCAGAAAACTACTGCATCCAGGGTTAAGAGCATCCAGGGGTGATACAGCTTTCAACCATCCCTGCTCACTTGGGATGAAGATCTGCTGGCACTTGGAGGAAGCCCAAGTATTCTTCCAAGTCCAGCTCAACATGAACATAAAAGGAGAATCTGTGTCTGCTGCTAGATCTCCAGGCAGCTCAGAGGGCTGGCAAACCCTCCTGCAAAGCCCAGCAGCAACTTCTCGCTTCCTTGACACAGGGCTCCGGATGAAATATCAGGGCTTTGTACCAACACCATGACAGCCCATCGCAAGAGACCCGTGTGAAATACTGAGGACATAATGCTCTAGGAGGGCTGGAAAAGAAGCACCCTAAAAGGGTGGAACTTGAAAGGAGCTCTGCCAAGGTGTTCCCCCTGGTGAAGCAGGAATAGAGCGAATCGTATGCCCCTAGCAGTACAAATTCACTGTCAGCAACAAAAGATAAATTACTAAGAAAACCACATGCTGCTATATATGGTTCCCATGTTATAAGGGACATTCGGATTTTTTGCTCTATAGGACGCACACAAAAATGAAGGGGAAATGTGTGTGTGCGTCCTATGGAGCAAATGCAGGCTTCAGGAAGCTATCCGCAAACCTTGGGAGCTTGGCGGGAGTTGGAGGCTGGCGGTGGGGAAAGCAGCGCTTTTCCCCACCGCCAGCCCCACAAGCTCGGGGGACAGCGGGAAGGCGGAGCACCGCCTTCCCGCTGTTCCCCGACCTGGTTAGGAGGCTGGCGGTGGGGAGAAGTGCTGCTTTCCCCACCGCCAGCCCCACAAGCTGGGGGGAAAGCGGGGAGGCGCCTTCCCGCTGTTCCCTGACCTGGTCTTTGGGGCTGGCGGTGGGGGAAAGCAGCGCTCCTCCCCCCCCCGGCGAGCCCCAAAGAGCAGGTCGAAAGGAACCCAAAGGCTCCCGAGGCTTCGGGTGAACGCACCTTGAACGCACAGAACGCACCTTGACTTAGAGGGGAAGAACAAGAAAAAAAAAATTTCCCCTGTTCTCCCCCTCCTATGGTCCGGTGCATCCAATAGAGCGAAAAATACGGTATGTAGGAACTTGCTGTGGCTAAAGGCTTATGGTGCTAGGGCTATTGCTCCAGGCAGCTCCTGTGTTTTCATTTTTATATGGAAAGAATCCCAGGGACAGAGCCATACACAGGGGGAGAAGTGGAGGAATGTGTGCAACTTTAGGTGGAATGCAAGAGTCCCCCAAGGGATGGAGCAGCCAGATCATAAATTCTTCTGATCTTTCAAATGGGGGGAAATGACAGCTGGAGTCGATGTGCACCAAGATATGCCTTCTCCCAACCTGTTCAGTTCACCCCACCAGGCAATTCTGACAGGCTATGCCCAGCGGGCACAATGCCACCAACTTTATATATGGTGCCAATGTATCCTTTTCCCCAAGAGTCTTTGAGGAAAATGCTTCCCAGGCATAAGGTAGTGGGAAGTCTAGAAATCGGGTCATTTCACTGTTTAGGATGAAGGAGGTGTCTGGCCTGGCATGCAAATGGCTCCCCCTGGAGGATGAGAAGCCTAGTCCCCAACCTGTGGCCCTCTGGACATTTTGGACTACAGCTCCCATCATCCCCAGATTGGGGCTGATAGGAGTTGGAGTCCAACAACACCCGGGGGCACCAGGTTGGAGAAGGCTGAACAATGCAAGGCCAGGGAAAGGCAAACTGCTATATTCAAATAGAAGGAGGATTTCCTCGTTTCCACACATACACCGAAACTATTATTGTTTTAAATCTGGTTCACCCAGACTTCCGGGGTGGCGCCATCGGTAATGGCGGACTCCCTTTGATCTGGAGGGACCAGCTCCACGGGAAACGGGTCTTTCCCGCTACGGCGAAGCGGGGACCCTTTCAAAAATCACAGGCGGATGAAGCCTGTGACCATGGGACTCAGCGGGCACCTTTAGCGCCCCCCCAACCCACAAAGGAACCCACTAACGGGCTCCGGAGTGAAGAGGGGGAAGTGGCGTGGTGCTGAGAGTCAACTGCTTCTTCCGTGGAGCGAAGCTGCACAGCCGTTGCCGGAGAGCGCTGCCTTTTTCCTGGGACAATTTGGCTTTTAAAACAATTACCCGTGAGTACTTAAATTTCGGACAATTGGACTTCAAATAATGATTTGTGAGTAGAAAGGAAAATTGGACTAAGAAATTTACCTCAATTTGGCACTGAAACGGGAAGGTCTAAACAGGAAGTCAGCCTTCCGTTTCTTGTAGATAGATTAAAGCAAAGACATGGCAAACTAGAGTTCAGAAAATTGCCTGTAAAGGATTAACTTTCATCATTTAAAATTGTTGAACCCCCTTCGGAAGCAGGAGAAGAGGGGGGATTTTTTCCCGACTGTTTAAACCTGCAGAAGAGAGTGTAACGCAAAGTAACTTTCCACCGTCTTGATCCTGGAGCGGGGTGTCAGGACTGACGTTTTTGGGGAAGCTCATTGACCAGAGGCAAACTTCTTTGACAGATAGTTAAAAGAAGAGAAACAGTGATTCCATTGTTCCCCTTCGCATTTTAAAGGAACAAATATTGACAAAATATCTGAAAAAGGAAACTTTGTTGTTAGATCTGTCTTTAAAAGAAAAGAACAAATAGAAGCTCTTCCCCTAGAGGGAGCCTGTGAAACTGTTACCAATTCTGAACCGGGGAGCTTGCAGCTGCAATAGATTACGATCGTGGGAATAGACTTCTGACCTTGCAGAACAATGTACTCAGAAGCTCTGCTGCGTGCTTTCTGTAAAACAAGTGCCCTACTGGAACAGCTACATGAGAAGACGGACTTGATGACTGATGCGATCAGAAATTTTGGACAGGTAGTGGGAAACTATATAGAGCCCACCCAGGAATCAAATCAGGAGTGTGCTCTGACAGAACAGATGAGGGAAGAGGATGCTGTTGAACCTTGGGCGCCAGAGATGGAGGGAGCTGTGGCCCAGCAGGAACATGAGTTCTTGGACTTGACAAATGAACTTGGAAAAAGCCAGATTTGGAAAGATAAAGTTTGGTTTGGTTTGGAAATGGGGGGTTGGATAGACCCCCCTATGCAGGGATGTTTGGACTTTTCAAGTCTGGCAATGGGCCGTGAGATGTTTGGGGTTGTGGGGGCTCTTAATTCTGGAGGGATTTTGAAACATGTTTTTAAATACCACATGGAGTTTAGTGTGGACTATGGAAAAGGGGCTGATTTGTCGAGAAGGGTCAAAAACACTGTTAAGCTGGAGTTCCCACGAGTGAAAGGAGCAGGAGACAAAGTAAAGCACAGGTATAAATATGAAGAAGAACTGCGGATGGGACATGGAAGGGACTTAAGGGCCTCGGACATAAGATTACCAGGTTAATGCGCTAGATTGATGGGATAGAAAGGACTGACAAAACCCGGGACCAGGAGGAAGAGACGCTGGATGAAGATTGGAAGAATTTTTTTTTTTTTTAATTAGGATTGTTTTATAAAATTGATGAACGTTAGAAAAATGTTGGAATGAAATTATTTGGCTTTAGCAAAAATGTTTAAAGAATTATGTAAGAATATTATGGTTAGGAGAAATTGGTATAAATAGGATCTAAGTTTTAAGTTTTAAGGTCTTTTATAGTAAGATAAGATTAAAATAGATTAAGGTAATGTAATGACAGAATATTATGAAATATGGAAAGGATTTGCTGTGACAATTAACAACTAGGATACAAAAAAAGGGAGGAGTGAGGAGGTCAAAGAAAGAAGGTAATGACAGTTAAGGATTTGAGAATATTGGATTTGTTTTTAAATGTTTGTGGCATATTTTTGTCTTTTGATTGTGTCGTGTTATTTTTTTATTTTGATTTTTATCAATTTGTATTGTTCGATTGTGGTTTGTTTTTCTTTTGCTTTTTTCTCTCTCTTTTTCTTTTTTGTTTCTCTTTTTGTAATTCTAAAATTCTTAATAAATATCATTTTTAAAAAAATAAATAAATCTGGTTCACCGATGTAACACTTCATTCCCTTTTTTTTTTTTTTTTTTTTTTTGCAAAATCCTGCATCTTTAATTTGCTTTTTAACATGGTAGTGTCATTACACAAAGAGCACATCCAGAGATTAGGACAAGTTTCAACAACCCCACAATCCCAAAATCTGAAATCACAGGGGATAAAAAGACAGAGGTCATTCCACAGCAGTTATATGGTCAGAAAGAGAGAACACAACACGTCAGGCTGGGCAGTACAGCTAATCCAGAAATGCACTAGATTTCCATCTTCTGGCACAGTCAAATCCACTCCCTCCTTCCTGCTTCCTTCCTGCCTTATTACACATGAGCAAGTCTAAAAACGACCACCCCTTTGGCGCTGTGTGTGCATTTATCCAGGCTGGGCAGGAAGTTCGGGGCTCTGCCGTTCCCTGGCCGCAGAGGACAGCCAGTCTATTCCCAGCCAGCAAGCTTAGCTGGCCTCCTCCACCCCCATGCCCACCCCACCAGCACAGAAAAAAATGAGGGTGGCTGGTCACTGTGGGAACAGGCATTTCTTCCCCACTTCCTGCCTGTGGTGGGGTTTCAATCCTGGAGCCAACTTGCATCAAAAAGAGTCTGGTTTTCACCAAAGGGGGGAAGCAGTTTCCTTCCTTCAATCTCCACCCCTCTGGCCTTTCCTCTTCCCTCGATTTCAATGACCTTCACATTGGGGTGGCCCACACCTGCTTGCTGCTGCTCAGTTTTAGAAACCTGAGCCAACTCACTCCCAGCAAACATAACCAGCTCTGTTGCTGGGAACAAGAAGCCACAGACTCCCCCGCTCAGCAATCACAGAGCCACCAGCTCTCAAGCACAGAGAGCTGACAACTTACTTTTGCAAAACAGTTTCGTTCAAAGCAAGAGAAGAACAGACCTGGCTACTCTCAATCCATGTTGCTTCAAAGTAGTTTGTGTTCTGCAGTCAACACTGCAAGCTGCCTTATTCCGAGTCAGGCGATTGGTCCATCTGGCTCAGTACTGTCTACACAGACTGGCAGCAGCTTTCAAGGGTTCCAATCCAGGCAGGAGTCTTTCCAAACCCAAACTGGAGGTGCTGGGGACTGAACCTGGTCCTGCCACCTTCTGCATGCAAAGGAGGAGCTCTATCATGGAGCTGCAGAGTGGTCAGGAAGGACTTCTTCATGCCCCGTCATCACTAACAAAAGCAGCAAAGATAATGCAATATTGCACGATTTGCATGGTTTTAGACCTATGGCCTTCCGAATTCCCATAAGCCACAGTCAACATGGCCAATGGTCAGGGATGATGGGAGCTGTAGACCAACAACATCTGGGCAGCTAGAGTCTCATCATCACCGATTTAGAATTCTGCTTTTTAAGTGAAGGATTTTGCTCTGTTTGAGTACAGAATACACACAGCCCTGCTTTGCAGCAGCTATTATGGAAACCTGCATTTTCTTCTTCTTCGTACAGCTGTAATGAAATGAAATGCGAGTGTTCAGAATCTATCCTAGCCTTTGGGAAAATGTCAAAATCCCAAACAAAATTACAGCCTTGTACTCAGTTCCCTGGCAAGTTAGCACAAGTGCCTCTGAAGGTACAGCCAAGCTGCAGTACATGGGGCAGACACCCCTCTGGGCCCAGCCAATGGGCTTCCTTGGACAATGCTCACCTTGCTCCATCCCTCTTTTAACAGCGAGGAGTGTATTTTTATCCTGTTCTCCATCTGACCTCAGCAGCTCTGCTTGGTTTTCAGAACTCAGCCTTGGGACAGCTGAACCAGCCAGGCATCAATCACTGCACCTGCTCTTTTCTATCACCCATCATGGCCTCATCCTTCCACCACGGCAGGCACCTGAAATGTGTGCCCACTGCAATACCCTCCTCCCTGTCGCTCCTCTCTAGGTGGCTCTTCAAAGGAACTTCCAAAAGTTAAAGACACAGGCGCTTGGTACAGAAGGAGCAGGTCATTTCTGGCTGTAATGGACACAGCTAGGAACCTGAGCAAAGGACTTTCATTCTCCCCACACTGCTCTAGGCCTGACAGCTTGTCCTGTCCCAAATATGCAGGAATAAAAGCAAAATAATGTGGGCTCCTAAGGCTGTACACGAGCTGGAAGACCACTCTGACACATCGGTTTCCCAGTTGCATCACCACCCCAGATATTTCACCTACTTGCCAGTGTGTGACTCACAGAACATCTTTCTTGTATGCAGAAGTCACAAGTTCACAATGAGCTCAAGGAAGCCTGGCAGCACAGAGCAGTCACACAGCCCATGAACCGTTAATTCGGAGGCATTGAGCTAACGAGCCAGTAGCTTCCTTCCTAACGCAACTAGCCAACATTTATTTAATACCCACCCTGCGGCGCTAAAGCTGGACAAGTGTTAAGCTCTCTATTCCTGTTCCACAGATTCCTCCATTGCTTCGATCCAAGGGGGATGTTCCAGACCAGCCTTCCTGATTATTAGACCACAGCTCCCATCAGCCCCAGACAGCAAGGCCAAGTCAGGAATGATGGGAGCTGTGGTCCAGCAACTTCTGGAGGGGCACAGTTTCCCCACCCCAGCTCTAGGTGACCCATTCATGCAAATATGTTCCATATCCTGTTTATTAAGAGGTGTACTGTATGGTATGGGGAAGCCACTCCTGCAGATTACGCCACCAATTTGTTTAACATAGAACCCTGGACAGCAACTAGTTTTGCCAGAGGCCTGCATTGAGCAAGGGGTGCAGTGGGTCAAATGCCCAACCCAACCTCCCTACAGTGGTTTTCTGGCAAGTCCCACTGCTGCAGCTGTGCCTCCTCTTCTACATCCCTCCTTTGCTTCTGGGTTCACAACTGCAGGAGCCAAGTATCGTCCCTCAAGGGAACAGATTTGGCACAGAAGCCAAGTGTTCACAATCCTCGTCACACAGCCCAGGCAGTCTTCAGACAACTCTGGAGGAACAGTGAAGCCAGTTTATCCCCTGCACCTTCTGAGATTACCAAGTTGCAAGGGATCTAATGTTTTAACAGGAACAAGCATAAAGGAGCTATGAGCTCACATTCTTCTAGGTATTCTGCTGTAAACATTTGATCTTCCATTTTTAGGGGATGAAATCAACTATTCTCTAGATTGTATTAAGAGTTTCCAAAAGGCTTATTTAGGTACTACCTTTTATTTAGGTCCTACTAAGAGTCAACACTGCTGGCAGTTTTGAAGATGGCAGTCAGATTCAAGGTGTATTCAGCTCTACAAGGTCTGTTACTAATATTTGCACTGGGGGAGGCTCAGTCCCAATAAATGCAGGATCTGTTTTTGCCCTACTTCCTGTTTATTTTCCATGCAAGGCCTTTCATCTCATGAGATAGAAGCATTTGCATCAGACAACCAGACAGACATTTCACACTGCTGTGCTTCCTACCTATTACTCAACAGGCCCCCCTCCACCACCAGAGCTTCTCTCCTTGCCCCCCCCCCTATATCTAATATAGATTGCAACCATATGCTTCACTGTTTTTTATTTTTGGCCTAGCAAATTATTTTAGCAGAAGAGAAACCCTTCTACCCAATTCTCACTACTTTTACAAGCCCCTGCCTTCTTCTCTCACACCTGTCTGCTGACATCTGGCATGCAGCATCAAATCAGGAAGCACTTTTGCAAAGTTTAGCATTTCTTATTAATGGTAATGCTAAATCCCACATCTCTCAACCAGGAAGAGAAAAGTGCATTGCGTGGTAAAAAAATACTGCCGCCTCCCCAAGGTCTGGGACAGTGGAGGACAAAAGCAGTGTTTTAAATTAGCCAGGTTATCAGGTGCATTTTGCACCTGGCTATTAGCGACTTGCAACCAAGTGAAGATGCCTGGGTGCCAGGATGATGCCTGACATCTCCACCACCTGGAGGTGCATACCTGGAAATCATTGGATCTGGATTGTTTTCACACGCTAATACCACATCCTGTAGAATTCTATCAGTTATATTTTATCTGCACAATCAGAATGAATTTCAGGAACCAAAATGCTTTTTCTGTGCCACCTGAGCAGGAGCTGTAACCAACGTTATAGCTAATTGTTGTATCTTATCTTCACCTACCCTACTGCCCTGCTCACAGTTGTGAAGAATATTCTTACGTTATGAATGGTCTGTGTCCTCATTAAGTAAAAAAGGTGGGAATAGGCCAGTATATATGTGGACTGTCCCTGGATAAAGGTACTTTTCTTTTTTAAGTTCTTAAAGTTCTTAACCTAGCTCAAGGTTGTCATCTGATCTAGCAAAGAAGTTTAACTGAGAAAATAAGACTTTAGCCGCCTTGCCCCCAAATGGCAAGACGACATTCGGTTTGGCAACCGCAACCTGGAACCTAAAATGCCATCACAACAGCCCAGAACAGCTAAGCTCCAGTTCACTTAGTGGGACAGGGAACATTGCACAACACTCCCTCTGAAGCTGCTACAGATGCCAGGAGCCTTGCCAAGGGAGGGCCTACAGCCAAAGCACAGGAGTACCAGCTGACTGTAGCCACCTGTAGCTGCCTGAGCATTAGCACAATGGCCTAACAAGTGAGACCCTGGCCATCCTGTGACAGCCACAGCCAAACGCAGCAAGCCACCCTCCCCAAAGAGCACAGGAAGGAAAGTCTTTCTCAAGGCCTGGCCACAAAGGAGCTCTCATACTTCTTGCAAGAGGGATGGGCTGTGGCATGCTAGCACAGGGGAAAGGAGGGGAAGGGTGCTGCTGCTGCTGCTGCTCTAGCCTCTGGTATGTTTGCGGGAGGCGCTAGCTGGGGTCTCTCTGCAGAGAGGCTCTCCCCTGTCTAGGCAGGGGCTTTGCTAAGGATTGGCCGCGAGCCAGGAGAAACTCTTTTAAAAAAGGGAGAGAGTGAGGGAACAAAAACAGCGGAGGCTGCCTCAGCACAAAGCCCTCCAAGCAGGAAAGCAGAGCGTCCCCAGAGATGGGCTGGGAAGAATAGCTAGGAACAGAGCAGCAGAGAAAGTACAAACAAAACCTCCAGCACACAAGTGATGGGGAAACCAATAAGTGGGGCGGGGGGGGCGGGGAAGAGATGGTGCTGCAAAAGATGTGGAGGACTATAAGCAGCATGTGGGTGGGGAAAGTGCCTGGCTGTGGAGCAATGGAGAGGGGGCTTTCTGGTGCCTTTCTCCAGCCCTTGGGGCTTCTCGTTTATAGAGAAACATTCCGCTTTGCCAAGCGGCTGCAAGCGTCAGCAACAGCAGCAGCGGCTGCACTCAGCATTCCAAGGCTTATAAGGCAAAAGGCGAGCAGAGCAGGAGTTGTCTGCAAGCCGTCCAGCATGTGAGCACCCAAGCCAGTCCAAAGGGGAGCTTTCAGGTCAGGAGTGGCTCTCGTGGGTTGGCAGTCCAGGATGAGCAGGGGCTCCTTCAAGCCCAGAAGGAAAGCCTTGGGGTATACCAGTTCCAAGAAGAATGGGGAGCATCAAGAGAGTCCTTATTATTACTACTAAGCGGCAGGGTGTTGCCAATTTCAACAGAAGTAGAATACTTAGTGCTTGGCTACGAGGTGCTCAAGTGCTGGAAGCACTTCACACACATCCTCAGTGCGACCCTGTGAAGTAGGCCCCTATGATTCCTATATTGCAGGTGGGAAGCCAAGGCTCTAATCCAGCTGCAAGCCTTAAAACTGTTCTGTGTGTTTATGGATGTGACGAGATTCGAACCAGTGTCAACCAGAGAGTGGTCCAGCATGACCTTGAGCCTCATTGACAGCACAGGAAAAAGTAGGGCCTGCTTGGCCGTACTCTGCACTCCCCTATCCAGGGCTAAAGGTCAGCTCTTGACGTTCTGGCAGAAGGCATTTAGAAGATGAAACAAACACTGCTGGCATCTCCCGGTGCCTGGGCTAGGAGTGTGGGGTTGAATTTCATTTCTGCTCCAGCAGAGAGTGGGTGGAGATCCCAAGAAGCCACCCAGAGGGGAGAGACTGTGTGCCTTATTTCTCATCCTAAAGAAGTCAGCCCCACTTCACCCAAACAGGAGATTCATGAATATGCAAAAAGAAGAAGGGGGAGCCTAAAGAAAGCATCATCTGGACAGAGAGGTTTGATTGATTAGGTACCAACAGAATCAGCTGCCAACTACAAGTCAAAGCCAGATTGCTGTCCCCTAGAAGCTGGCATTAAGATCGACTAAGTTACACGCCTTGGCATCACTCTTGGAACAGCCGGAATATCATATTCACATTACCACAAACCCCAAGTTAGCTCCACCCAGCCACAGGCAAGAGCCATTGCCACAGATCCAAAAATAGAGCGCAGGAGCCCCAAGGAGCCCAAGATCAAGTAACAGGCTGAATGCTGAGGACCTTCTCATTACATCATGAGTGCAAAGAAGGCTAGCAGCTCTGGGCGGGGTGGGTGTGGGGAGACCTTTTGCCTTTCTTTTCCTTTGTGATAAAGAGACCAGCACACAACAGAGATGTGAGAGTGCTTGAGCCTAGGAAATGAATGGAAGCAACGGAAGAAAACAACCATGGCTGACCAGCAAGGACTAGCATAGTTCCCTGAGAAAGAGCTTCTTCATGACTTACCCTGGAGATGGAGAGTGGCATGTTGAAGTCCTTGCCACCCTGCAGCCTGAAGCCCCATGGCGCCGGCCCATCCAGCAGCACCTTGTATGAGTCCATGTCGCTCATTTCTGGGGAGGAGAAGAGATTATTAGCTTTAAAAGTGATGCAGCAAGGGACAGGAGAGCTGGGAGAGGACAACTGAAGAACAGGAAACATCCGCCTCACACAGTAGAGCCTCGGCTGCCCCAAGTGAGGGCAAAGGGAAGTAAAAGCTCCTTCCCTGGAAGTTGGCACCAAGGCCTAAGCACTGCCCTTCATCCTACCCCAGCCCATCCCTGTCTCCTCCCCACAGCAATGCTCTTCAGCTTTTCCTTTAGGGACAAAGGATGCAGCCTTATACCAAATTAGACTACTGGGTCCATCTAGCTCAGTATTGTTTACACCAGGTGTGGGGAACCTTTGGCCTTCCATACATTGCTGAATAGCAACTCCTCTCAGCCCCAGCAAGGGATGATGGAAGTTGTAATTCAGCAACATCCAGAGGGCCACATCTAGTCTACACTGACTGGAATCAGGTCTCCACTAGGTTTCAGATTCCCAGACCTACCTAGAGATGTCAGAGAATACGTTTCACTGTCTTTAGTCTAAACTCCCAAAGGCTATCCTAGTGCATCAGGCAATAAATGGCAGAGGCAGAAGCACCACACAAAGATACTGAGGAAGCATTTCCTTTCCAAGGACTCGGCCCACCAATACCACAGAAAAGTTTGTTTTCCTCGTTTTGACAATATATGTGAAACCGAGAACCTCTGTATGCAGGAATCACATATGAAATGCATATTCCGGGCAAATCCCACCTCGTCTTTGGGTGGGCTCATTTTGAGCTTGGTTAGCTCGAATCAATATACAGTGGTGCCCCGCAAAACGAATGCCTCGCAAGACGAAAAACCCGCTAGACGAAAGGGTTTTCCGTTTTTCGATGCGCTTCACAGGAAGAATTTCCCTATGGGCTTGCTTCGCAAGACGAAAATGTCTTGCGAGTCTTGAGATTTTTTTCGCTCTCCCCCCCCTTTTTCTAAGCCGCTAAGCCGCTAATAGCCTTTTAGCCGCTAAGCCTTTAATAGCCGCTAAACCGCCAATAGCGCTAATCCGCTAAGCCGCTAATAGGGTTGCTTCGCAAGACGAAAAAACCGCTAGACGAAGAGACTCGCGGAACGGATTAATTTCGTCTTGCGAGGCACCACTGTAAGCATTTGAAGTAGTTGTGTAAATGGACTTGCCACGTCCAGCCACTAGAATGGCCATGTGAAACCTATTCACACAACCAGAGTCTAAATGGCTTCCCCACAGGCCAACCCAATTTAAGACCTCACTCAAAAAACAGATATGAATTAGTTATCATCCCCCCATCCTCAAACAGAGGCCATTAGCACAATTTTAATCTGGACAAGACAGAGTCTGACCCCGCTCATATCAATCAGTAACAACTCATGAAGTGCTTGTAGGGTCTGCAAGTGCCATTTTTAAAAATAAATGCATCCCCTACAGCTGACATAGGAGATTCCAACTTGATAATATGAACATTCAAGAATGGGGGGGGGGGGAATCCAGGGATTAGGATGGAAAGACAGAATAATTGCTCTGTTCCTATGCTTTGTGTTTTAGGCAGCTGCTGGCTGATCAAGGCACCAAAAGAAAAGCCTTCAATTTGTTCCTAATTACTTAAGAGATGGCTTTTGTTAGGTGCAGCTATGGCACTTCACTGCTTTTGGCGTTTCCCAGTCAACGCACCCCTACTATATAGCAAAAGCAATCAAAAATTGCCTTCTGGACACAAAATACTCCCTTCACCCTCCCCTCCCATTCTCCCCAGGCAGTTTGTTGTCTATATAAGGCATGCAAGACAGCACTGCCATATTCCAGTGGTTGCTCATCAGGACTGGGAGAGATGCAAATGAGTGCTGAAAACATAACTTCCTGGCTGGGTCTAAACAGAGGAAATCAGGACAATCCAGGAGGGGAAAGGAGAAAGGGAAGGGAGAGAGAAAAACAGAAACACAACCCAGGAAGACAGTGTTATTTTGGGCTGGGATCTAGGACACCCCTTCCCATCCAGTACAGAGGAAAGAGCTGCAGCAGGGCCTTCTCAGAGAGCTCCCTCTGCCAGACAGACAAAGGTGGAGCCCCTCACAGGCAGAGTACCAGCTTGTACCATCCCTCCCTGCCAGGCTGGGACACTTCAGCTTGGAGGGATTTCAGCAGCAGCTTAATACCTTCTTCTCCATGGGAATGGCAAAGGAATGTGCTCGGCTAGGAAGAGGCAGGGAGCGTTGATTTCTCCCTCCTCCTCCTCCCAAGGCTGAGTCGGCAAAACATGCCTGGACGGAGCCTTGTGCCACAGGGCTGAAGGAACAGCCCCTCGGGCCTCTGCTCTCACAGTGAGCGCTCGCTCAGGAGTTGTTCTGCCTGCTTTGAAGTTTCCACACAGCATCTACAAACCCGTGGCAACCTCAGCCAAGCAGTTCCAGGGAGGACACAGCAAACAAGGCTTAGACGACATGCTGTGTGGCCTGTAAGCCTGAGTCCCAGGGTCCCAATGCAATCCTGCATGGCTCTCTATCCAGCCCTTGGGACTTTCTCCATCCCATGCCTCCCCCCATTGAAACCACACACCCCGTTGGTCCTGCTCCACGCCCTCCTTGAGCTGCAACGCCTCTTGGCTGCCCAGGAGCAGGACGAAGAGATGGTGTGGGTGGGAATGCAGAAACCGCTCTGTCTTTCGCACGGCTGTAACAGAGCCCAGTGTAGAGAAACATCCATTGGGCTCTGCCTACTTTTGCCCACAACCCTGCCCATCACTGGCATGTCCCCCGCCTCAGAAGGTGGCCCACAAGAGATTCCCGTTGGGCTGAAAAACAGTGAAATGAATGGGGCATCAAGAGCTAGCTGCTCTCAGGATAAGTAAATGAAGTTTGGAAAAAGCCAAGGCATGGTGAAAAAGAAACAGAAATCAAGCTGAATTCAGAAGATCACTAGTGAGCAGAATCAGGTTGTGTGCCAAGCTGCTGCCTAGTTAATGCCCCCTACCCAGCTCAGGTCTAAGGGACCAGACTAGACTGCAAGGAGCCCATCTGGCAGGATAAGAAGTCTATATGCACTGATAAAGCACTTCCTGGAAGTGCCTGGCAGAAGGCAAGAATAACAGGGGAAGGGCAGGGCTGAGGTGCATTAAGTTGAAGAACCAAGAAAAGGAGATAGCCCATTACAAGACAACTGAACAGCCAGGGCGGCAAGAATAAATAAATGCATTCTTGAAACGAAGACTGCAAAATAAAACGGCACAGCAAGAATATCTGCTGCGGTTGTTGTCGTTTTAAATCCGGATACATTTCTACACATTTGCCAGCACTAAATTAAAGTTTGCCAAATTCTCATTTTTAACAAGCAGCTGCCAATTCTCTTGCAGAATTAAAATACTAAAAGAACGCTTATCCACAAGGAAGCAAGTTTTAAAAGAAAAATACTGGTCCCAGGCACAAAAGGAATCAGAAGTACACTTCATCACACTGCTGAGAAACACTGAGCGGAAACTTTTTTCACTTTGCACAACAGCTCTTCCTGGACTTTGGGAAAGCAAATTCCACCCTAGGAGGCTGCCATATTAAAACCTCCAGCACCTGGCAAACCTCATGATATTTGTCCTCACCCTCTCTGGATAACGTCACATGGGAATGGAGGATGCACCAGGCTCCATTTCTCCCCTTTTGCCCCTTGTGCGCATATCTCCAGATGATGACCAAGTTTATTTTTTGTTTTTGTGGATTCAGCTGGCAGCCCTCAAGGAAGGAAAGAGCTGGATGAGCAATAAATAGACCAGCAGGAAAATGCTGCACTCACTCTCTCCCCAACTCCTGGAAAAGTTCTTTTCCCTCAGTCCTCCTGCTCCCCCCCCCCCATCCCTCCTGCCACCACTTTTTTCTTTCACACAATGAAGAGGGTCATCAAATAAAAGCCTTGAGTGAAATAAAGTCAGGTGCCTGCCTCCTTTGCTTGTGTGAAGCATCCCTTCACATCAGTAACGGGTGCTGCTGGGTCTTTACTCCATGATCCAAAGCAGGCAAGGATTTGTGATAAATATGACAGGTTATGTCTGCCCCCTTCATTATTAAACACATTTGCTCAATATATATGCACAGAAGAAGGCTGGAGGTTAATAGCAAACTCTCACAGAATTTCTAGGTGGTCCTGACAGCAGCCCTGCAGGATCAGACCAAGGCCAGCATCCTCTTTCTAACAGCAGCCAGCCAAATATACTTGGAAGCCCAAAAAGCATGAAAAATCTGCCCCTCCCAGTGAACATTTCTATTGCGGAATGCTTTCCACAAATCTTCACAAACAAGGCCACCAAGCTCAAGGGCCAACTGCACCTCATGTGGGTTTTTTGAAGTTGCGCTTGATAACACAGAAAAAAAAGTTTATCAGGAACACGACCCATAATTTTAAGAAAGCCTATGAAAGTCACTGAAGAAACAGCCATACTTGTGCCATCTCGACACTGACCGCCGCAGGCGCAATGCTTGTTCACAGCCCTTCTGGAATTCAGACCTCCTGGACATGCTGCAATATTAAGTTACAGCTCAGAGACACTTTTAGATGAACGACGAGAATAGACGCCCAGGAGAAGAGCGGGGAGCCAGGAGGGACGTGTGCCGGCGCATGCATGCCCAGATTCAGACCCTTGACGGCGAGGAGCCCCGGGACGGGGGCCTCCAGCACCAGCCCCTTCCCTCTGGCTCAAGAGGGGATCCCTACCAGCCATCACACCCACGAAACGGGACGTCCCTGCTCCGAGCCGCCGCAGGAAACCGAGGGTGACGGTTACATCCTGGTGCCATGAGCAACACGTTAGTCTCGCTGAGACACCGCTAACGCACGGCTAGGGGGCACGCCCCAGCCCCACGGCAAGAGGACGTCCCTATGGAAAAAAGAACGGGGGGGGCACCCAGGAGACTTCCTAAAGTACGCACTCCTGCGCCACGGGGAGCCGGGGAGAGAGAGAGAAGCGCGTGGGAAAACACAGAAAGGGAAAGTACAAGGGGGGGGGGGCGAGTGAAGAGAGGCACAAACTCTCGTTCACATCTGACCTAAAGCATGACTGGGATGGAGAAGGGGGTGGGGATATGTGGGGAAAGAGGCACTCATGTCACCCCGACGCCCTTCTCTGCCCACACGAGTCCCCAGAAAAGCCACATCACTTTCCCTTTCCTCACCCACCGCCAACTCCAACCACGGACGGGATGCAATACCTGCAAGGTCCCCGCGCGCGACCTCCTCAGAGAAGGGCGGAGCTACTGAGCAGCCTCCGCCGCCCCGTCTCAGCCGCAGCGCCGCCGGCACCCACGGAGCCCTTATATATCTCTCTCCGGCGGGGCTCCGCCTGCTCAGCAGTTCAAGCGCAAGCCCCGCCCCCTGCTGCCCCCCCCCGCCTCACCATTCAACAAGCGCGCCGCCTGCTAGGTAGAAGCGCATGCGCGCCGTCGGGGGCGCTTGCTCGGCGTAAGAGCGCCCCCTATTGGAGGTGTGCGGCGCCCGCGTCCCCTGGCTGGAGGAGAAAGGGCGGAGCGCGGCGCCGAAATCGCCGCGCCCTCCGCGGATGTTGCGCCCAGGAGGGCGGTGTCTCCTTGCGCAGCTGCCGCCCAAGCCCCGCCAAATAGGATTGGTACAGCCCCGTCCTTCCTTCTGGAAATCCTAGTTTCGCCTCTGAAAGATCTCCTCGCTGTTGCTTGTGAGGTGGGAGGTGCTTGTGGGTCACTCGCAGCATTCTGCACATGCTCAGGAACTGAAGAGGCGCTTTATTAATCGGGGGAGGGCATTCCCTGCGGCAGCCCCTAAGCTGTGGAATTCCCAGCCCCCACCTTCACCTTCACCATCGTCATGGTTATTATTTTTACTGCAGCTGCTTCACACAGCCAAGATGCTTGAAAGCTAGTGGCAGGGCCAGCACCAGGCATAGGTGAACTCGGCCCTCCATATGTTTTGGGAGTACAACTCCCATCATCCCTAGCTAACAGGACCAGTGGTCAGGGATGATGGGAATTGTAGTCCCAAAACATATGGAGAGTCGAGTTTGCCTATGCCTGGTGTACACACAATTTCTCTTTGGAAAAAAGAGAAATGAGTTTTTGTACCTAGTGCAAGTGGATAAATAGATACCGCTCCAGAGGGAAGGTAAACGGCGTTTCCGTACGCTGCTCTGGTTCGCCAGAAGCAGCTTAGTCATGCTGGCCACATGACCCGGAAACTGTATGCTGGCTCCCTCGGCCAATAAAGCGAGATGAGCGCCACAATCCCAGAGTCGGTCACGACTGGACCTAATGGTCAGGGGTCCCTTTACCTTTACTTTTAGGGGAAGAACAGAGAAAAGCTCTTGTCCAAAACATGGCGAAGGAATCTGAAATGCTTTTTTGCAGGGTGCCCAAACTTTTCCATGGTACAGTATGCAGGAATGTGTTTTGTGCAACTGCAACGCAACACAGGTATTAACAGACACTGCCAATGTCTCACTACAGTCATACCTCATTTTACGTTTGCTTCAGGTTGCACGTTTTCAGGTTGCATCCCATGGCGACCGGAAAGGGTTACTTCTGGGTTTTGCCGCTTGTGCATGTGCAGACACGCAAAATGATGTCACATGCATGCGCAGAAGCGGCAAATCGCGACCAGTGCGTGCGCAGACACAGGTTGCATTCTTTTCAGGTTGCGAATGGGCCTCCAGAACAAATCCCATTCGCAACCAGAGGTACCACTGTAGTTCAATATAGCAGGCCAAGCGCAACTATGGAGGCAGGATGAACAACAGAACCTGCAAAGGATGCATAAATTCCCCTTTTAACATTGGTACCATGGGAGAGAAGAGCAATTCTCTCCCCACTGAAAATAAGGCTTCTAGCCGTCAAGCAGACATGAAGCTCCTTTTACTGAGCTAGAAAGGTCAGTGGGCTCAGTCCACATGTGACTCTCCAAGATGTGACTCTCATGGGGAGCCTTTCCCATTTCTGCTACCCAAGGCCCTTTTAACGTAGAGAGATCTCACATTTGAACCTGCGTGCAAATGCAGTACATACAGAGTGCCATTGAGTTATGGCCCCTCTCTGGAGCTCAGCTTTCTTCAGTGACCGTAGTTCTTCATGGGTGACCACTGTGTTCCTATGCCAAAATGTAGGACACCCACAAGCCAGATGTCACACGCTGACCACAGCTAGTCCAAAGTCTATTGGACCATAAATCCACGGTCAATAGCTCTGATGACAGCAAGTCCTTTTGTTTTACTTTCAAATTTGCAGAGCTTTCCCCCGATGAAGCCAGCCCCTGAAAGCACTCTGTAAAAACAAAGGACCAGGAGCACAGGAAGTTCCTGTTCCAGAATGTGCACAGGCAACAGAACTGACATCATGCTATGTATGTATAGGCAGTGGCATCCAGAATGGGCAACAAGAAGACAAAAAAAGTCAGATATTGGAGCTAAGGAAAGTGGCAGGAAAGTATGGGATAAAAAGTGCTTGGCATAAGGCCATGTAGCCTATTTGGAAAAAACAAAACCAAAGATGGAGATGGGGGGAAGCATTCTGATCATGCAAAATTGCTGCCACATGTTTTGAATATTGTTGTTTGTTGGCACACAAGGCTGTAAATAAAACATCACTATACAGAATGCAGGGAGCCACAGTTCTGTGTGGGGAACGAGTACGCAAGCTCATAGCATCTGAAATCCCTCAGAGGACATCTCACAAGCGTTGTGTGACTTGCCTCTCTAGGATGCCTATTAAAACCCAGCACAGAGCCAGGGGAAGCCGCTGAACCAAAGCAAAATAGCAGCTGAATAAGGCAACTTCTCAGCCCCCTCTCCCTCTCTGGAAATCTCCAGTCACTTTCTCTTCTATTTAAGGCAGAATTCAGTGATTCATACTCAGCGCATGTTAGAAGCTGGCTGACAAATCTCAAAACGGCAGATTCTGTAAGTCATGAAACTTAACGTTTTAACCTGGAAAGAAGCCAGTTCTTTCCCAGTGAGGTCTCCGAAGTACTCATTACTTAGCACTGTCACTGTTAAAAGATGCTGGGATCAGGAGGGCTCCCTGGTCTTTATGCATCAGCTATGATTTCTACACACAGGATAAAGGATCAAGGCGGAGGAGGTTGAAAGCAATGTTTAGCTTTGCTGCTTCAGCCAGAGGAGGCTGCCAAGTTCCTCTCTGCGGGAGGTAAACAAATAGATTTATTTCATTTTTATCCCACTTCTCTTCCAAGGATCTCAGTGGTTCTTCGTTCCCTGTTTGTCATCGCAACAGCTCTGTGGGGGTAGGACGGGGCGGAGAGAGCGGATCAAGGTTAACCAGTGAGAATAATAGCCAACTGGGGATTTGATCCCACGTCTCCTTGCTCTTAATCTACTGCTCTGACCACTGACCACAGTGCTCTTTCAATAAAACACCTAGTAGTTTCCTTTAAGCCACTTTAATCCCACATACTCTTAAGTTATTGTGCCATCAAAAGCAGAAACATGGTGGGAGTGGGGGAGGAACAAACTGGTGGATGAGGGCAGAGCAAAACAAAACAGGAAGGGTGAAGCTGTGTTCATTTTTAACCTGGTCTTGGTCTTTTTCCTTTAAAGAACAAAGATTTAGGGATGTAATCTGAAATGAATGCAAATAGTTCAGTACCTAGATTTATTTGCTTTTCTTTCAACATAGGTCGGGGGTCAGCCAGCAGGGGCAGAGCGTGTATGGGCTTTTTCAGGTAGGAGTGGAATTTAGAGCTCCCTCTTTTGAAGTTTCAATTGCTGGCAATTATGCACATGGAGGATTTGTCAAGAAGTTATTGGTTTTGCAGTAGCAGGAAAACTGGGCCAATGGTCAGCTGACAACTGTACCGAGTACAGTTCCTTCAGATACCCCTACAATTGCAGTCCTGGTCATGGTAACCACACATGTCCCCCCAAGTGATATATAAAAATTTTCAGAGACACCGTTGATGGTGCTCTAATTGGAGAACAGCCTTTACCAAAGGTGTCATGGACTTTGAAGACACTCGAACTCAGGACAAAAGGGAGAAACGTGCTAAGAGGAAGGCACGTTTGGCAAACCCTCACCATGATCAACTCCTGCCTGGAAACCTATGTCCCCGCTGTGGAAGGACTGTGGATCCAGAATTGGCCTCCACAGACACTTATGGACTCACTGTTAAGACCGTGTTCACGGAAGACAATCTTACTCTTCTACAAGCGATTGCCAAAGACGACGATGACATGTTTCCCCAGAACACCATGCATTATCTGATCAAGGCAGCTCGCCTGGCCTCTGCTCATATGTCCAAGTTAGGAGCAGTTGCTTTGATTAATGAAACCACCCTAGACCTTTATTTCCATACTTTATTTCTATGATTCTATGATTATGAGAAAGTGACCTAAACACAGAGCAGAAGAAACCCTCTTTCTGCCCTCTACAGCACCCACTTAGGTGCTGGTCAGCAAACCCATTTTTTAAAAAGATGCTATTGGAAACCTGGATTTATTTACATCCTTGAAAAATGCTACCCCAAAATGCAAGCAGTTAATGGATGCCGCCTACTTTCCTTCTGCTTAAAGTCCAATTAAGTACCAGCAGAGGAATCTGATAATCTGACTCCCTCTGCTGGACATAAACTGGCACTGCAACAGCCATATGGCCCTGCCTTCATTTTACGCTTCAGAGCTACCCAAATGAAAACCATCCTGCTAATAAAACTTTCTCTCTCCCCGCCCTCCCTCCTCCCACCGCCAGTCTTGGATTGAACTGCTGGATCTGAGTTCAGAGAGCCTAAAGCAACTGGGATCCATTGCTACCTGCCCCCAAATCACACCAAAGTAATAGATATTTGTGACCCTCACCCTCCTACCTCACACAAATGCATTCATAAGGAGCTTGGCATTGTCTGATCTGTCTTGTGGTGGGTTCTTCAGGCAGAGCTTCCTCTTGAACCACAGGGTTAGGCTACTGCGCTGGCAGAGCAGTGGCTGCCGCCATCCTTTTGATTGAGGCCTGGAGTTGTTTACAGCAAGCTGCCTGCTGCTTCTATTCAGAAGGCCCACATCTGGATTTGCTTAGCAAAGCAGAGCAGGAAGTGGCTCCGTTATTATCCTCAGATGGCGCCAAAGGGAAATCCCTCTTCCACTCTCTGCGTGTGCAACGCAGCCTCTTAACAACAGAGCTGCCTCGCTGTGAAAGAGACACACACACTTCCCTCATCTCCTTACTGGAAAGCTGCTCTGCCATGGCTTGCATTTTAAGATTTGGCCCATGTTTCAGAATGCCACAGTCCCCTCTCTTATTTTACATGAACTTTCCTTCAGATATTACTCACAAGCACGGTGCTATACCAGCTCCTCCTCATATGTATTTGGGGCTGCACTCCACACAGAATGTGGTGACAGACCTAATGCTACCCTTTCCGGGTCGTGACTTTTGGAGCCCACTGATGACAACTGTTGCTCTTCTCAGGGCTGGCTCTACCATTAGGTAGAGTGAGACAACTGCCTCAGGCGGCGGGTGCGGAGGGCCCGCGGAGCAGACAGAAAGGGGTGTGCCACCATCTGATCTGCACCACAGCCTCTAAGCTCACCTGCTGCCCTCTGGTGTGTAGCTGGCTGCATACACACCATTTAAAGCACTCACACACACAAGAGAATCCTGGGAACTGCAGTTTACTCCTCGTAGAGCTGCAATTCCCAGCACCTTTAACCAACTACAGTTCCCAGAATCTCTTTTAGGGTGGGATGAGGCAATGTGCTTTACATGTGTGGCATATACATAGTGAAAGAAAATGCCAGAACAGTTGTCTTCTGTACTGTTACATGCAATTTGGACTGGTGGGCCAGGGTGTGGGGGGGGGGGGTTCTTGTTCCAGACAGCAAAACCTCTTGGTACTCTTAAGTACTGCTGAATTCATACTCCGGGCAACTTAATGCCCAGAAACACCAGAGAAATAAATGAAGAAGAGATTAGAAGGAAAAGGGAGGTTGGAATCTAGAGGTCTGTTGAGGGTCACCCCATTATTCCAACTCAGGAATTTACTCTTTACAATACGAAATGGCCACTCCAAGACATAATTTAAAAGAAAACTCTCCTCACAATAGCACACGTTCCATTCACAACTGACTGGTCAGCAGAACATGAAAGCCACGCAGGGTTCACCTTTGTCTCCATGGGGCTGACATGGAGCAAGCTGGAGCTCAGTTACATGCAAAGGGCATATTGCCCTCTAGTGCAAGAATAGAGCAATTACTTGAAGCTCATCATACTATAGCATGCAAAGAAAAAAAAAGAAAAAAAGGCGAAAAGAGGAACCTATGGCCTTTGATATGTTGTTGGACTACAACAACTTGTCATTGGCTATGCTTGGTAGGACTGATGGAGTCCAAGAGGGCTAAAGATTCCCCATCACTTCAATAAAAGGACGGAGCTAGGATACTAAATGGATAAGAACAGAGGAAGGTGCCTTAGGTCAGGCCATGGGCTTGTTAGGATATTTCCGTTCCACCTTAAAAGGGAGCAGGCTTTGTGAGTCAGAGTCTGCGTATTTCCTGTTCACAGGATGTTTATGTTTTCTGTTGCTTTCGTTTTTCTCTCTTGTGTCGCAGACACTAAAGCAGGCAGTCGTGTTTTTCTGTGTTCTGATCAACGCTGAATAAACTAGTAAATAATGCTCTCCTGAGTGCAACTTTTGGCTGTGATTTATCTGCTGATAGAGCGTGCATGAGTCTGGAATGTGGCAAGATATTTTCTAGAAACTCATGTCGCTGCGTGCCTACGGGAGGTCGATGGATCGTCCGGCAGACGGCTTGGGGGCCTTGATGGACTTTATCTCCCTGGCAGTATCCCAACAGGGCTATCTAGGGAGTCTGATACCATACCCTCCAACGCGTCATGACGAAAATCTAGGACACCATCTTCTGGGGCTGCACTACTGCATGAGTCATGTGACTCGTGCAAGATTACGGCCCCCAAAAAACACTTTTTTCAGGGTGAGATTGTGACGCCCAAAATGGCTGCCATGCTCCTAGGTGGTGGGATGTCCCAGTTTTTTCAGGACAGTTGAGGGCTATGTGATACTGTGCTGACTGGCATGGGTTCTCCAAGATGTCACATGGATGCTTTTCCCAGCCCTGCATCCAGAGATCCCAGGGATTTAGCACTTGCCAAGCAAGAATGCCCTTCACCACCGAGTGAGGCTGGCGCTCATAACATCAACAAGGGGGTTTCCATGAGAAGATCCCTCCCTGGGAAGTGCAGCAGTGACAGGTGGTCTCAAAAGCAAAAGAGCAAAGAGACAAAGAGCCAAGCAGAATCCGCATCAACAGAGGGACTTGATAACCCAAGAAACGTTGTTTTATTTATTTATTGAGACACAAAGGAAAAAAGAAAACCCAAAATGTACACCTCACCCACCTGGTCCCTCAGATCCCCTTGTTCCCAAGCTAAACATGCTTCACCTGAGGAACCAAGGCTGACACAATGGAGCTGAGGGCATCTAACCAGCCTTGCCTCCACCGTGTCACTATCTAACGATTTGAGAAGCTGCGTCTTGAGGTCACATAGATCCCGCCTGCCAAAGTCTTGATAAGGAGGAGGCAGAGGAGGAATAGGAGATTAAATTGGCGGAAGGGGCTCCCCAAACCCCAGGCAGCTGGAGGGATCCATCATGCTTTGTCCATTGAGCCTGCGTTCTTGCCGGCTGCTTTGCTGGCTCCTCCATCCCGGCTCAACATAGTGACCAGCTTGTGCTTGAAGGCCCCAGCCCCTCTGGCCTTGGCCCTGGCCCGGCCCTCACCTCCGCTTTCGGGCCCCTGGCAATCCAGCAAGGGAGGAGGGCACTGGCTGTCTGGGGTAGGGTCAGCCCCCACAGCGCTGGGATTGAAGCCAGGGTTACTGTTGGAGCGCCTTGCCACTACGGGGCTGTTGTCGTAGATCGGCGACCCCCCGTTGCTGCCGCTGCCCTCAGGGGAGTCTCTGTAGCCGAGGCTCAGAGGCTCCGCGCAGAGGGCCTGCTGCTCCAGACTGCGCAGATTCTCATAGAGGTGGTCCGAGCCCTGCTCTCTTCCCGCTTTGGGTTCTGCCTCTGCCTTGCCCGAGGGCTGGAACGGGAGAGGGAAGCTCTTGCCAATGGAAGCGTAGATGATGGGCGAGTCAGAAGCCTTGAATTCTGGGGAAATGGAGCGGCTGCCGCCAGGAGGCGCTGCCGAGTATCCCATGTCCACACTTCCCTTTGGCGTTCTTTCGTACAGCGGCTGCACTCCCTCTGGGCTCTCCGGGCTGGTGGGCCAGGACCAGCCCCCTGCTTTCTGCACACAGTCTTGGGCTGGGGAGATGCCGGCTTTCTTGTCTCTCTCCAGAAGAGTGGCTTTCTGGCGGTCTATGGAGGCCGAGACAGCTCGGCAGATCTCCGCAGCCCGTACTGTGTTAAAGATAAAGAGGCCCTCTCCGGAGTCACAGCGGCGCCCGGCCTCAAAGGAGAACACCGTCTGGGGAGAGAGTGGGGGAACACAAAGGTGCTTTCTTAAGGTGATTTTCATACTTGGCCATCATTGAGATCTCTGCGCAACTTTCCCCTGCAGCATCTAAGGCAAAGCAAATCAGAGCAGCACCAAACATTTAAAGCACACCCAACAAACATTTAAGGAACTCCAAAGAACCCTGGGAACTGTAGTTCCACAGTGCCCAGCAGCCTCAACAAACTACCGTTTCCCAGGGTTCCTTTTTGGGGAAAGCCATGCGCTTTGAACACACACTGGATACGCTTTTCATGTATGGTGTGGATCAGCACTGATGCTGAGCCTCATTGGAGACAGATCCAAGAAAAACAGACTAGATAGAAGTTTCTGATTTAAGTCAATGGGACCTTTTAGCCCAGGATTATGATGGGCAGTGGCTCTGCGGCATCTCAGCCAGACATTTCCTCTTGCTATGCCACCCAAAATCCTTTTAGCTGGACATGGCAGAGATTTACCCTGGAAGAGGCCTTATATTGGGCCAGACTCAAGGGCAGCCCTACCATTAGGGCCAAGCAGGGGGGCAGATGCTGGGGGAGGGCAGGCAACACAGGCTGGTCCATTCAGGGCAAAGGGAGCCCTGTCCCACCAAACTCAGCCTGCCCTCAGCCAACCCCAACCTGCCTTCTTTCTTACAACCTGTCACAGGTGGCTCTGCCTGGTCATTGGCTCTGGCGCCACCTGCTGCTGGTCTCTCTGCCTTCCTCCCAACCAGTCGCAAAGGGGCACCATTCACCACTGGGGGCAGGGCAGCAATCCACCATCATTCCTCCAAGTCCCTTAAGCTAGGCTGCCCTGCACTCGACCCCCTCCTGCCTGCCAGGATAGCCTGCTGCCCCCAGGAGTGGTAGAGGGTGCTGGGCCATTGCCAATGCCAAGACTCGGCTGTCAGCCCAGGTAGCTTCTGTGCATGGAATGGAAGGCCGTCATCTTGTCTTAGATAAGATAAATTTATTGTCATTGTCCGTATATACACAGTATACACAACAACGAAAATCAAACACCCACCCAAAGACCGGGTTCACATACACATTTGCACGTATCTCCACGTATCATCCAGCAGCAAAAGGTCCATCTGTTTGGACTATATTTTCTCCATCTAGCCCAGGATTGCCCAGTTTAGCTTGCCACATCTCTCAGGCAGAGACTCTTCCCCATTGCCTTCTACCTGTTTCTTTTAACTGGAGATGCCAGGGATAGAATCTGGGGCCTTCGGCATGCAAAGGATGTGCAGCACGCTTTCAGCAGCTGATCTATGGTCCCTGCATATGAAATAGCTCTAACTGAGTCTAATCTGGGTGGGTTTAAAAAGTCCCAGGAGCAGGCAGCAAACTAAGAAGGTGGGTGGGGCAGCGGGAGGAAATATACCAGCCTCCAGGATTGTCAAATCAGAAGAGTGGATGGACAATTTTTTTACGTGTTCAAGTGAATGGTGAAATAATGGGAGGGTGAGCATTTCAACTCCTAGCCCAATGCACCAAGGCAGAAAAGGGTGGGTGTGAATTTACTAAAGATACTACTATTCCCAGAACAGCAGCAACACACTACAAGAAGCATCACCTGAAGTGTGAGGTAGACTTATCTGCTATCCCTGTAAAGGTAAAGGTAAAGGGACCCCTGACCATTAGGTCCAGTTGTGACCGACTCTGGGATTGTGGTGCTCATCTCACTTTATTGGCCGAGAGAGCCAGCGTACAGCTTCCGGGTCATGTGGCCAGCAGGACTAAGCTGCTTCTGGCGAACCAGAGAAGGCACGGAAACACTGTTTACCTTCCCGCCGGAGCGGTACCTATTTATCTACTTGCACTTTGACGTGCTTTCGAACTGCTAGGTTGGCAGGAGCAGGGACCGAGCAACGGGAGCTCACCCCGTCGCGGGGATTTGAACCGCCGAACTTCTGATTGGCAAGTCCTAGGCTCTGTGGTTTAACCCACAGTGCCACCCGCGTCCCAGGTTCGCTTATTTTGAAATCATCCTGTCGGCTGAAGGTGTGACCAGGGCCTGCTAACACAGCCCACTGGGAATGAGGGTACTCCCTGTCCTCAAGCTGCAGGACAAGACAGGATGTTCCCTGCCTTTGATGCTATTCCTGAGGGTAGTCAGTAGAGGATGGGTGTTTTCTGGGCCACTGGAGGAGGAAACAGACACAACATACCTTTTCCTGGCCAAATCTTCGGAGGAAGGCATAAGGCCAGGTATAGAGGGCTTGCCCGGAGTGCATGTCCTTCAGCACCAGGTGCTCAGGTAGAGTCGTCATCAGGTAGTTCCCTTTCAAGTGACATCTTGCAGATGCCTCTGTCGGGAAAACTGACACGGGGAACTCGCAGGCTGTTGAGAAGGCATTGCAAAAAGTTAACAAATCCCTCAAAAGCCATGCGTGTTCTTAGTTTTAATTCCTCCCAACCCCGCCATGGCTCTGACTACACTCTGCGAGCGCACTTTTTTAAAAAAACAAGCAAACAGAAACTTATCAAAACTGCACACCACCAGAGTACATTCATACCTTGGAAGTCGAACCCCCTTGCGAGTCAAACATTTTGGCTCCCGAACGCCGCAAAGCCGGAAGTGAGTGTTCAGGTTTGCAAACGTTCTTTGGAACCCAAATGTCTGACGGGTTCCGCGGCTTCCGACTGGCTGCAGGAGTTTCCTGCAGCCAATCAGAAGCCATGGCTTCATTTCCGAACATTTTGGAAGTTGAATGGACTTCCGGGACGGATTCCGTTCGACTTCCAAGGTACGACTGTAAGCAAAACTGCATAAAATGAGTGGAGGTTGCAAAAATAAGATTAAGTAGCTGGGCACATGTGTTAGCTTACTTTGAAAACTGTATTCTGCTCAAGGGGGAGGAGCAAACTGATAGGGGAGGAGCAAGTGGAACTCTGGTGGGAAAGGGATTCAGAAATCTGAAGAGGACCCTATGTTTTTGTTGTGCTTCTATCTAAAGAGCCTGACTCATTTTCTTTTTTAATGGTTGAAGACATTTTTGGGACTGCTTTGCTTCCCCTCCTCCTCCCATGCTATCCTAACTGCCTTGTGGAGTGCACAATGGTTGGAGCAGGTACTTTGTTTCAGAACTGCTCTGTTCCCTTCAGACATATATTCCCCCATCATAATATCCACTGGTGTTTGTGAATTTACATCCTTCCAAAATGAGACTCATTTTTTAGCTTGCCCATCTGCCTCAGTAAATATAGAGTCACTGGGGCACAGAACAGTGTGGGAACAGCTAAGGAGAAACTCCTATCTAATAATAGGAGCACACAAAGCTGTTTGTTTTACGCTTCTTGTCAAGAACACTTTGCCTCTAATTGTCCCTGTTTTAGAGGGTCCTTTGTTTCTAATGCCGATATCATTGAAAGGGACACGTGACACTCCATTATTATTATTATTATTATTATTATTATTATTATTATTATGGAACACTTCACGAATTTGTGTGTCATCCTTGTGAAGGGCCATGCTAATCTTCTCTGTATCGTTCCAATTTTTTAGTATATGTGCTGCCAAAGCGAGCACTGCACATGACACTCTTGAAGAACAGTGGGGTAAAGCTGTCAGCTCAAAAGAGCTGGGTGACTCCAGTTATTAGACTGTTGAACTTTGGACCCCTGGTTTCAAATCTTTTCAGCTCAGCTATGGATTCACTTTCCAGGTGGGGCTTGGCAGCCATACCTCAGTTGGCAGATTTTTTTGGGGGGGGGGGGTACCAGTAAAGGGAGGCACGTTATCAATGATTCAGCTCTATAGTGGAGAACCTTCAGCTTGTGGGTCTATTCTACCCCACCAGGCCTGTCCCAACAAGCCCTTCTCATCTCCCGTTCATCTCACGTCATTTCATCATTTTCTGGCTTTTACTATTAGTCAACTTAGCGTGACTACTGGCTCAGTCAGCACATCTATCACGTTCTAAGGATCAGAATCTAATCATTATGTTTTGTAAGTCACTTAGGGGTATATACAGTTTGTTAAATAAAATAGATGAACTGAATAGATTGGTGACAAGCGCTTGAAGAGCAGGCAGAGGGATCTCTTTATCTCCAGTGTTAGTGCTGAACGCCACCGCACTTAGATGAGAGATAAGAGCAAAAGGCAGCGTTTCCACCTGCCGTGCTGGAGGGGGTGGGTGGGAAGAAATGCGGCCTTATACTCTCATTCTCCCATCCTAGCGCTAAGGACAAGATTGAGAGATCCTATCTAAAGAGCAGGCAGGTGGATCTTTCCAGCCACCCTAGTGCTGAGGTAGAGAGCACTGGCTGGAAAAATGCCGAGTGTGTGTGCACATGTAAACACATGCCTGTGTGCCAGTATGTCTGATGTATGAAAGTGCATGTATATGTGACCACATGCATGCATGTATGTATGCATGTGTGGGTGCTGTTGCCTGTGTGTCAGGTGACAAGGTGGGGGCGGGCAGGGGGAGGTGCTAACAGAGGAATTTTTCTTGTGTTGTTTTGCTCCATCCACTTTTGCCCCCATCCACTATTGGAATACAGCCTCCGGACAGTTGATTAAGTGCAAATCTGGCCTTCAGGCTGAAATAGGTTCCTCACCTCCAATTTACCTTATCACATTTTTGCCAGCATGGGGGTTGGCTGTTTGGGTTTTCACAAATGTCCTGGCCTTTCGCAAACATGGGTTCCCGGATGTTGTTGGACTACAACTCCCATCGCCCCTGACCACTTTTCCTGGTAGCTAGGGATAATGGGAGTTGTAGTCCAACAACATCCAGGAACTCAAGTTTGAGAAAGGCTGTAGGTCAACTTTGAGCAGAGGACTGGGGCCTGTGCAGCAGAGATGGGAAATCTGTGGTCCTCCATGCTGAATGGGGTTGATGGGAGTTGGGAGCAAGAAGAGGGTTGCATGTTCCCCACTGCCACCACCTTATAGCACCTGCAGCTGCACCAAAGCTCCTTACAAGCTTGAATTCCCCAGAAGGCCTCTCCTTCCATCAGCTGCCACTTGGTAGTACAAGAAACTGGTGTTTTGTTCCAGGTCCTTCACCCCCCACCCTGCCCCTTAGGCACATACTTTCTTGCCAGGATGAGTAGATGGTGTTCTCCTCCATGAGGGGCTGTGGGCTGGGTGTGTTTCCAACTGAGCCGGATGAGGGGGCAGGCATCCTCTGGGTGCAGCACAGCAAAGGGGAAATGAAGCAAGGAGAGCATTTCTCAGATGAAAACCATCACAGAAACAGAGAAAGGCAGGGTGACTTGTTCCAACATTTGGATTATTCCCTTTGAACCTCAACCTGAACACAAAGACAATTTCAACCATGTGCCCATCAACCCTTGGTCCATTCTTACGGGCCAGAAACATCCCTTTAGCTGTTCCACACCTTACTGTTCTTATGAACAACTAAAAACATGGATCCTCCCATTCAACTCTAATACTTTCTCTTTTTCTTCTCCTTGTGTCTCACCAAGGATCTGTTTACTTTGCAAAGAGCTTAGTTGCCAGCTCTGCATAAATACTATTTCCCCATGAGCCATTCTTTTTCTTGCTCAATCTCAGTTTCACCATTACTAAAGCCCCACCATCATTAACAGAGCACTCTGCCTGCATAAAGAACATCACAAACTTATTATCTTCCTCATCTAACATCCTTGGAAGCTAGGCTGCTATTTTCTTCTTTTTAAGCGGCAACAAACAGGAATGACCAAGAATTTATTGAAAACAGAGATTGCGCAAATTATTTGCACATTAAGGCAGCAATTCTGTGTATACCTATGTGGGAGTGAGCCTCACTGAACACTGTATATTCAAGTAAATATAGATAGGAGTGTCCTAGAAGGTTAAATTCTTATGCATTCTTTCTTGAATGTATGCCCCATTAAAATCACCGAGACAATGTTCTGAATAACATGGGTTGAGAATAGGCTGCAATACATCACGTCAAGGGAGATTTCAGACCCAGAGGCCATGCCCAGAATTTCCAGAGCTTCATCCCCATCTACATTCCCAGAATAAACCTAAAGATTTATTTTTTTGCAAGAATATATAAACCCTTGTATTCAGAACCTAACCAAAAAAAAGACACAATTAAAAGCACTTATCATTAAAGCAACTGGGCAGGGAACATCGGCCACCATAGCAGTCAAATTTAGGACCTCTTCAGTCAATGGAATGCAGGTCAAAAAGGACTTGGGAGGTCATAAAGTCCAACCTTCGCTGAGGGCCAGAAACTTGCAACTGCAAGCCACCTCTAGAGGAAGCAGCTTGGCTCCCCTCTGAGATTCCACTCATCTGACTTGTGGCCAGGAGGAATCTCCCTGTGGTTCAGCGAGACACAGGGCCTTCCCATTGAAGATATGAAGAGGTCAATACCTGAAAAGCCAGCTGGCAGATACATTCGATCCACTCATCTGCTTGATCCGCTGCCAGTAAGCAGTTGCGCTCCATCATGCTCAGGAAGAAGGCTGTGGTGTCCTTGGGAGAGCTGTGCTCGCCTGCCCGCTCCACCGAGACGCAGTCTGAGAGGCGGATCACCTTCCGCTCGCCCTTCCTCAGGGTAGCCTTCTCTGCTGCGGCCCCTTCACGCCCTTCGAAGTACTCGAGCCGTGCGATGCCAGAAGGGCTGTCGGCGAAGAGCTGGGCCCACACTTTCCGCCAGACCTTCTGTGAGCAGGGGGCAAGAGGTGACAGCACACAATCAGGGACAGGCACCGGTTAACAGCAGTCTGCACTAGGAAATCCACACGAAGAGGAAAAGGCCTCTTTAACAGGCACGTTACCCAAGCAGAAATGTGATCCTCTCTGGGGATTTATTGCCCTGTAGAGTCCTTGCCAAGAGCAGGTGGAAGTACAATATACGGAATCAGAGGTTACGAAGAATTCTTTGGCGATTACCTCTCTTAGGCAATTGAATGCATAGAGCCACAAATCTGCATGCACTGCAAGCGTTAGTGGGATTGCTGTGTAAATACCGTAAGCCCTCAATTTACACAGGGGATTGTGCCGAAAGCCAAAGTTGTGTGTAGTCAAAACACATTGGTACAATGGGAGGTGAGACTGCCAAAGTCATTTTTCCCTGGGTGCCCCAACCATTTTTATTTATTTTTACCAAGTGCGTAAAGCTGAACGCATACAAGTTAAATGTGTGTAGGTTGTGGGCTTACTGTGCAGGAATTTAGCATCTCCTCCTCCTGCTGCCAGCTGCTGAAATCATACTTTTTTTTTTTAAAGCAAGCTTCTAAACCTCATGGAAATAAAAGAAAGCCTGGAAATGTGTGTGAAGTGTCTGGCGGAAGCCTCAGAAGCCCAAAAGACATGTGTAAAGCTGACAGCCAGTAGTGGTTTCAGGGCTGTGGTCTATAGTATTTATTTTTATATTATTTCCTGAAATGTATACACTGCTTTGATTGTAAAAACAACAACACCCTCAAAGGAGTTTACAAAAGATAAAAGAGTAAAATCAGGAAAATTCACAATCCTACTTTAAAACATAAAGAAGTGAAAACGCTAAAACAAATGATGTCCACTTTCTAAGCATCTGGGCAGGCAATGTTTTTAACAGATAATGAAAAGAGTAGTGAAGGCGGCAGGGAGATCTAAAGTGTAGGCGCTCCCACCTGAAATGATCAAATTCTTACAAATGTGGAACAGGCATCATGTGGCACCTGCAATAGTGCCGATTCTGCCAATTAAAGCGGTCAAGTGGGCACGTGTGGGGTAAGGTGATCTTGTAGGTAAACAGTTACACCTTGAACCTGGCCCAGCAGCAAATCAGCAACCACAGCAGATCTCTGAGCACAGGCGTTATATGGTGCTGCAGCTTCTGGATCAAACGCGAGGGAAGAACCACATAGAGCACAATCCAGTCTAGAAGTAACTAGCGCATGAACCACTGTGGCAAGGCTTTCCCAGTCCAGGAATAGCTGTAGCTGTCAAATCAGTCACAGTTGGTATAGTGGCCCTTTTCTCTTCCAGCTCACCTAACACCAGGCTCCGCCTTCCACACCCCCCTTTCTCTTCCTTTTCAAAACAGTCCAATTTCTTTCATGATTGGGACTCCGCAGCAGGACAAGTGGAAGCACCAAATCTTCCCAGTGCACAAATGGCATGCCAGCTTGAGGTCTACCAATGTAGCCACCAAGTTGCTGGTGGAGAACAGATGTGTCAACCTGGCTGGCCCATGAGAAAAAAACTCCACTTTGGTCTAACAATAAATAAATATAAGCCGTGGAGAGATGCCAAAACATCTTTTTTTAAAGATGTGTGTCCTAGCACCCGATTGGAGGTGTTATTGCAAGCAGCCAAGCATGGGTGCACACATGCACAGCACTCCTCCTCTGCTAAACCCCCTTACTGGGTAGCAGGTACACTTTGTCTCTGTGGAGCAAGTAGTAGGAAAGTCAATCTAGCAGTGGCTAGAAACAATGGTTGGCTTGGCTCCCAAGCTCAGCCAAAGTTTATGTGCCTCTGGTGATGACATTGCAGGGTTTGGATGGTGGTAGGTTGGGCTTGTTTGTTATTTAAAGTGGTTGGTTAGTACAGAGTTTTAATTGCCAGGAGAAGAAGGGAGTTTTCACCTGTACACTAGAATACAAGGCAGGCCTGGTATTATCAGCGGGCGAAGCTCTATCTCCCAATCTACACTTGTGACAAGGAGGACTAAGAAGGACGTCAGCACCAAATATGGAAGACACCCACAGGGCTGTTTCTCTCTTCCCTCTACCCTAGAGTGTTCATTTTAGACAGGGGGAAGAAGGATACCTTCCCAGTGCCCATGGGGAGTAACTGGCTACTTCCGTAAAGTCAAGTTTGCTGAGTAATAAGAACAAGATAGCAGGTCAGCAATGCTGCCTGAACCCTTTAGACCTTAGCATATATCAGCTGCAGACATTTTCAGTCTCGCTTTGCCAGTAGCCATTTGCCACAAAGCAATATAGCCACTTTTGCGACCCAAGTTTCTTAACAATGTGCGATGGATGTAGACCAGTGATTAAGAGCATAAGCCGAGAGTCGAAAAGGCCTCATTTCAAACCTTAGCTTGTTGTGTGGCCTCAGGAGTTATTTTTTTTGGGGGGGGAGTGTGGGGAGAATATTGACCTACTTACAGAGGAAATGTTAAGAAATACTTTTTGAACACCTCCAAGGAATGCAAAAATATCTAATTGTGACTGCCTTTCGGTGTGGGTGGTGTCATTTGCTAGCCCTGGACGTTAAAAAGGCAGGTGACCGAAAATGAGAGAACCACTGAGCCATTTCTTTTCAGCCACCTTGCCATATCCGCTGCACATGGGCAGGCACCAAGGGGGCTCTGGCACCACAGCCAATTCCACCATAGGGGAGCCTGAGGCTTCAGCTGAGTTCACTAACACCTGCAACATGATACTTGATAAGAAAGAAAGAAAGAAAGAAAGAAAGAAAGAAAGAAAGAGATAGATAGATAGATCCAGGTCAATCCCCAACCCCAAGAGATAGGACACAGCAACATGGAACATGGCTGCCTTGGTCAAGCAAGTCCCTTGACAACAAACTATAAATGGGCCAAAGTACAAGCGGCCAGTTCTCTAGAAACCTCCTGCAGCAAGAGAAAAACCAGGCACTGGGGCCCCCACTTTTAAAAGGCAGAACCCCATAGGACCACCCCTGCACACTCACGCTCAGTGGTGGTTTCAGGCCAATCCTACTTATTTTATGTGCTCTCTCTGTGTCTCTCTCCCCACCTCTCTCTCCCACACACCTTGCTTCAGGTACACCCCTTATTTCATATAGCATTTTAATTTGTTATTGAGTTTATTTACATTCAGTTTGGCTGTAAATTCACAATACAGTAACATGACAAAGCAGAAGGTGGGAAAGACACCGAGCAATGACAGCTCCTGCAGGCACACTCTTGCACTACAGAGGATGTAATCTCAGGTCCTAAAGAAGGAAAAGCTAGGAAAAATGCTCCCCTGCATTTGACAAGACCCAAAATTCCCACTGAACCCACCCACCCATACAGCAAAGGCTCCCTGGGGCCAGACACTCCACCCACCAAATCAGACACACACACACACATTTACCTTCCCAAATTTGGGGTGCTGGATGTATAGGATCCCATCTTTCACGGGACACTCCATGGGGCAGGCTCCGAAGGGGCAGCCCAGTGAGTAGCGAGGCAGTCTGCAGGCTCCACAAGCCGTTGTGGCTGCCACAGGGATGAGTCAGTATGTACGATAGCGCTGGCAACTTCCTCTGCCTGCTAACTTCCTCTTTGGGGCCTGCATGCACATAGGGAGCTGCAACAGGCAGAGCCGTCCCAGGAGACACAGGCTCTCCCAGGGGACTTCTGACTTGATGAGCGTTGGTGGGCTAACAGCTTTCTCTTCCGGCAGCTGCAGGGTAACTGCAGAGTGGGCCAGCCAGAGGCACATGACGTGGCTGGGGACAGACAGGTGGGGTCACACAGAGAAGGCTGAATGTCCCTCTCTGAGAGGGGGCGCAGAATGTCTCGGAAACCACTACCGGAGCTAGGGAATGGAGCAGCACAGGACTTGCCAAGCACAACTGCGCTTGCCCAACACAGCCTAACCGTAGTTACTGACGCAATGGCCTATTGCCTCACTGCCCTGCTGCTTTCAAGAAAAAAAGTGTCGAGCCTGCTTAAAACAGAGAGGACACGCCTCCTATCTATTCCCATCCTGCAGTGCCCAAACCAAACTCCTGCACCAAACAAGCACAAGTCATCCTATTATATGCATCTCCCATTTCATCCCACGGCAGGATCAGCAACTGCCACAGTGACAAAGAAGCACTAGGCTTCCCAAATGCACAAAGTCCACTGTGATGCCTTTTTCCCACTCCAGCTGGCAACAGTATGCTAGAACGGGATTTGAGCAGAGCTGCCCTTCCAAAGCAGCAGCAGCAGCAAAGTCCATTTCTTTGCTGGGCCCAATGGCAGGATCTCTAGAAGTCCATGGAGCTGTGTGCCAGGTAGTCCTTGCGCCCAATGTTGCTGACTTGCTTGGTCTGCATGGCTTCCAGCTTGGGGCAGTCCGTGATGCGGTGGCCCAAGCCCCCACAGAAAGCACAGCCCCTCTCTCCTGGAAGAGAAAAAAGGACAGCGTTAGCCAGAGCTCTATGGGGGCACAAAAGGGGGGAAAGACAGAAAGACCTAAGCAACACTCTCAGGTTCAGTTGCAGCCAGGGCCAGGGAACCTGTGGTTCTTCAGGTGCTGCTGGACTCCAACACCCATAAGCCCCAGCCAGCATGGCCAATGGTCAGAGGTAATGGGACCAGGAGTGCAGCACCACCTGCAGAATCACAGGTTGCCTGGAACTTGATTTCGAACCTTTTGCTTTTCGTTACAAACAACGGATAGGCCTGTCCATGGTCTGGTTCTATTGTTTGGTACTTTGCTCTTCTCCTTTTTGAGGCTAATGACCAGATAAGGACTTCTTTTGAAGAACCATGACCTGATTTATTTTCAGGAGACCATTGCTCCAATCTGGCTATAGCTGAGCTGTTTCTCCGGTGAAGTCAACCCCGCCGACTCTACAGCCTCAGACAGGATGGTTGCCTCTTGTCCCATTTGCTTACCTCCGATATCCAGCATGGATTCGTCACCGCAATGCAACACCTGCAGCACAGGTGGCACCTTCTGCTTGGCCTCCAGCAGCAGCGCCTTCAGGTCCATGAGAACAGACTCGTCTGGGGACAGAGAAGCAAGTTAGAATGGACACAGGCCGGCTTCTCTGGGAAAGCGCAACAGATTTCAATTCCAGGAAGCCAAAGGAGATTGCCCACGCAGAAGTGACTAGCTGTCTCCATAAGGCAGGCACTCGCAATAGACCCAAACCACCCACCCGTGATGTCTTGGCTCCCTGGAGGATTCTATTTTCAGCAGTGACTCACAAGCATGGCTCTGGCTGGCTCTTCAGTAAGTCCTTATGTTACTAGGACTCAGGCCTGCTGACCCAGCTCCTCAGCTCCACCCCCTTTACACCCCCATGCAGTCTACCTCCCACCCCTACCCGCCATAGCAGCCCCTCTCAATTCCTCACCACAGGCTTTGTTGATGAAGGTGGTGGCAATGCCAGTATTCCCCGAGCGACCTGTACGTCCAATTCGATGAACTGGAAAAATACATACATATATATTAACGTGTAAGTCAGCTAAGAGAGAAGCTTTTAGCTCTTTTTTATTTCTGTTCTCTATGGGGCATCAATCTTGATTTATCCAAGCACATTCAAGGACTCACGCACAGCCTATGTACAGAACAGTCAGCCAAATCTAACCTGTTTATGTTTTGTTCACCTACAAGGGTTTCCCCACATGCCTGAGCTCCTTCTCAGGAGAAGCTCTTCACTAGGATATGAACAGATGCAACCAGGTAGCCAAAGCCATCCCAAGCCTGTCTCCTCGTACCATAGTTTTCTATCTCCTCGGGCATGTCATAGTTGATGACATGCTGGATGGCTGGGAAGTCCAAGCCTTTGGACGCAACGTCAGTGGCGACAAGGACATCTTTCTTGCCATCCCGGAAGGCCTCAATGGCCTTTGTCCGTTCCTCTTGGTCTGCAAGATGAAACGGAGGGTGTTAGAGGCAGCAATAGTGAGATTTCCATTCACCCATAACCCAAAGACAACAAGAGTTTCCATTCAAATACTCTACCGAGAATTATTCACAGTCCCATGACAAAAGGACCATTGTCCCCACAGACATATCTATGAAGTGCCAGAGTGAACAGCTCCACAAGCCACTCATCTCTCGGAGTGACAGCTGTAATGTGCAAGAAAGGGACAGGGCGGGAACTCGTGAAGCTGGCTGATATGGAGGGGCTGTTTCCCCAGGAAGGCTTCTCCTTAGTGGGTTTAAAAATAAAACAAAAGAAGGGGTTTGTCCCAAATTTAACCGTGTTAATATATGCTTCTGTACCAAGGATGTAGGGCTAAATTCTCCACTGGAAGGGAGAGATGTTCAGCAGCAATGCCCACAGGTTTTCACCAATACATTCAATTCTGTATCTGTTCTCATATTACTCATCCAACGCTGCACTGTCTAGAAGCATCAGCTTCCTAGCTCCAAAGGTTGTTTAATGATTTCCGTGAGTACAGAGGACCTTTAAAGGGCTGATAAGTATCTCTGGCATTGTTCTGAGTGCCTGTTCTAGATCTTTTGATACTTCACACCCAATGGAAGCAAATTCCACAGACTTTTGGTCTGTTTGAAATTGGGCACATTTCCACTCAACTGACCAGTTCCATATATTAATGAAAGGGGAAGGCAGACGTAAAAAAGCGTAACCACGGCAAGCCAATAGTTCTGTTATATTCTCAATTCCTTCTACTGTCTTAGCAGATGACTACAAATCTGCGGCCTGGACGTGCTGCCCTTGGATAAAGAGCGGATTTGAATCAAGACACTTACTGACCTTTCCCACCATGTATGGCCACAGCCTCTACACCCTTGAGTAGCAAGTATTCGTGGATTGCATCTACATCTGCTTTCTTCTCAGCAAAAATAAGAACCTGCACGCACACAAAAGAGCAAAAGTGCCAAGCTATAAGGGGGGCTCTCAAAGAACATGCTTCACTCCCTCCCGCTAAGCAAGGCTCCCACCCTTGGTTCCAGAACCAGGATGCCCCACAAAATTCTGGAACGGCACTTGGTTACTTCTCTAGAATTTCCTGCTTCAGAATAAAATCAGATGCTGCCTTTAATGCAACTAGCACTGAGACTCAGACTCAGGACTGAGCATAAGTACTCACAGGTGGTGGTGTCTTCTGTAGACACTCAAGCAGATAGACCATCTTGGCTTCCTCCTTTACATACTCTACTTCCTAGATACAAGAGAAAAATGGCAAAGGTCACACGGTGCCAGTATTTTCAGTGTGAGAAAAGGCAGAAGCTACAGACCAACTGATCAGGGCTCAGATGAACTAGTGTTGTGTTGTGTTTGGACACAGAAAACACACAGGTTAAAATTCATAGGCAGCTGTAAAGCTCAGTGCGTTATTTCGGCCAGGTTATCACCTCTCAGGCTAACCTGCTGAATAACATTGCAAGAAATACACACAAATTAGGTGAGAATGTTAAACACTTCTCTTAAAAGAGCTGTAGTAAAATCATCATCTGTACTCCCTTTGCGGTGGGACAGAAAGAGTGATGTGACAGGCTCTTTGAGCCGTACTGCACCTGAATAACATCCAGGCTGGCAGCTCCTGCACGTCCCACGTTGATAGTGATGGGCTTCACAAGGGCACTCTTGGCAAAGTTCTGGATCTTCTTGGGCATGGTGGCGCTGAAGAGAAGGGTCTGTCGCTGGCCCTAAGGCAGGAAAAAGTCATGATAGGGAAATGGGCAACTAGGGACATCCCTTTTTATTATGCTACACCTCCCAGAATTCCACTTCCAAGCAATCTCTGGGATCACTAAAAATGGGTCAATGAAATTGTATGCATAAGGTAAGATGGCGGGCCTATCTTGTTCACATATGTAATTCTCAATATGGGCCTCGCTTTGTACTGGGCAAAAAAATTAGCTAAGAATCTCAGCTTTCATTTCTAAAGGCAAGTTTCTAGCCCTTATGGGCTGCAGAGGCAGACATGAAAGGCAAAAGCAATGGTTGGCAAAGTCTCAGAAGCTAGAGGGCAAGGGTGGGAGGGAAAGAACAGGACAGGAGAATTTCTAGTGGTCAAAAGAGGGGCTTTAGTGTCTTGCATAGCTTCTTGCCCCTTCCCATAATCAGCAGAAGTATAATAAATTATGCAAAAATAATATATGCAAACTCTGCTCCATTTATGTTATGTATAGTGATCACAGGATCCAGCTTTCCTTGACATAGAAGGGGTGTGCCACTTTGCAGCAGAGTACACACAATCCTGAATATAATCGGTCCAACCAATTGCACTGCAACAAGTAACATGCTGAATTTGGATGAGAAAAGAGGGATTCATAAGATAACTTACGGTGAACTCCTACGTGTTTATTTGGGCATATGCTGCTCTCTGCACAGCAGGTAATTTCTGCAAAGGAGAAACTTGCCAGGCGTCAAACCTGACTAGAAATCACAAAGCTAACCTCAGAGTCTTCCACCCCACCCTCAATTCCAGGTACAAGGCCAAATTGCGGCTAACTTGCAGCAAGGAAGAGGCAAAGGCATGCTCTTCTTTGTTATTCTTTCCAAGCTCCAGGGTAGATTACGGGCTCTGAAAACAAGTTCAAAGGCATAACCCAAACAACCTCCCAGCTCAGTTAAGTCCTGTCCCCAGCAACAGTCTGCCTGTTTTCATCTTGACAGGGAGAACACTGCTGTTGCCAGAAGCAGCAGTGCCCAAAGCAAGGAGGAAAGTTCAAGTAAACTAGTGGAGTGCTACCTGAGAGCACACCAACCACGCCTCTGGCTCCAGAAAGCACACGAGTCCACGAGGAGGGCAATACGCAACTGCCCAATTCAATGAGATAAAGGCAGAAGCACAGTCTGTCTCGCCCAGTACCTTGAAGTAGGAAAAGATGGTGCGGATGTCTCCCTCGAAGCCCATGTCAATCATCCTGTCTGCTTCATCCAGTGCCAAGTAGCGGCAGACGTCCAAGCTAACCATCTTCTTCTGCAAGAGATCCATCAGCCGGCCTGGAGTTGCCACCATCATGTGCACACCGCTGTGGGAAGAGAAGGAATCAGAGCTGCAGAAGGCCCTCTTCTGGTAGCATCTGCATGAACAAGGAGTTCAGGAGTAGGAGTATGGCTATTCCCCTTTCAAGGACCAATGTCCCGTTGCCTCCACACTTTTGAACCCTTCCCTCTGCAAACCCAGCACTTCAAAATGCCTTAAGGACTGGTTAGACTGAGCAGGGCCTGTATGTTGGACTCACTGTTTTCCCAGGAGAAACAGGAAGGCAGTAAAGCAGAGCAAGTCAGATATGTGTGTTTGCTGTGCATTCACAGTCAGTTTGGTTGTAAGAGCAATTTTGTTTTTTAAAAGGCATTTTTTTTAGTGTTAGTGACTAAAATAAAGATGGAACAACAAAGTCCTGAAACAAGCAGCAGCAAATACCAAACGGATTGGAATAAACCAGCCTTCCTCAACCTTTTTGCCTCCAGGTGTTTTGGACTACAACTCCCATCACCCCCAGCTAATGGTCAGGGATGCTGGAAGTTGTGGTCCAAAACATCTATAGGATACCTGGCTGGAGAAGGCTGGGATAAAATATAGGTGACTGACAAGAGCGGGGAGGCCCTGCTTTGTTTTTTTTACAGACACATGCATTAGCTGCAATTCTAGTGCTCCTTTATTTGGCCCCAATGTTGGCCTTACTGTTTGATGGTCTCCATTTGCTCCTTGACAGACATGCCTCCAATGCAAAGGGCACAGCGCAGGGCAGGCATCCCATCCTCATGCAGCAGGCGGCAGTAGTACTCAAGGATACCATGGGTTTGGCGAGCCAATTCCCTCTGCAGAAACAAAAGTCCTATTAGCCAGCAGCTAACAGTCCCCAGGTGCTTCCTATTTGCACCTCTCTCTCTCTTGCTACAACCATTACACACTTCTGCTCCCCTCTGCCCCCAATATCCAAGCAAGCGAACAAGGCCAGTTAAGTGGATGACAGAAGACTTACTGAGGGGCAGATGATAAGCCCGTATGGTCCTTCTCTCTTGGAAAACGGCAGCCTCTTCTCCTGCTCCAGGCAGAACATGATAACAGGGAGAGTGAACACAAGTGTCTTGCCGGAGCCGGTGAACGCAATGCCAATCATGTCTCTGCCGGAAAGGCTATGGGGGCAGAAAGGAGCAAGTTAATGGGACCTGTTTAGGCTGGAAGGAGTTAGGGCTACAGTAGGAAGGAAATAGGATGGGTGTGGAGGAGACTCTCCATCACTGCAGGTAACAAACTGCTGCTTTTTAGGTGCTTAAATAGTGCATCCATCCAGAAGGGAACTCAGTGGCTATGAACTATGACAACACGCAAAGATGTACAGCCTTTGTTTGAGAGAAAGCATATTTCTAGCCTTCATAGTAAGAAAGAAAAGGCTGGAAATGTATGAACAACTATGGTCCTCGGTACCAGCTTTTACTCAGGATGTACATTCCTCAGTATCAGTAGATTGTCTATTAGGGCAAATGGGGCATTGCCCCACCAACCCCACTTGCCCACCTTTTTACATATAAGCTGCCCAGAGAGGGGCACCAGCACTCAGCTCCCTCCCTCCTTAGTGTCTGTCAAGGATTGGCAGGCTGCTGACAAGTGTGCACCAGAGCAGAGGGGCTGGAGTCTGACTTGGGAGAGGGGAGCAGTGGTTTGTGGGGACTTGTACCAGCCAAAAGGCAAAAATCAGAAACAGGGAAAGCTTCAGAGCTGGAGAGTGGAGCACAAGGTGGGTCTGGAGATGAGGAGGAAGAGGCAGGTTAGGCAAGTGAGGGACCAGGTGCTTCCCCCACCCTCCCCTGCACCACTGTCTCCCAGAACCAGGAGGGGATTGAAAAGGGATGAGCAGGGGAAGTTTCCACCCAAGCACAGTCTCAGGCTGTGTGTATGCAGCCTCTGTCGGGGAAAGTTGCATAAACTGGTAGAGGGTGAGTGGCCCCCCGCTGCTGCAACTGCGTGGACCAGGGAATAGTTGCCTAGCTATTAGACTGGTGTGTGTAGATATCCAGAGCTGTAGAAGCGACTGTAAGTGCTATCTTTGACAATAAAGAGTTAACTATCTGCTGTGTGGATTCCTTGGCTGGGCAGTGCCTTTGACAGTGTTGCCGTTATATATCTGAGAAGGGAGACTGGGGGCAGACCTAGAAATGTGTTGGCTCTGCCTGTCATTGGCTCTGGTGACACGGACTTCATTTCCTTCCGCCCTGCCAGTCCCAATGGGTACCAGTCACTACTGCTCAGTATATAGTGAATTCCTATAAAACTGAAAATATGCACCCAAAATACTGTGCAAATCTAGAATCATAAAGTTGGTAGGGACCTTGAAGGTCAGCCAATCCAACCGCTGCACCATGAAAGATCTCTACACAGCAGGAGCCAACAAGAGAACCCCTGATAGATGCATATCGAGCTTCTGCTTAAACACCTCCAACAACACTCACATGGTGGGAATACCCTGTATCTGGATGGGGGTTGGTTGCTGGATCCCCTTCTTCTTCAGACCTCGCAGGATTCCTGTAGAAAGAATTGGACACATGTTAAGCTAAGGAAACATAGAATTGTAGAGTTGGAAGGGACCCTGAGGATCATCTCGTCTAACCCCCTGCAATGCAGGAATATGCAACAGGAATATGTATGGGAATACAGGGAAAGAACCTGCAACCTTGGCATTATCAGCACCACATTCTAACCAAATGAGCTATCCAGGATGACAAGAAAACAGAAATATCTCCTATCATACCTGTAGAACAAGAATGTGATGCTTACTTTTATTACCTATGTATCTCAGAACATACATTCACACAGATAGTGTCAAATGTAAATTACGTGCACATATTAGTAGATCCTTCTGGCCAAATGCAAGTATATGCCTGCCTTTATCATGAATTTTTGAAATGACATGAGCATATTTTGGATTTTGCTTTGTGCATCCAAGAATAAAAGGTAGCATGAGAAGCGGCCCTTAAGAGTAGGGATGGGGAAACTGTGGTACTGCAGAAGTATAAAACTCCCAGCATCCCTGACTACAGACCAAGATAAGTGTTGCTGGTGGGAAACATCAAAAGGGTAACAGGCTCCCCATCCTTGCCTTAGAATATCTCAGCTGGGTAAAGAGATCAGCGGGACAGCTCAGAGCCCTGACCACTAAATTCAAAGGACAGTCAATCCTTTTAACTCCCCCATGTGAAACTATGCTCCTCAGAAACGGTTTCCTTGTTTTTTCAATCACCACCTTAGTCACTTACCTGGTGGGAACTTCATCTCTTTGAAGCTTTTGATAGGTGGTGGAATGCCTTCCCCCTCCACGAGGATATGATACTTCTTACGCACACGGTCGTGTCGGGCCTCTGACATAGTGAGGATGTACCGAGGAGCCTTCCAGCTGGCGAAAGAACACACTGAAATTTCAGCAGGGAACAAGAATACAAGATGCAGGGCACTCATACTGAAATGGAATAATAAATAAAATACAGCCAGAGATAACTATGTCTGTGCTGAACCCTCAACAGGACTTTCCAAAAAGTGATCATGATTCTGACAACAGTACTGAGGCTGCATGGGCTTTTCACAAAGGAGGAAATTAGTAAGTCCATTAGCACAGCTCAGCTCCAGAATGAATCTGCCTTCCTGCTTGGCAGTTACAAAATAAAGTACAAGACGTGCTACCCAGAGAAGCAGTGGCATTATTTATTGATTGTTACATTGTCAAAAGTGTCCCATTTTACTCGAGGCTGGACATTGTTTGAATACTTATCCATGTCAATATAACAAAATATAGATCAGCTGCTCAAGCAGTATGAAAGACTCACAGCCTTTTTAAAGTAATGATTCTTGTACCTTGTAACTTTCTAATATAAATGCAGAAGCTAAGCCCCTTTCCCTTCAGAAAATCTTAGCCACTTCATATTCTACTTGTAATGGGAAGGACTGCACACAGTGTAAATTCATACCTTTTCATATATATATATATATATATATATATATATATATGTATATGTGTATATATATATATATACACGTATATGTGTGTGTGTGTGTGTCTAGTTCCTTTGTTTCTAGAATATAAAACAGCTACAAAGTAAATAGGTATTCCTAGACAATACCTATTTACTTTCAACACTAGAAAGTTAGCCTTTCTGGAAATGCCAGCCTCCAGATGGCAAATAAAATATATCAATGCAATGCTGACAAAAACTAGGATATGAGTGTTTTCCCTTCTATGATCAGAATGTAAAATCCTCCAATCAGCATTTCCCCCTAGTTGCATCTTCCCTTACTTAATATCATTTTAGACCTGATTTGGCTTTTCTCAGATAATTTTTTTTAAGTTATGGCTGCAAGATCTGGAATGCAGTGACAATTTATTGCCATTTATTTTTCATTCTTCCTCATGCTCAGAGCTATGAAGTGAACCTGCTTTTGAGTCTTTCAGGGAATAGAAAGGAGTTTTTTTTCCAATTCTTATTATCCTATTGCAAATGTAATCATATTGTGAAGCAAATATTAAGTTGTTCGTAAGCAACATGCTTCAGAGGCTTATTTAGTGCAGGAGAACCTGTGGGCCTCCAAATATCATTACTCCTAGCAGCTCCAGCTAGTGTGGCCAATGGCCAGGGATAATGGGAGTTGGAGTCTAACAACATATGGCAAACCAGAGGTTTCCCTATCCCTAGCTTTTCAGACAGCAATTGCTTGTCTTAGCCTCTACTTTCTCCTTCAGTGTGAATATCATGTCTGCTGCAGTCTATGTTATGAATGGTGTAACAGTCAAGAGCTACTCCCAGTTGAACTAAGTTTAAAAAATTGCACACCAACACCAATATCTGCAATGTAGACAGTCCAACAACATATGGAGGGCAGCACATTGGACTACAATTGTCATCTGTCTCAGCCACCATGGCCAGTGGTCAAGGATGGTAGTTGTCGTCCAAAAACATTTGGAGGACATTAATGTTGTACACCGCTCTGAAGTCTTTCAATAAAGGGCGGTAAATAAATCGAATAAAATAATAATAATAAATACCCTTGGTAGTGCTTCCCAGCAAACAAGTGACTCCACATCTTGATAACTTTCTTGAAAATCCTAGCAAGATCCCATGTTTCCGGAAGGGTCTAATATTACCCACAGCATCATTTAAATTGTACGAATGGCCTGCAAAACATACCTGGTTTTAATGGGATCATCATATGTAATGCCCTTTGCCATTTCCTTCACAGACATCAGAGCTGCATGAGAGAAAGAAAACAATGAGTAAGCCCAAAGTCAAGGACGAGGTGGTCTCATCATCAGAGCAAAATGGAGAGCAAAGAAAAGGATCTATAGGGGATTGCTCTGTCACATTGGCTTTATTTATGATTGCAGCAACTGATGGGAGGCAATGGGGTTAACTGTGGATTCCCAGGTGAAACACTTTAATCTTCCTCCACATCACCATCACTTCTGTCCAGTATCAATGAACTGTAAAGATCAGTGGGAAAATATTCCCTGGCACTCACCTCGTCCTTCTGCCACACTCTCCAGGATCTTCTCTTCCTCCTTCAGTTGCTTCTCTTTAGCCGACTCTTTACGTGCTGGGAAGAAAAACAAAGTCGTCAATTATATCCCTTTAGTCTAGCATCCCCTCCCTAACTACAGATCCATCAGAACATGCCGACTCTACCTTCTGCTTTCTCTTTGAGGTGTTGGTGCTGGTCAAGGAGGCTGACGTTGGACTGTGGACCCAGAGGAATGTCATCTTCATCGCCATGATATTCACTGCCACTGTCCCTTTGTTCCTCCTCCAACGCCCCCTTGCGGCGCATCTGAAGCAACTTTTGCAGCTGAATATATAGAAAAGTGGTAGAGTTAGGAGCTTAGAATGACCCACTGGATTCAAGGCCTTAGCTGCAAGTCCTCAGATATAATCCTCTTACATCCTCTTCAGAACTCTCCTCAAGACTTACAAACCTCAGTAAAGAAAAAAATTAAAAAGTGGACCACCCCACCCCACCTTCTCCATGTACCTAGACATCTCCCACTCATAACCCATTTCCATGCTAATTTTGAGATCCCTGACTTGTGAATGTGGATTTTAAGACTACTGGCCAAATAAATAAGTAAAAGTATTAACAGTAAGATTCCAGCCTTTGCATAGCAAAGATGGTTCCGATCCGTGGCATCCCTCCTTTCTTTCTGGAAACCAGCTGTTAAGAGACCAGTTCGAAGATCGGGGTCAGTCAAAACAGAAAACGGGACACAGGGAGGAGCTGCTCAGCCTGCGATCCTTAAAAGTTACCCGAACAAACTCAAGTGAGACTTTCTTCTCCAGTAAACCGCGCGCATGACCTGGCTGCAGGCCGGGTGGGCACAGGAGCGCAGCGGGCGGGCGGGCAATGGGTAATGGGGGTGGAGGGTAACACCCTCTCTCTCTTCCTCCTTCTCCCCTCCCCCGACCCCGTCCCTCTTTACCATCTGCTGCTTGCGCTGCTTGACGGGCACGTAGGGCACATAGTCGTCGTCTTCGGCGTCCTCCTCTCCTCCGCTGGACTGGCCCGACGCCTCCGACTCCGCTTCGCGCTGCCTCTGCGGGAATCAAGAGATCCGACTCAGAAGAGCAGAAGCTCCCGTCCCACCGCGGGGGGGTGTTGGAATGGCGTGGGGGGGGATTCCCCGCCTTTGGTGTCTCGGGGAGGGGACGGGGGGGGAGGCACCTGCCGCAAGTCTTTTTTTCGTTACCTTCCTGCCGCTTCCGGCCTCCATGTTCTCAGCGCAGTCCCCTCACGCCGACTCTTCCCGCACGACAACACGCGCAGAGCCAATAGGAACCGGCGCTAGGGACACGTGCGCGCAAGGGCCTGCGTCGCTAAGCAACTGCACCCCCGCACGGCCTCGGGAAGGACGTGCGCAAGACGGGAGGCGCCGAGGGACAAACTAGGCGGGGGAAAGCGCTCTAGACGCCCGCGCCTCGCAGGGCGGTGCGACGACGGTGTCCCTGATGAAACAAAATTGACTCGGGTTTCCCTGCTTGGTCGTTTGTTTGGTGGGAAAAACGAGCGGGGCAGTTTTTCTGCGTTCCCAAAGCCCACCGCGCCAGCAGCGGACAAGCTCCGTCCGGGTTAGCGGGGAGGCTTCCTTCGGAGGAGGCGTGCAGAGCATCGCTAGGGATGCTCACGAGCTTTACGTGCTCCGTACATAACGGGAGGAGGAGGAGGAGAAAGGTGCTGCTGATGCTGATGCTCCTCCTCATTTCGTTTCCGTTTCCTACGGAAGCTGAGCGAGGAGTCGCCCGCCTTTCCTGGAACTGGCCGGGGGCGAGCGGAGGAGCGTGCCGCGAAGCATGTTTGGGGATTGTGATGGGAGGGACCAGAGTCGAAGCAGCTGGGAAGGGGGTCGAAGGAGGGGTTGACTTGGGTGGGAGTCGCCTTACGAGATCGTTTAATTCTCATCGCATTCATTTAGGATTTCGGGTTACTGGGATCTCCCCCCGCCCCCCATACAATCGCCCCTCAGATAAATTGTTTATTCTGGGTGATTATCGGTGAAATTCCTGCTAAAACGACTTGGACTTTTACCCTATCCCATAGGTTCGCAGTGCTGTTAGTACACCAAGACCGCGACAGCGTTTTAGGGGAGCCATTGTTGGAGATTACTAGACTGTAGTTTTGAGACGCAGCTGCCCGTTTTCATGTCCTGGTATTGCCTTAGAGAGCTGACGCTGGACAGAGCAACGCGTCTTTCCTGTAAATGTCGTTTGCTCTTAAGCGTGTGCAGAGTGCCTTCTCTTTCCATTGAGCATGTACCATCGTATTTATCGCTGTTACTGTGAAGGTGTTTGCGCCGCTGACTTACTACCACTTCCTTATCTCCATGGTGTTTATGTCACATATTTTTACCATTGATTTTTGTAAGCTACTCTGGTGTCCCTTTAAGCTAAACAGCAGCATAGAAATGCTTTAATTAAAAAAAAAAGGCATTCCAGTGCCGGTATCACATCTCCTGATGGTGATTTTTTCAAGCACAGTTGTGCAGTAACAGTGCAAAATGGAATGGAGTTTCTAATCTACAACATTAAAATATCATAAAATATTTTCAAAAGGATAAGAAGTAAAATAAAAAAATGGTCCAATTCTGTGTAACTGAGGACTGAATAAATTATCACTGTAGATTTAAACAGGGCAGCAAATAGATCAGTTTCCCCGCTCTCTGGTGTTCAACACCTGATTTTATGAGACTGAAACGAGTGCTTGTATATGTTAGCACACAAATAAAAAATATTGAGATGTCTTTCGTGTGACTCCTGAATCTCAGGTTGATTTTATCAGTCTGTATTTGTACATGAAATACCTTATTCAGCAATGTTGTATCTTACATAGATTGACTAGAGACAAAAATAGATTCAAGTAGGTGCATGTATTGATATGTCAGCAAAATCAAAGGCGTGCAAAATTGGCATGGGTTTTCTGAATTACTTTGAGGGGAAATAATTGTGGATGACACATGGTAAATTACATTAGCCACTAATGTAAAAGATTATTGGGAATGCAGCTCAATTCCATTATTTAACTCATTCTGGCATTGTCCCTTTTAAAAAAATAAATACACAGCAGATGGATGGTTGGGGTGTGGGGAGAACCACAGCTTAGCAGCAGAAAACATTGTTTGCACGCAGAAGGTCCTGTGTTTAAACTCTGGCACCTACAGTTTTGAGGTAGCAGGTAATATGAAGCACTTCTGCCTGAGATACTGGGGAGCCACTGCCATTCCAAATACTGTACGACAATACTGAACTAGAAGCACAGATAGCCTGACCTGGTATATATCAACTCCTTCTGTACCATCCTGTTTCAGGGTTGTGCCATCAGGTCCAGAAATATGCTTGTGACCGGTGAGGAAGTTTTGGAGACCTTGATCTAGGATTTGCAGCTGCCGTTCGAAACAGACTTGCTAGTGAGTGAGCCCCACTTGGTACAAGAGAACCTATTAGTAAATGTGCATAGGACTGCACTGTAAGTTATTCAGAGTGGTATACTTGGTATACTCCCCCGGAGACTGTGACTAGCTCACCAGACTCGCTGAATGGGTGGAATTCAATGTCATGCTAACATGGTTCTTCTGTCAGCTCAAGCATTTCCGCTTGCAAGATGGAACACTCTCTCCTTCCCTTGTTTTGGGGATTCTCCTGATCCCCCAGAGCCGATTTGTGGGCAAAAGTAGGAAAGCCCTATTGCACTGGCTCCTGCTAGCACTAGTTGAATCTAGCCCCTTGTACAACTGATACGAAAAGTGTTGGAGCACCTTAAAAATGTGGTAAGGCAAGGTGACTGCATTTTTTTTTAGTTCAGAAAAAAGAACTGGGGTGTGACAATAGAAGCTTAGAAGACTGTGAGTGGCACTGAAAGAGTAGCGATAATTCTCTACCTTCTCCTACAAAACTAGTTGCAGAGGTCACACAGTGAAACTGACTATTCAGGAAAGATGAAAGGAAGTTTCACATAATGTAGAATTAATATAGGATTCTCTTCACCTTGGTTTAGATAGCCTAAAAAAAGATTAGACGAAGTAAGAGAGAATAGACTACTGATTTTCAGGGGCAATAAACTTTCAGAAAACAATGTACAGCTGTTGTTTTCATGCCCCACTTGTTGCTTCCCAGAGGCATCTGACTGGCTGCTGTTGGACAGATAATGCTATTGAATTGATGCATGTTTGGCTTAAAATAGCAAGTTAATTCTTCTGCCAATTTATCTCTCATTGCTCCAGCTGTGTTTCCTTAACTCACTTCTCTCCTCCAGTCCTCACATCACTGGTGTTGGGGGGGGGGGGGGGAGGAATCCAAGCACGATAAGCATTTAGATAAAAGGGTTGGACTAAAAGAATGCAAAATATATCAGTACATACTTTCCTCAGAGAAAAGAAGAGCCAGCTGAATCAGGCCAATGGCCCATTAGCATCCTGTTCTCACAGTGGCCAACCAAATACCCGTGAGAAACTCCAGGTGGACCCAAGCACAACAGCACTCTTCTCCCTTGTGGTTTCTCACAACTGGTATTCAGAAGCATTCTTGCCTCCATCCATAGAGGCAGAGCATAGTCACCATGGCTAGTAGCCATTAGTCAGCTACTGATAATTTCCCCTGTTCAACGCTATGGCATGGTGAATCACTATCACTCAAGCCTAGGCAACCTGAGGCAAATATCAGTTTGCTTAACTACCAATACCACTGCTAGCATCTACCAGATCTTATAATAGGGAAGGAGCTAGTAGAGATCATTTACAGCTTGGAAACCGGTAGCCCTCCAAATTATGTTGGGCCACAACTCCCATCAGCCCTAGTCAACATGGTCAGTAATCAGGGATGATGGGAGTTGAAAGCAACACGTATCTGCAGGGCCAGTGTCTCCCAATCACGGATATCTTCCATATGGGTAGAGAAGGTAATCCAAGGGGATTCTGGCTTCTGTTGTCATCCTGCATGGTTTAAGGCAGTCAATGTGCTGAGGAATGTGCCTATTTCCTTCCACCCATCACTCCCCACTCAACAGCGTTAACACAGTCTTAGTAACATTGTACTGGGAGACCTGCCCTCCAGCTCAAGATAGCAATGTACCTAGTAGGTGGCCTTAGACAAGTTAAATCAGTTTGTTCAGTTCTTTAGTAGGACTGATGGGCAGAATGACTTGCTTTACCAGGCATCGTAAGGATGAATGCATTAAGCCTGCCTTCCAGAAAAATGCTACAAATAATTTCCTATTATACAGCTGGCTGAAGTAAACAAGAATCAAAGATGAAAGAGGCCCCTCTGTGCCATGCCTAGAAACCAACAGGATTTAATCCTGATGTGCATTTAGAGTTGGAGTACAGGCTGTAAGGTGCCCACCATGTTTCAGCAGTGCAGATACATGTTCCTGACAAAATGAAGATGGGGTGGAAATTTATGGAGGTGGGCAATTTGGATCAAGTACCCAGGGGGATTGCAAGCGTTGTGGCCCATGTTGACTTTTGGTACCAGCAGCTACTCTGGATTCAAATAAGTTTCAAGCCAGAGGTGAGACCCCAGTGCTAGCCATAGGCAGCAATTACACAGCACACATAGCCACTCTGTGTCCAAATGTCAGTTTATCTTTCAGCACGAAAGATTTCACAGTATCAAAAAGTAAATAATTTAATAAAAACCCCAAAAGGTTGATCTGCCTGTGGTCTGTGGCATGGTATGGTCCAATCCCTCTGAGATGTCAGTTGGGCACCACCCTCAAAAGTAGGGAGAGCCTGGGTAGCACCAGAAATTGGGGTCAGAGACCCACCAGGGCTCAGTTGCTGCTGCAGTTAGGTTTGTTGTGCATGTGACAAATGAACAGGGATGTGTGCAGGCAAGATTTAGCTGAGGCAACAGGAAGTGAAGTGCAAACACTCTGGTTGGCCTGGCAGGATGGTCAGCATCACTTGAGGGAAGATGACCATCCCAACTGGGCTACTGGGGAGATCAGAATCAATGGCTGACAGAGTAAAATTCAAGGGCACAGCTAAGGCCAGTAGAGTTCAAGCAGCAATCTGACGTTTGCCTTGGTTGTCAGGGGAAAGGTGCAAATCAGACTCAACGGGCTCAATGGCAATGGGGCAGTTTCTCCTTTAGCGAGGAACAGCCAACCACTGACTACGGCCATAGCTCTGCTCATCCTGAAATGGAATGATGGTTTTCCACAGACAATTTCTTCAGATGGGTTGTGATTATTACGGTCCTTTTACCAGCACCAGAACAGTCCTAGGGCTTTGTTGAGCAACTGTGGGATCGTAAGAGTGCACCTCTACTAGCACAACCAACTTGCTATGAAGTCACAGATATTTAGAAATGACAGGGCTGTCACTCCCCACCATCATCAGGGCTGATGGGGCGCATCACTCTAGTGGGGGAAATAAACAGGGCCTTATGGGCAGGGCTTAAGTCTGCTGAGAGGTAATCAGAAACAGGAGCAGTCCAAAGTAGTAGGCTTTTGGTGGAGGAGGACGAATGGAGTCATGCTCCCCACCTGATGCGAGAGCCAACGTGCAGCGTTATTTGCAACAATGGCTGTTTTGCACAAGAGGACTTTCCCATGTGGATATCACTTCCCTGTAGGAAATAACACATCCGTGGCCATGTGTGAGGAGCACAAACATGTTTATTTTGTTGCAGGAGCCTGCAGCCAAACTGGGGGTGTCCTGCTGGGAGCAATCACGGTGAAACAGGCAGGAGTGCGCTCGTCATACATGGTCGGTGTCGATGGAGCCACCTACATGGAAGTGATATCTGCACAGGGAAGCTGAAGGGCCATAAGCTCCCACAGAGCACATCTACCATTCTTGGACTTGAACTCAACTGTTATGAAAGCAAAGGAAAATGCTGGCTGTCCCTGTGGCAGAGGCTGCCTGCTTGAGAAGGCATGGCGGCCTTTCCACTGACCGCAGGCTCCTTAAGACAATGTTGCCGCAGGATGGCATTTCGGCCGAGAGAACATTCCCTGAGAAGTGGGGTAGCACAGCCAAGGATTGAATGACCCGTGCAGTTTCCAGGAGACTGAAGAGAGCTGCGTCTTCCACCAATAAGCTCTGCCACTGTAAACCGTGCAAGGAGATGGCAGGGTTCTCAGAGTGGAGACTGAGACCCCTAGGACTGCTCCATGTGCGCCGGGTGCCCTGATGTGAACCAGCCGTGAGTGCAATTTGAGCGCTCAAGGGAAGAGGTTCTATGCCAAGTGTAGCTGGGTTACTGCGGTCGCCCACCACCACCAAGGGAGCCCTGCCCACCTCCCCTAGGGACCAGAAAAGCCAGAACAAACAACAGAAAAGTTGGGTTTTTTAAATAAAATAAAAAATTAAAAAGTCCTTTATTGGGTGCAGCCTGGTCCCTGTGCCACGCTGGGCCTTGGCCGATCAAGACTGCCCCTGGGCTTGGGGCGGCTCAGTCAGCATCTCCCCGAACGTCGAACACTTACGAGGTGAGGGACGCAAGGGCTGTCCAGGCCTTGCCTATAGGCTAGGAATAGGAGCCCCAGGGGGAGGGGAGAGGGGGGAAGAGCAAGGGTTGGTGAGGCCAAGTGTCTGTCTATGGGTTTGGGGGAGGGAAGGCGAGGTGTGGGGCCCTGCACATATACCAGGGGTGCACCGCACACCTCACTGAGCTGCACTCGAAGTGGTTTTCTTCAGGGTGAAATTGGTCCAGTTCACAGCCACTTTCTGCCGGGTCTGCTTGGCTGAGTCCAGGCAAAACCTGCAAGTACAGAAAATCAACAACTAGTGTGAGGAAATGACGGGGCTGCGGGATCCTTGTTTTATTCACACATATAATATAGCTGCCTGTCTCCTGTGAACTTCCCCTTACTCCCTCATGGAGTTGCTCAGATTCTTCAACAAGGAATGTCCACAAACATCCTAATGATTTTAAGGGGCAAAGGGTTAACAGCACAATGGCACCAGGCGGCACCACTTCTGTGATGAAAATACTTTGGAAAATATGTTGCAGGACAACACAACGATGGGCTAGGTCCTACTGGCAGAGACAGGCAACATAGGCAGGGATGCTGGACAAAGCTGAGGAAGAAGATATGTAGTGTGTGCTGTTGCAGCACAGAAGCCAATATTTTTAGGGACTATAGGGCAGGTAGCTCATCAAAAAGGGTATGGGCGAATTTGGTGATTCCTTTTAGCCAAAGAGGAATGAACAACTTTGGCTCAGAGAAGATGTGACTCTGGTCTCCTTGAAGAAAGGAAATGGGGGACCACTCCTGAAGAAATCCTCTCTGGACCTAAGATGCTTTTCCCAGGCAGCAGCCAGTTTTCAATCTCCTCCTTCTGGGCTTGAGCTGGTGGGCAGAACCACATTTTCAGATTTTCCTGGACTATCATGCTTTGATGGCTCTCTCTGACAGAAGGTGGTGCTTGAAGACTGCTGCTACATGACACTTGTATTCTATCAATGTTCAAGGTACATTCCAGTAAGGCAAAAACACTCAGGGAGGGAGCAGGGAGGGATGTTGCCCCGGGAGAGGGTGTGTGTGGTCTGGCGAGTACCCCAAGGGAGTATCTGCATTTAGTTCCCAGACCCAAGGTTCCACATCCCTGATGTATGGCATTGATTTATTTCTCGTCTGCAAGGCCCTGATCCCAGGACTCCACAGTTAATCGGGACCAAGTCTTACCTCTTGAAGTATTCCACTTCTCTGTCAGTCTCATCCATTTCCACACCATCTAAGTCTTTGGGCAGGAACACATCATCTAACAAATCACAACAGTGAAAAAGAAGAAGAAAGAGTTAGCTGGGCCCGAGAGCTGCTCATAGTCAGTGACAGGGATCTCCTCCTTCCTTCCAAACCAGGCACATGCCTCACACCACTCAAACATCATTAGCTGCCCAAGCCAGGAGACTCCCCTGCAGTGATGCTCAAGGTGCCCAAGTCCACAACCACTGGCCCAAAGCAGAGAAAGCGAGATGTGTGACAGAGTGTGACTACTCTACACAAAGTTTGTGATGTACAGCAAGCACTGGTGGGGTAAAAATAAATTTCAGTGGGAACATAGGAAAGTGCAGTTAAAGGGTATGCAAAATTCCACACTTCTGAGCCTGGCTTTATGAGAATCTCAGTTTTAATCAATGCCAACATGCTCTCATAATTGCACGGAGAAGTCTGAAAATACACAGAGTTTTGAGCTGGGCCTTAGGGAGCTGAGCAGGCCACAAAAGCTGTCTCACCTTACCCCCATTAAACCTTAGCCCTACATACAGCTGTTTTAACAGCCATGTCTCTCCTGTACCTTCACAACATCAACTCTTGCCGCAATATTCCAAATTCTTTTTAAAAATCCTATATGGAAGAATAAACTTGGTCCAGAAAATGTGCATAGCTCACACTCAGGATACAGTATGGGGCCCCATCTGCACTATTCATTTAAAGCAGTATCATACCACTTTAAATAGCCCTGGCTTCCCTGCAAAAATCCTGAGAACTGTAGCTTGTTATGGGTGTTGAGAGTCGTTAGGAGACCTCTATTCCCTGCACAGACCTACAATCTCCAGAGTTCCCTGGGAAGAGGCATTGATTGTTCAGCCTCTCTGGGAAGTGTAATTCTATGAGGAGAATTCTCCTCACAACTGTCAGAACCCTTAAACAACACTTCCCAGAATTCTTTGACTGTTTAAAGTGGTGTGATACTACTTTGAATGTATAATGCAGATGGGGTAGTCTCCCTGGTACTTTTGCAGTTTTTTAAAGTGTTCGTCCAAAACATACCCAGATTCTAGGCTGTTATGCATGCCCTCAGGATGTATGCTAGTACCTGCCCTCTCACTAGCCTTCGTAACAGGACTGGCAGCTGTCATGCACTTGGTGGGCCTCACCAGTGTATTATGGGCCTCAGAAGCGCCAACGTCCTGAGTGCATAAGGGGCCCACCCCAACCTTAATGAGAAGCTGGGATAGCTCAGTCAGTAGAGCAGGAGACTTTTAATCTCAGGGTTGTGGGTTTGAGTCCCACATTGGGCAGAAGATCCCTGCATTGCAACAGATGGACCCTCGTGGTCCCTTCCAACTCTCTATTTTTGTGAAAAAGCCAGAGAGCAGAAATAACAGCCCAAATACAGGAAAAGCCTTCCACATACTCACCAATGGAAGGGTTCGCTTTCTCCATTTTGTTCCTACTCTTCTTGCCTTTGCCCTTTGGCTGGGGCAAGTCATCTGGCGCAGTTGTATGGGGCAGATGCCGCTCGCCAGTCCCCAAGGAAACAGGCTCCTGCTCGGCCTGGTCGGTTCTGCCTTCCCCTCTCCGGCTCCTGCCCTCCGCACTCTTCTCTTTGTCCACCTTAGAGCCGCCACAACCCCAGCCCTGCCCCTGCCGCAGCCCTCTGGCCCCATCGCCGTGCTCCACGCTGCTTCCTCTCGGGGCTTCGGGAGCCGTACCCTTAGGGGGGTTCTTCTGCCCCACCCCCTTGGAGCCGGAAGCCTCACTGCTCAAAGCGAGAGCCTCCCCTTTCTTGGCCGGGCAGCTCTGCCGCTTGCCCTTCCTCTGCTTCCCGGTGGCGGGCGCTTGCTCCTGCGGCTCCACTCCCCTGCCCGGGGTCGCCTCCTTGGACTCGTGGCCGGCCCCACTCTCCAGGGGAGAGTCTGTTGGCTTGGGGGACTGGACCCAGATCATGCGCGAGAGGTTGGGGACGGCGTTGAGTCGCTTCACCACGCCGTTCTCACAAGCCGGGGGCGGCGGGGGTGGCACCTCGCCTGGGCTCTCTACCCATCGGGAGGCCACCTCGCTCCGCAGCAACGTGTGGTTGTGTGGCGTGCCCAGGCTAAGCGGAGACAGGTCGAGGTCAATCTCCTGCAGCTCCGAGGAGCCGTTGAGGTGGGAGAGCAGGTTCTTCTGCTCCAGCACGGCTGCCTTCTTTGGGAAGTCGTTGACGTCCAGGTTGAGGTCGTAGACATTGAAGCTGGCACGGATGGAGTCCTTGATGGTGTTCTTGATCTCCTGCAGTCGGCTGCTCAGGAAATTGTTCACTCGCTCCAGTTCTAGCTGGGGCCACTCCAGAAGCTTCTCTTCAGCCAGCTCCTGGTCCTGACCCGTAGGCGGGGTCCGGTCCACTCGCTTCTGGGCCTCCGCCTCCAGCTGGGCCTTCTCCTTCTCCTGAAAGTCCAGAAGTTAGCAACATGAACTCGAGTCGTTCTAGTATTCCTACTGGCAACCGAGAAGAGGGACTGTGGTGAGGATGGCAGCCAAACTCCAGCTGGCTGGCTGAAGAGGCCCCTGCTTCTCAGCTGCTGACAGTAACTACTTCTATGCAGCTGCACGGGGACTACGGCAAACCACCGTGCACTTGGGAATTGGCACTGGGAACTGGCATACACAAAGCCTGTGCTATGGTAACAAACCTTAAGGAACAGATGCGCTGCCAGCAATTTCCCACAGCCATTTCCCTGTGTGTACAAGCTCCAGAAAGGTTGCTATACCTCAGGCCCTAAACTTAGTTCATGTGGCGCTGGAGCATTTGGGGCGGGTGTGGGGCTGGAAGGTTGCAAGCAGAGAAACACGGTTACATTTTCACACTGCCTGCCCCAGCTCAGCAGCAACTGAAGAAGACAAGAGAGAAAGACTGAAGGGGCCCATTTCACTGACCAGGCATCCTCAGTCAATAACCCAGCGTGAGAGAGCCAGTGTGGCATGATGGTTAGGATCTGGTAGAGACCAGGGTTCAAATCCCCACTCGGCCATGAAGCTCTCGCTGGGTGGTGACCTTGGGCCAGTCATTGCCTTCTCTCAGCCTAACCTACCTCACAGGGTTGTTGTGGGGGTTAAATGAGGATGTGGGAGGACCATGTACATGCCACCTTGAGCTCCTTGGAGAATAAGGTGGAATATAATGTGATATAACAACAACAACAACAACTGTAGAAGCAACCTTAATTCACTTCAACTTCTGACTAGTTTACACTGCGTGTGTGTGTGTGTGTGTGAGAGAGAGAGAGAGAGAGAGAGAGAGAGAATGAGAATCAGGCGTGATAAAAAGTGCATGTGAATCTGAGGAGAGCTTAAATTCACCTCTTTCATCTCTCTGTGAAAGAGATCACATCTCCTGTTTGCAAAGGTAGTAGGGAAACTGAGTTCCTTGCAGATACATAGCAACTTGTGAATAACATGAAATGCCAGGCAAAACAGCATTACTGAAACATACTAAGTAGTCAAGGAGTGTTCATACAGGTTAACAGCCAAGTCGGCACCCTTCGAGTAAACGTCAATGAAGTGTTCTTGCAGCATACACAGCACAGACTGTGCATGCAGAATGTTCCCAAAATGTCTATTTAAAAAGTTAACAAGGATGGGAAAGACATCAGCATAAGACTTTGGAAAACCACTGCAAGTCAGAGCAGTGACTGCAGGGCTAGGTGGACCAGTGGTCTGATTCTGCATAACACAGTTTCATATGTTCAGGAATCCCCCTATAGCATAGACAAGCTCCAGAATGAATCCCTTCACAAAAGAACCCAAACTAGCTGCTTGGCATGTTCACGTGTGGATATACTGGAGGGAGAGTCCTGTTTCATATGGCTCAGATCAGGCCCAGAGGTACTCACAACACTCATTAGCAATACTTAGATGAGGGTGAAACTGCAGTATCTATTTGCAAGAAAGAAAGAAAGAAAACAGCTTGTGATCTTATTATGCCACTAATCATTTTGGAGTCTGTATCAATTATGAAAATATGTCAAAAGTCGACATGGGGAAGCGACAGATATTTGTCAAATAGTTCATCCGCCTTTCTGCTGAACTCTTATCTACAGTCATCTGCCCACCCAAACGCATACACAACTGGGGACTGAGGCATAACTGCCCCACTTCTATGAAGAAAGGACATGCTATAAAAATTCAGATTAGTTTCTAAGCAAGTTCTATCCCATTTCCATCCCTAGCTAGGGCCAGGATTTAAACTATTCCCCCTAATCTATGGACTCATTCTATCAGGATTCTGAAATGATCCTTACCCTCTTCCCCTTCACATTCAATCTCCAAGAAGCTGTGGGCCAGCGTACGCTCTCTTTTGCACACTCATCCACGCACGCACACCCAGCCCACCTTCTTCTTCTGCTTGTGACGTGCACGCTTGGCAGCCTTGGCACTGTTCAGGGGCTTCGGCTCTGTGCTGTTGATGTAGTCCAGGAGCTCATCCACGTCCCGGTGATCGACCGCCGGCTCTCCCGAGCTGCTGCTGTGCCCCAGCTTTTGAGGGAGCTCCTCTTTTCTCTTGGTCAGCCGGGAGCGCAGCTTCTCCCGGATCTCGGCATAGTTCCGGCTCGTGGGGGCGGCCGGAGGCTGCGGATAGAGTTGGACTATTGGTCTGCTGCGGGTGCAGGAGATGGTTACTGCTCTACAACTGCCACTGACAGAAACCATGTGCTTTCCTGCTCTCTATCCCCTCTGCTAGGTCCAAGGCTGAGCTGAGATCCACAGCTAGTTCCATCCACGTAACCACTGACACTACAGAGGCCCCAAAGCTGGAACAGCTGAATGCAAGATGCAACAGCAGGGCTTTATTTCAGCAGCTCAGGACAGGAACGAAAGGAAATGACAGGGTTGAGAGAACTGTGTGGAAGTCCAAGGCTAGAATACTGGGGTTTGGGGGTGGAGAGAGAAGCTAATCTCAAGGCTACCAAGGCCAAGAGAGATGAGCAATGATACATGCCATGCGTGTATTGTCAACATGGTGTTTTTCCAAGCCGCCCACATAGAAACAAGTCTGTGAGTGAAGGTCATGGATGCTGCTGACTCTGATTCTACTTACCGCGTTGTGGCCGAAGAACTCACAGTAGCAGCAGTCGCAGAACTTCCCATCTTTCTGGGTTGTGGAGGACGAGGTGCAGGAGCTGCGCTCGGAGCTGCTGTCCTCGTCCTCGCCAAGCCCCTCGTCTGCCTCGCAGGACTGTGGTGCGTGGCAGCTTGTACCGTTGGGGAACTTGTGGCCTTTGCAGGAAGGGTCCCTGCAAGAGGAAGGAAGAGCAGGCAGGTGAGAAGCAGGCCAGGCAGATGGGCTGAATTGGCCTCCAAGCTCAAGTCAAAGCACTGCTTTTGATCTACAAAGCCCTAGGTAGTCTGTGAGCAAAATGCCTGACCGAGTTCATCTGCACAGACCCTGTTCTATGTCACTGTCTTTGAGAGGACCAAGCAGGTAGACTGTTAGAGAAAGGGGATTTTCTATTGTTGGAACACCCCATCTTTGGAGCTCACTCCCCAACGGGGCTTTCACCTGGCATTGGAATGAAAGCAATCTTCTCTTCCCTGGGCCTCCACTGACAGATTATGAATGTTTCTGCAGTTTGCCTTTTTTGAAAAGGAAAAAAAAAAGGTTTTAAAGCTCTTTACTGAGTCTATACCTATGTAGGTTGTGTATCTTACATATATAGCATATGTAAAATTACTCAGCCCTCAGTAATAAGCAGGTTTCATTATTATGTACATTAAAAACAACAACAACACAAAAAACCCCAGAACTATCACTGGGTATATTTTCCTGAAAATGTATAGTTTGGAATTCCAATTATGGAATTCCAAATTTATTGTATTAAGCAACTGTTTTTGTCCTTCTTGGGATTATACTAGGTGAGTCCATTTAACCATGTACAATGTGTTCTAAACCTTATTCAGCCAATCTTTTATCTGTGGGCCTCATGTTCACTTCCATTTATAAGTAACTTCTATTTTTTGAGGTTTTTTCTTACAATCAAGTGTACATTCTGTGAAATAAAAAAACATAAAATAAATATTCTGGTTACAATAATGAAATGTTTGACACCAGTTCTTGTTTCCGTTTAGGTACCAGACTAGGGTTTTGTTTTTTTACTGTTTGCTTATTTTTTGGCTTGATAAGGGCTTATATATTTATTGTTGAGAGTCATCTTGGACACTTGCATGAAAACATGCAGCACAAATGATTTAAGCAAACAAAACAAAATACTTCATCCTCTCCTCAACCCTGCAGAGGCCTGAAGATTGAACTTGGTGTGTGTATGTGTGTGTGTGTGTGCACGCGCTGCGAGTGAGGGTGGGGTGGGGTTTAAGCCTGAGAAAGCAGAAGGGTATGAAAGGGCAGCATCAACACAGAAATCTGATCAGTTCTGATGCTGAAATGCTGCAGGGCTAAGAATTAAAAAGAGGCTGTAATATGGCTAAAAAATGGCAAACACAATGGAAAATAGGGATCAAACCCTGCAGCGTTCCAGCACCCCCATCTTCAGAGAAGGCCAATAATATTACTTTGCAACACTTAACAACAGGTTCTGAAATACCGTATTTTTTGCTCTATAAGACTCACTTTTTCCCTCCTAAAAAGTAAGGGGAAATGTGTGTGTGTCTTATGGAGTGAATGCAGGCTGCACAGCTATCACAGAAGCCAGAACAGCAAGAGGGATTGCTGCTTTCACTGCGCAGCGATCCCTCTTGCTGTTCTGGCTTCTGAGATTCAGAATATTTTTTTTCCTTGTTTTTCTCCTCCAAAAACTAGGTGCGTCTTGTGGTCTGGTGCGTCTTATAGAGCGAAAAATACGGTAACTTTTTCCTTCATGGCAAAATATTCATGAAAAAAGTTTCAATGGAATACAAAAGGCTTGTGGACTCTGTAGGATAGATCCATGAGTGGGAGAGATTCCTGCCCGCTCTCATTCATAGCTCTTTCGTTCCAAAACTACATGGAGTTTGCATTCTAGTGTAACTTTTTTCATTTATATTTTTTTTTACGGAAAGAAAAATGTTATGCCAGCACTGACTCTTAACAGTGCAAGTGAAGCTCCAACAATGGCGGGATAGCTTTGCCCAAAATAACATTATCCAGAGCTGGCACTTCTAAGAGCTTAAATAAAACCCTGCCTCATGCACTGGTCCCAGCAGGTTGGACAGGCCCTCTCTCCAAATGGTTCATGGTAAGCATCACTAAATCTAGACAAGCAAATGCTCAAGCCATCCCTACTCTAACAGCAATCCCCTCAGGCGCAGAAGTCACAGACTGCCTCTGGTTTCAATTTTTTAGGACAGGATTGAACACAAGCCTCCTTTGGGAGCTGGAGAGAACACAGCAGGGAAAGAAGACCAAGTTGCCCATTCAGCTGCCTAGACAACACAGGTGAAAAGAGGGCTTCTCCAGAAGTCCTGTTAATTCAGCATTCACCTTCATTTGCTTGCACGAAGTATACAGGGCAATTAGGCTCATTGTTATTTGTTTGCAGAGCAGTTACATGACAACAAGCAATTGTCCTGCATTCATCCTGAATTTGTTTGCAGGGTGCCTACACATCCTCCCAATAATCTCTCCTCCATCTCATACTTTTCACATTTTCCTGTCATTTCCAAGGCGCAAAACGTCCACTTTTTTGAAGGTGGATCTACTACACTAACTAGTCCAGGATTTCCCAAACTTGAGTCTCCAGCAGTTGTTGGACTACAACTCCCATCACCCCTGGCCAATGGTCCTGCTAGCTAGTGATGATGAGAGTTGTAATCCAACAACAGCCGGGGACCCAAGTTTGAGAAACCTTGGACTAGACCAACAGAAAGCTTTAATCAACTTTAATTGTGCCATCCTGCAGTTCCAGTATGCACTTAAATTCCTCCCCCGCAAAATAGTGACATTGTAGAGGTACCCCTAGTCTATCCACCTGCCTGGAGTTTCAAATGGTTCACTCACACTGAGCAGAGATAATGGTCCTTAGGCTGCTATCCTAAAATGCACACCACAAGGATGACTTCTGCCAAGTGGCAAATTACCCCAGGAAGGTGCTGGGCACATTCCTATCAGCAACCCTATGCCCAGGGCTCCACTCACCTGTTGGTGCTGGGCAGTTGATGCGAGGCAGTCGGAGGACCCAAGGAGCCACTGCAATGGCCGTTGCATGGATGAGTGCAGCCTACAGGAGGCGGTATCTTCAGCAGTGGCACATTGGCAGTTGGCAGGTGTGGGCTCTTGCAAGATCCAGTGGGAGGGGAGTCTGCTCCTGGCTTGGGCACCGGTGTGTGTGGACTGAGGGCTGGCGCAGGGAAGGGGGCCGCCTGCGGTGAGGAGCTCAGGTGGACGTGAGGAGGGGAGCTGAAGGGCCCAGGGTGGGCAGGCATCTGCTTTGTCGGGAGGAGTGCCGGCGGCTGCGAGGGGAGGCCTGTGGGGCTGTTGGGTGGAGCAGTGAGGTCCACATGCCGGTGGTGCTCCGAGGAGTGGAAGGCCTCTCCTGCAGCCAGATGGAAAAGGGAGAGCTATTAGATCCAAGCCTGGACGGCAGACTTTTCACACACTACTATAAGGGGCAAAATATTCCACAGGTGCTAAGCTTCCCCACCATGCTTCTGCAGCACAAGTTCTTGCCCAGAAGTATTGCCCCTCCCATAATACCTCCAAGGCTCTATGGCCATACACCCAGGCATGCCGCTCAAGCCAACCCAACCTGGTAATCATTTTCTCAGCTAGAAGCTTCCCTGCAGCTGTGGTACTTTCCAAAGTACTTTCCAATGTACCAGGGCTTGCAACATAACATGTTTCCTCAAAACATGCTAGGGTGTTTGGCCACACGTATGACATGTTTAACATTTTAAACCCACAGCTCTCAGAAGGGGAAAGGGGGGCAACCCTTGCCCTTTGGGGTCGTGCTAAGGTCTCACTCAGCCCAAGGATGGGCCCTAAGGGGCTGGCCCCAAGAGGAGGCAAGATTCCACAGTAGTGAGCCCAGCAATGTGGTGCCACTTTTGCCCTGCGGATGTGGTCAGCTGGCCTTCCCCAGGCCCCGCCCATACAGACCTGGCGGGGTGGGTCTCCGGCACATGCTCTTGAACTGCTTGGGAAGAGTTTTGCAGAAGTCGAGTGAGGTAGGCAGAGGCGAGCCTGGGGTGCCGCTGGGAGCTGGGGAGAGCGCGTGGCTGTAAGGGCAGGCTTTGAGCCCACCTCCCACAGCAGGGGCCTGGCTGGCACACTCCGGAGGGAGGCCGGGGTGCTTGTCACCTGAAATGGAGTCAGAGATGGAGCTGGCTGCTCTCCAGGCCCCTCACTCACCTCCCCACTTGTGGCACCTCATCTGGACCATGGAGATTGCAAAAGGCCTCTGGTGGGAAGACCTCAGTAAGCAGGGGCCTTCATATAAAGAATTGCTCTCCCTCAGGAGAAGAGCAAGACAGGCTTGTGTATGGCCATCCCTTCTCTGACAAAATGTATTGATATAGGTTGCCAGATGCTAGCACTTCCTCACACAGTTAAGCAATTGCCACGCCCCCTCCCAATGACTACTGGCATAGCCTCCATAAAGAAGCTGTTGGGAGAACCCCGCATCTAGAAGGGAGAAGAGCATCACTGGCCCAGGGGCAACATGAACTTACCTGGTACAACAGGTGTTCCCCCCAGGGAGCTTCCTTGAGCTGCCCCATTGGCATGCTGGGAGTTCCAGAGCCCCGAGAGCTTGTGTGCAGACAGGAAGGAGCTGGGGTCCCAGTCTCCTGAGTTCCCGTGGCACGAGGATGAAGATGACGAAGATGAAGAGGAGTGGGAGCCTGCCCCGCAGGACTGTGACTTGCAGGCCGTATGCGACAGCGAGACCTGGGAAGAGAACGGGCGGCTCAGACCACAAATCCAATGCAACGCGTCTGCTTGGAAGGGTAAGCTCATGGCTGATCTGTGAGGAATAGTAACATTGGACTAACCTTTGCTCCAACCAATTCTTGTCCTGGACCCACCATGGCACTTGCCCAGGAGGACGCAGACTCTCGGTGAGGAGACAGGCTTGTCTAGTCTTACCTCTACTCTCATTCCCTTTCCCACCACCGCAAATGATGACAGTGACAAGAAAGAAAAGAGTCAAGGCCCTGTTGTTGTAGGCAATGCATTCACTCAAGCCAAAGCTGGCAAGTTCCACAGCCTAGAGCTGGGAGCAGTTAGGGTCCCAGAACATAACACAGCCATCCGACAGTGGTCAAGGGTGTGCAGCTTGACCAATCCAGGAAGGCCTTTTATGTAGACTGCTGGCTTCACAGCAGTTAACCCCCCTTGACCCAAGAACATTTGTCCCGGAGTGAGTGATGGCGTGTGTTCTGGTGGGGTTAAATGCTTACCGCCAGCGCCTGCTCCTGGACTGCCCTCCTTTCTTCCTCTTCCACGCTCTGCCTGCAGCTCTGGCAGATCCACAGCGGCATCTCTCCCAGCAGGTTCTGCACCAGCGTCGGTACAAAATCCGGAGGCAGCCGCTCGCCCGGAGATATCAGCCCATTGTGGGATGGCCCTCCCCAATCTTTACGCTCCCGGTGGCACAGCAAGCAGCACGTCTGCACCGACTGGTTGGAGGTGGGCAGCACCTGCAGCAGGGCAAACACACAGAAAGTGAGGGTTGCTCACGGGGAACATGAGCCTGGGGAGCACTGTGCCATGCGCTATGACGACAGGATATGCTTAGGAAAATCCCCAAATCTGGATTAGGGCAATACTTTTGTCATGTCATGGTTTTCCCACAGAGCTCTTGCAAACCTGTGGGCAAACAGGCCATCCAGACAGCCGGCAGTTGGGTGCTCCCAGAAAAGATTTTCTAGTGCTTCCTGCCTAACACTGCTATTACTACCATACTGTTCACACTAAGCGACCTCAGAACTAAGCACACCAGCAGAGTGGCAGATCCGGGGCAGGAGGAGAGGGAATGAATAGTCTGTGATGGCAGAAGGGTGTGTGTTTCTGTGGGAGAGTCACAAAGGTGCCTGATTTGTATCCCAGTTGTCTCTGTCCCTTTTATTCTCCCACCCGCAGTTGTCCCCCAACTCACAACTCCTGCCTCAGCACAGGACACTGCTTCCCCCACCCAATGCTCCCAGCACTGTCCCAAGGCTCTGTGGGCCCAGAAGACAGGCAGCCTGCTCCCCCTTGCTCCTGTGCAGCTGAAGACGGAGGAACAGCTGCAACACATAAGGCAGAAACCTTCTCCTGGCTGCTCCTTTCATTCTTCCCACACAAGGCCTTCAGCTTCCTGTCTGGCTCCGGGGCGGAAGCCAGGCGACAAATCGGCCTCGGCACTGCTTAGAGATGGTGACAGGCATGAAGGGTTAGGGGCAGGGTCGCATTGTTTCCCCACCGACTGAGGAGCCCGGGACAATGGGCCGTGCATCTGACTGCTGCTGCAAAGCAGATGGTCGTTCTCAGACTCAAGGTGAGACAAAGCCCAAAGGGGCAAAGGGTGCAGCACGAGGAAGAGACAGAAGGAGAACCGGCCTTCCCTTCTCACAATCACCGCAGGAACAGGTGTGCTCGGGGGCAGGGGTGACGGAGGAAAGTGACAAAGGAGTAGTTCCACAGCAGGATGTGGGCTGGCAGCCTCAGAGCATGCCCAGAAAATCAGACACACCCCTGAGGGGGAGAGTCCAATCAGCAACAACTTGTCAGCGTATGTGAGAGAATATTAATTACCAATCCCATGGCACTATAGTTTAAGGTGAGGTTCTTTTTCTGCATTCTTTCATCATAAAACCAGAAAATGCTATTCATCAGAATGAAGACAAATTATCTTATCAGGAGGAAATGTGGCACTGGAAATCTAAGAATGCCAATGTGTGATAGCAGTTTAATTGTGTCCTGTTTTTGCACATCCCTTTTCTCAAAACATACCTAAAAATTTCCCCTTTCACGTAAGCGAGAAAACCAAATTGCTGTTTTGGTGAAAGTCTGTTAAGTATTCCTAAAGTTATGACAGTTCAAAGTTCTCGTTTTAAATAAACAATTTAACTAAGGGCAAGTATGACAAAATGGATCTGTTGGGTAGACTGAAGTTCCCCTGGTTGAACCTGCTTCCCCAAAGGAAAAGGGTTGCTGCCAGAGGGAACAGGTTGGAGCAGTGTGCATTTCTAGCTGCTCTGAGTGCGACATTGTGCTGCCGTGCATGTTCAAAAGTGGTGTGCTGCTTGTGCAATGGGCTACTGCATCTGTTTGTGCATGCCTGCATATGGCATACCCTTGCACATGCCTACTCATGGCATGCTCCTGCTTATTCCTGTGTGTGGTGTGTTGCTATGAAAGTTTGATTATTACGTGCTCTAGCAGATGTGTGCATGTGTGTGTGTATATATCAAGAGAAAAGGTGCCCCAACTCCATTAGACTGCACTCCTGGGGCTTAGCTCACAGCCCCCACCCCTTCCATTCTGCTGGTAGAAGCCCAGCGGTTCCTTCACCTTTGATCTTCTCTCTCCCACCCACTTTGGATTGCTTTGTAAGTCTTTAGAATTCAGAAGAAGAGCAAAGCAAAAGTGGAAGTCTGATATCCTGATCAGTTTTGATAGCTACTCTGCAGGTTTTGCTTTCAGTTCAACATGTACAGTTTGTACTTTACAGCTTAAGGTAAGCAAATCAAAAGTTTAGGGTTATATCCAACTAAATCATTACATGCATGGAATGACTTCTGCAAGTGCACTGGAACTTCTCTACTCTCCTCCAAATCTGCGCTGGAGAGTTGGAGGGAAGAACCAGAACAGATTTAGGGAACTGACAGTCGGGGAGGAGGAATTTCATTGTGTTTACCAAATCTCTTCTGCTTGCACATTGATTTTGTTGGATACAACCCTTAGAATGTAAAACTATATATCTAACTAAAGACCAGCTTCCCAGCTTCAGAGTTCTCCCAACCAATATAAATAGAGGATTTGGGCTGAAAAACCAAGATAAAATTTGTGTGCACAGACGCTAAGTTGTAAATGGGCACAGACTGTACCTACCTATGTTTTAGATTGCAGCTCCCATCAACTTAAGCCAGTCACCGTCCAAAACATCTGGAAGGCATTGGGTTGGCAAAGGCTAAAGTAATACATAGGTTTTTACCACTTCCATGGCAGAGAAGCTAAGGCTGTTGCCTTAACTTACTGTTTTCATGCTTTTTGGTGCCTGAGTGAATTCATAAATACCTTAACTCTTCTCTTAAATGAGTGTTGTCGTTTTTAATCCTAGAATATGCACCTATCACCGGAAATCATCAGATGTTGATTTCACCTCCTAAATTAAACACTGCAAGGCAGACAAACATCTCCTTAAAACACACTCATCTTTGTTCCCTAGGCAAGCCTCTTCTCACCACACCTTTGTTCCCTGGAAATCCCTATCAAGGAGTGAGGTTCTCAAAAGGAGGACTGACACAGCAAGAGACAGATTTAGAACACAGGACTCCAATCCTTGTCATGCCTGTTTGGAAATTCCAAACTTTCTGGAACAAATTTCAATATTGTTGATGGAAGAAGTAACTCCTTGGGTATAAGAAACAGCACTCGTTATTTCCACAACTCCTGATGTCACTTAGAGTAAATGCAAACAAAGGTATTTACTTTCAGCTATCCAACCCACACCGTAATGAAAAATATATCTACTGCTTAAGCAGTATCTATTACCGGGATCCCTGAAATGTATCCATTTCGCCTGTTGCTGCTGCTTCTGGACTTAGCAAACACGTCCCCGAGTTTGTCATAAGCTCCCTACCACCACCACCTCTACTTCACACACCTACAGCAACCCTCACCAGGGCCAGCTCTGCAATGAGGCAGAGAGAGGCAACTGCCTCAGGCGGCAGATACTGAGATACAAGGAGTGGGCAGAGCTGTGTGTGCCATGTGGCCCATCCTGCTAGCCTGCTGCCCTCAAGTACAGTGGAAGATCCTGTTCATCAGTATTGGAGTAAATTTCAAATGCCAGTCCAATTGGCTTCTGTATGTGCCTTGCAGCTGGGCCATAGTTTAGGGGGTTCTGTGGGTTGTTTTTTTCTGTTGTTGTTACCTTCTTGTATCTTGTATTTTGTATCTTAAGATTTATGTGTAAATTGTTCAATTTGGTTGTGAACTTCTTGACATTTTGTTTATTATTTAGGATTACTTGCATTACATTTGCAGTTATGTCATTTTTAAAATAAATTGTAAGCAGCCTTGAGCATGGTTTTAACCTTGGAAAGGTGGCATATGAATAAAATGACTGACTGACTGGTTGGTTAGGGGAGGGCACCAGCTGGTCCTCTACCTCAGGCAGCAAAATGTCTTGAGCCAGCCCTGACCCTCACCTATCCCTGCTTCAGCTTCCAGCCACAAGTGCCACAACCATGATAGTTCTACAAACTTAAGTAGGCCTTCCTAAAGAAGCAAGAGCTTCTCTCTCATCCTATCCAGCCTTTGTTTTGAGTGCTGAGGTTGAGTTAGGAGGTACTGCCCTCTCATTCCTTGCTTCCTTCTGATCAGTAGTCTACAGGCAAGTGTGTGAGTGCCCCTCCCTTTTTTTCTTTTGCCCACTGATGATACTTTACACCCATCCAGCAGTGTCCTCCACCCACTGGTGGAGGAAGAGGAGGGCGGGGGGAGCGCCCCGTCCCCGGCAGTGCAATCGCGGCAGGGTGCCATCGCGGCTGCCCCCCTGCCCAGGACACATGCCAGCCCCACCCCCGTCTGCTCTCCACACACCCCCCCCGGTGCCAAAGCATGAAGCTCCGCCACTGCCTCCACCCTCATTTTAGTGAGCATGCTGCTCTGTCGAAACGCATTGGAGCCTACGTGGCCCTGCCCCATCATGTCAATTTAACTCAGGGATGGGGAACATGTGGCCCTCCAAATAATGTTGCACTCCAACTCTAGAGAGCCACAGATTCCTCACTCCTGAATTCTAAACATTACGCCTCTTCTGAGGTTTCGGATGAGAACATTACCAGCCAAACACTTATCTCTTTGTTTTGTCTTGCGTCTGATCCAGATATGAACTGTCTGGTGCAGATTAATTCTCCTGCAGGGCTATTCCACGTAGGAAGTCACTTGCTTAGAAAGAGTCCCCGCATGAAAATTGCACCCTACGTCAAAAATGCATCACCTTGAGCAAATACTGACTCCTGAGTTTCCCCATCGTGGTGGCAGAGGTCGCATGAAATATACGTAGGTAGAAAGTTCTCTTAAGTATGGGGAACCCAGGCTGTGTGCAGACATACTTCAAAATCAGGGCAAGCTGCTCGTTTCCACATGGCTTGAACCAACCCTTTCGACATGCATTTACCAGTAAATTCAGTTCTGATTCACTACTCCATTTTGACCCCTTCCCCATTTCGGGCAGGCAGCCTGCCTTTTAAATATATTTTTTCAAAAACTGTAGCTTAACTATGTCCGGTCACTTGAATGTTTATTCAGAGCCCAATCTGAATAAAAACAATCAATTCCTTTTTTATTTTTTCTATTCATTTTGGGTTTTTTAAAAAAAAGAAAACTGAAGGGTGAATGAAAGAAATGGCAGTGCTATCATAGGAATCAGTCAATCAATCTCCATGGCCAGCTTCTGCAGAAACAGGTTAAGCTGGTCTCCCAGAGATGGATCTTGAAGAGAAGTCTGTATGTAAGGCACAATACATTAAGAGTCATTCAAAAGTAAAACCCTCAAGCTCTGAGGGAGAAAGCAGGGTTCTGTCCACCAGCCTGCAGCCATCACTGGCTGGACAAATGGCAGGCATTTAAAGAGTCACTACACATAGTATGTACACAGGTAGAACTACCTCAGATGAGTGGGAATTCTGAGTCACTCTCTTTTCACATGTATAGAAGACTTGAGTAGTGGGGCAGGCCACCTTTTGGACACACCAGCAGGGGAGGGGGAGGTGTAACCCACATAGCCCTGTGACCCCCCTCATGCATTCTTTGTATGAATGAGTTGTTTGACCCCCTCCACAGTGAGTGCTCTTTCCCTGCAAGCTCGCCACAAAGGTCACATACATCTGGACACAACCCCAGATTCAAATCGCTGCTCATCTGACTGGACATGTTCTCCAGCAGCCTTGTGCACCTTAGAGGTTTGCTGAGGGCAGAAAGGGATAGTGGCATGTTTAAGAACTATGGTCTATGGATCAGACTTCAGATATTTAATCCATATTTCTTAAGGCATGTGGGAAATGCCACAGTGGTAGATCTTCTTTACTGCTAATAGGAGGTTTGAAAGCTGACCTCGCTGTGACTGACACCACACTCCAGGATATGAATCACTAACAAAAGCCCACTAAGGTCATGCTCATCCTGCAGATCGTAGGCTAAGCAGCATGTGCCCTGCATTGTCAGAGAAGACAAGTTTCTTGTTCTGTTAAGCAGTCATCTCCGCTCCTATTCCCCTGAAAAGCTGACTTGTCAGTGCCGATGGCTTGGCTACATCAGAACGGGGTACTTGCTTCCACACTAGACCAGTTCAACCTGTCTAAACGAAGTGATACCGTCTATTTAACTACCATGCACAATTTGCTGTTGGAGGGGCAAATTGGTGGAGGGGACCCTATCACTGAAACCCTGGAAAGCTACTGCAAGTCTCTGTAGACAATACTGAGAGATGAACCAATAGGCCAAGTCAGAAAAAGGCAGTTTCATATGTTACTAATCACATCAAAGAGTAGGGAAGACAAGATTTACTCATGCTGAAAACAATCACAAACAATTTTATTTATTTTTTACTAATTAGGTTGATCTACAAGTGTCTCTCTTTCAGACCATGCATTAAATGCTATTGCAGCATGCTACTGTTTCAGTTTGATAATGGTATTACCAGGAATACGAGAGGCTAAAGGTGGGGTTCAACTGAGTCTTGCTAGTGGAAACCTGTGCAAGGACTTCTACTAGCACAATGCCTTTCTCACTTTCCCAAGCCTCAAAATTGGATGGGGGGGGGGGTTCAGGAGAACCCCCAGTACAGCACACAAGGGGAGGAGAGGAAGGAATCCAGAGAAGGAACCCAGGAATCTTTCCTGCTCCTGCTCCTGCTCCAGACATTTTTGGTCAACAACTACCATGCTGCTGTCCAATATCATATGCAGTACTATATACAAGTATTTAGAAGACCCACTTAGCTCAATGGAGCTTACTCCCATGTACGTGTGCGTAAGATTGCAGCCTCACTAATACTAATCTAGATTTAAAATTTCATCTACAACGTATTAACCTCTAGACCAGCCTTTCTCAACCGTGGGTCGCCATATGTTGTTGGACTACAACTCCCATCATCCCTGACCACTGGTCCTGCTAACCAGGGGTGATGGGAGCTGTAGTCCAACAACATATGGCGACCCAAGGTTGTGAAAGGCTGATCTAGACCAGTAGTGTAGAACGTCTGGTCTGCAAGCACTAATTAGGCCTGACAGGGTTTCTAGTTTGGCTTGTGAGGCAGTTTTCCCCAAACCACACCCACCCAACATCATATATGACATCAGTTGTGGGCCAGGTAAAACCTCAACAGCTAATGAACAATCTGGAACTTAAAGGGTGCTCCCAATTGTGCCTTGGTAAGCAAGGCTTGCTGACAGTACTGACCTAAGAGTGCCACTGAATTTTTCCATTCGCAGGCATCACTTTGATTCAAACCACACATGGAAACGGACTTCAAAGAGGCTTGCTGTAACCACTGAGCAGCTAATCCGGGCAACGGGGTGAGCTCCCGTTGCTCTGTCCCAGCTCCTGCCAACCTAGCAGCTCGAAAGCACACCAGTGCAAGTAGATAAATAGGTACTGCTGCGGCGGGAAGGTAAACGGTGTTTCTGTGCGCTCTGGTTTCCGTCACGGTGTTCCGTTGCGCCAGAAGCAGTTTAGTCATGCTGGCCACATGACCCGGAAAGCTGTCTGTGGACAAACACCGACTCCCTCAGCCTAAAAGCGAGATGAGCGCCGCAACCCCAGTCACCTTTGACTGGACTTAACTGTCCAGGGGTCCTTTACCTTTACATATAGGCAGCTATATTCACCTGTCAAAGCTGGGTCACTGGGTGAGGGAGGTAAAGATCAGGCCTGCCAGCCAGATCTAATTCCCTGCCCCTACTCCAGATGTTTGAAGCATAATTCCCATCAAACCCCAACCAGAATGACTAATAATCAGGGATGATAGGAGTTGCAGTCCAAAAATCTGGGGGCCACCAGGCTGAGTGAGGCTGCCCAGCAAGATCTTTGACTTAAAGTCCACACACATTACCTCAACCTTTCTGGCAAGAGCTTCTGCGAAGGATTCCAACCCTACCTGCACCATGTGGCACATTAAGGGTTGAGCAACATGATATGGCTACCTTGGAATGACCTGGCCTACTCTGAGGCAGGCCTCCAATTTACAATGTGACAGCTAGAAAAATAACCAGAGTGCAAAGCTACCCACAAACGTTTTTAACAGGGAATCAAGACCACCCCAAGGGAAGCGTTTTTATCAAAACATCACACACCTACAACAACTACAACATCGAGATACCACCATAAAACTTGTTTGGTTTGGGACTGCTAAGTTTTACCTGAACAACGTACGAAAAGGAGATGCCCTCCGCGATAAGGAGAACCACATTTGTAAAGACACACCTTGACTTAATTTTACCAGCTTTAAAGTTAAAACAGAAAATAAGTATTTCCAAAAATGTTAGGGGAAGGGGAGAAGCACTTTCAGAAAATAGTAACTACAGCAAGGAAAACTGTTTAAGAGAAAATAATCCACTCAATCATTAGTTAATGAATTTCCCCAGAACATACCAAACTAATTGGACCATATAAAAACCAAAGCCCCAACCAGGAAGTGTTGTATTTATAGTTTCAATTCCACCCACTCCTTGGTCATGCATCCAACCAGCAAACAATTACAGTACTGAGCATGCGTAGTAGATCCTCAGCTGCTTTATAAGGGAAACAGACAGACATCTTTTAGGATAATACTGAAGGGAAAGACAGAAGGTGGGTGCTTTCTGATTGGCTGAATGGTAACACCACTACCACCCTCCCCATAGTTTCAAATTTTAGATGTGTCTGTGATTCCCCTTTGTCTACTATGAGGCTTCTTAACTTTGAAAATGGCTCAAACAAATGTAGTTCTGAGCGTACCCAGACTATAGCATGTTCCAGCTATGCTATTCTTCCTGCTAACATTCAGGACTATATTAAGCAGGTGAGTCCCTAGAGAATCCTCTTCAGGTAATTGGAGAGTGAGAGTGTGCTGAATAACACAGGTAGTTCTGACTTCTGTTTTTAGATATACATTTCCTATAGGCTTCAAAATTAAATTTTCCTTGTGTGCTCACAGCTAGTAACTGAAATCTTCTTGTATTGTGGTCATCTTGGTTTGTATATTTTTATATTCAGGTGTGCTACCCCAGGGAGCTTTGGTTGACTAGTAAGGGACTCGTTTTCCCAGATAGGAGGGACTTTCTTGTTGGAAGAGTCACTTGTTCAAGATGAGATACATAAGCTGCATCTCATCTTCCCATTTCTTAAAGCTGGAACTGTGATTCCCCTCCTCACCTGTAGATATCCTGTTAGAAGCTCTCTTTTAAAGTCACTTCTGTGAGTCCAGCGCTGCCCTCTAAGACATATAGATGATTTATTTGCTTTTTGAAAAATGAGGAACTGAAAAGAGGGGTGAGGGCTTATGGTAAACTCCATGATAGAAAGCTATCTGTTTGAATTAGGGCAACAACTTTTAAATCTATAAATCAATTGCCCAAACCTTTAGCCACTTTAATGAAGGGAAAGTTTTAATTGGTAGTGCTGTGATTTAAAAGCAAGTTTGGCATTTGGGTTCCGATGTATAGCAAGGAAATAAATGGTAGGATATTTTGCATGGCGAGGTCTCAAAAAAGCAGTTCTGTTGCAGTTTTAGTAATATGCAAAGTGGTGTAAATGTAAGTTGTTAAACAGCAGACACACCAAATTCATTTTGGTTTAGCTGACAGCTCTAAACAGAACAGTGAAAGAAGTATGAAGTAACTGTAGAAACAGAAGTTGATACAGCAGATAACCTCCCTACACAATTAATTGTTTGATTTTTAAAAAATGTTGTAGCTTTTATTGTGATGTCTTGAAGAGCTCTTGCCTGGAAGCAGAGTATACATTTTCAAAAAACAGGAGCAAAGCCTACCTTCTTATACCACAGAACAATATATATCTGTTTGGGTCAGAGCAATCGGCACACGGGCAACTGCTGTTATATAATGTCTAAATATTGGGATGGTGGTGGTTGTTTGTTTTTAAAAATCTGACCAACTGACTCTCAAGCTGGTGGGTGGCTTGCTGCTGAAGTAGGTAAGCTTTTTGCCTTTATTTGAGCATAGTGTATGGAATGCCTAAACAGAGGATAAGAGTTAGATGCAGGAAGAAATCCAGCTTGTATTTAACAAATAATATGTCCCAGTCCTGCTGTGTAATATCCAAGCAGTCCAAACACAGATAACAAATCAGCACTCACTGGTTTGTTCCCAATGCCACTATTCAAGTCTCTCCCTTTTTGGCTCTCTGTCCCTAAACTGCTCTCTTGGTATCCTCTCAAAGCAAGGACTAACTTGGGGGTGGGGAGGAAGGAACATCCTATAAAAGCTCCCTTTTGGGAGAATGTTTGTAACCAGTCCATTTCAGCCTTGCCACTGAAATGATAACTAATAAAGCTTACTAGTATCTTGCTGCACACCTTTTTGCAAAAGGACCTCTGAAACAAGTGAGCAATCAACAGATTTTTTTTTTAAAGAGAAATGAATGGGAGTAATGTAAGGACCAAAAGGCTAAGAGGGATGGCCAAACTTGGCCCTCCAGCTGTTTTGGGACTACAACTCCCATCATCCCTAGCTAACAGGACCAGTGGTCAGGGATGATGGGAACTGTAGTCCCAAAACAGCTGGAGGACCAGGTTTGGCCATGCCTGGGCTAAGACCTTGCTATGGAATGTTTAGTGTAGACAGAGAAGAGATATTTGTACTAATTCTGACGGCTGGGTCATTTCTTCCAACCTAGGCTTCAATCCAGAAGTGTGAGAGGCTCCCTTTCAGCTGGTATATCAACTGAGGACCTGAGCTGTGCCTTTCAAAACACTCCCACAGCTTTCAGAAGCATCTTGGTATCTGAGCTGCTGATACTTGTACATGCATATCTGAGCTAGTTCCCCTTCTAGGAATTCTTGCACCTGACCTGCTCTTTGAAACTGAATTTAGAAAGTAGTTTAGAAGTTTGGCTCTGCCCCAACTCCCTTCCGGTGCATTAAAAGGCTACTGGCTGTGGCCGTTTAATCTGAGAAGAGAAAATGTTGGGCACAGTCTCTCAATGCTAAAGAGCAAGTGTGTTCTGGCAACTGGGCAGAAGGAGAGACGCATCCATGTATCTCACTCTGCAACTTTGCTACTCAGCTCCTAAGTACACATGGCCTACTGATGTAAGAGAGTTGACCACATGCATATGGGAAGGGAAAGCAGAGGTGTCTACTCTTCTTAACCCTCAGCCTCCTCACCTCAAACTACAACTTATGGATACAGCAGTTTATTGATGTTGTTCTGCATGCAGCACTGGGAGCACTAACTTTTTCCAGTAGTCAGGAGTGTCAGTAAAGATGGTAGTAAGGATTTTGACTTATCCCTGTCACTGCCTCTTAGTTGCTCAGCAGCTAAGTCAGCAGCATGCCATCATCTCATTGCAGCCTAGACAAGCAGAGGTGGCAGCAGAATGGCCTGATCCTTCCTCGCACACGCTCCTGAGGTGAGCATGCATCAAAACCCTTTCTTGTCCTTGCCAAGGGTATTTACTAGTACAGAGGTTTGCAAACTTTTTTCTCTGGGCCACAATGAATTTTTTACTGATAAGAAATACATTAGAAAACAAAAAGAAACAACTCCTAGTAATGCTTGATTTATAACACAGAACACAACTACTTTATAATATGAACATAAGAAATCTGGAAAGTACCGGTATATAAAACAATGCAGCTACATATTCCATGGTTTAAAAATTGGGATTTTTTTTAATGCTATACTACACTGAAATGTTTGAACGTTTCTTTGATTGTCCTTGAATCTTCCCACCACACTTGCCATCCTCTCCTGCCACACCCTTTGAGAACCACCACACTAGTACCAAAGTACCAACTATTTTACTAGAAAAAGAGGTGCCTAAACTCACCACAAATGCCTCCCTCGTTCTCTTATAATGGCAACGGCACTGTGAGGTGCTGAAACTGAGTTCCGGTGAGTTCCAGCTGAAAAAAAGCACTGTAAACTACCAAGATATCCTTTTCTACTGAGTGGCAGGAAAGACAGCTAACTATCCTCTTCGCTGAGCCACAAACAGGGGACCTGGTGAGGGGATATTTTTCCACAGTCACATAAGTGGGTGGCTACACAAAGGTGACTGCTATGGGCAGGGCTTTTTTTCAGCTGGAACTCACCAGAACCGAATTCCGGCACTTCTTTGGTGCGTTCTGACAACCTGTCACTGGAGGCCGAGCGCCAGAGGCTGTGGGCGGCACAGCACTCTGTGGTGAGTGATGATGGAGGCTGCAGGCAGCAAGGCGTTTGGTGTGAGAAGTTCAACAACTTTTGATGGTTTCTCCCTTAAAAAAAGCTCAACAAGTTCTGGCACCTCTTTTTCCAGAAAAGAAGCCTTGGGGTCTTTCACTGTTTGCTCTGGCTTCCTGTGTCTTCTGCTACTTCTGGAGGATAATAATAATAATAATAATAATAATAATAATAATAATAATATTTTGTTATTTTTACCCCACCCATCTGGCTGTGTTTCCCCAGCCACTCTGGGCGGTATCACAGCGGCTCCCAACAGAATATTAAAAACACAATAAAACTTCAAACATTAAAAACTTCCCTAAACAGGGCTGCCTTCAGATGCCTTCTAACAGTCAGATAGTTGTTTATTTCCTTGACATCTGATGGGAGGGCATTCCACAGGGCAGGCACCACTACTGAGAAGGCGCTCTGCCTGGTTACCTGTAACCTCACTTCTCGCAGTGAGGGAACTGTCAGAAGGCCCTCGGAGTCCGGGCTGAATGATGGGGGTGGAGACTCTCCTTCAGATGTACTGGGCCAAGGCCGTTTAGGGCTTTAAAGGTCAGCACCAACACTTTGAGAAGGATTGTATCTCAGTTGTAGAGCTTTTGTTTACATGCAGAAGGTCCCTGATTCAATCATTGACATTTCCAGGTAGGACTGGAAGTGTCTGCTGTCTGCAACCCTGAAGAACTGAGCCATCAGTATGGATAATGGGACAATGGGCTGGGTGGGACAATGGTCTGCTTCTGTATACAGCACCTTCCTGAGCTCCTAGAAATCTAATTGCAAGATCACCTAGAATCCTGTCAAAGCAGAACTGGAGCACCAACAGCTTCCTAACACTAGGAAGGGAAGAGTAAGTGTGTCACCTTCATGGCGTAACTTCTGCAAAACAAAATGTCACAATGTGAAGCCTTTGAACATTATGTGTACTTGCTCTTCTAGTGTTGGAGCCACTGGGTCTGTAATGCTAGAGAGCAGAAGGACACATCCAGCTCCCAGCAGGTGGCTTTGTGTTAAGCACAGCACTGTGGCGATCCTGTGCAATATGCTATGGCTAGCAAGCAGTTGGCCATTTGGGTGTTCACCAAGAGGCAGTTGCTAACTGCAAGACTGACTTAGTGTGACAGCTGCTGAAAAGAAACATACAAAAATAACTCCAGTTAATGCACCCCCGGATCATGGCCCTGGGTAACAAGACTGCAACTGGTACTTGAATCTGGGGAGAAGGAGGTTTGTTAAGTAGTTTTGTTAGTTTGCATTCTCAAACTCTGTCTGGCTACCCCAACCTCAAGATGGGCAGGACAGGTATGCAACAACAGCAGCAAGAATACTCATCGCAAAGTATTGGAAGACACAAGAACTTCCCACGCTGGAGGAATGGCAGATGAAACTTATGGACTATATGGAATTGGCGGAAATGACAGGCAGAATCCGTGACCAGGGAGAAGAGTCGATGGAGGAAGACTGGAAGAAATTCAAAGACTATCTTCAGAAACACTGCAAAATTAAGGAATGTTAGAGTGATGTTGGATTGAAAATAAGTGGTTTCCAGCTGTACAGGCTAAAGATAAGGATAGATTAAGATTAAAGATTAAGATTAAAGATGTTTAAAGAAATGGAAATTTGATAATAAAAGGGAAAAATTTAAAGCTATATGACATTAAGAGTAAGGATTAGGTTTAAAAAAGTTGAAGTTATATATTTTAACATTTTATTAAATTAAAGATTGGGATAAAAAAGTGGAAAAGAAACTGCTGGACAAATAATGTGGATTGGAATACAAAAGAGGGAGGTATGAGGAAGTCCAGAAAATAAGTAACTTAAAATTGGAAATGGAAAAGAGAGTTTGTTTTTAATTGTTATGTTTTGTGTTTTATTGTTAAGTTTTGTATTGTTTTGTGTGTGTGTTGTTTTTCTTTTTTCTTTGTTTAAAACCTTAATAAAAAATTATTTAAAAAAAAAAACAAAACAAGATGGGCAGGACAGGATCTGGTTTGGTACAATGGGAAATGAAGCCAGGAGATGGATAAAGACAACTCCATAGTTTTCCAGAAATTGCCGTGAGCCTCTAGGTAAAGGTAAAGGTAAAGGTACCCCTGCCCGTACGGGCCAGTCGTGTTGTGCGCCCATCTCACTTAAGAGGCCGCGGGCCAGCGCTGTCCGCAGACACTTCCGGGTCACGTGACAAGCTGCATCTGGCGAGCCAACACAGCACACGGAAACGCCGTTTACCCTCCCGCTAGTAAGCGGTCCCTATTTATCTACTTGCACCCGGGGGTGCTTTCGAACTGCTAGGTTGGCAGGCGCTGGGACCGAGCAACAGGAGCGCACCCCGTCGTGGGGATTCGAACCGCCGACCTGGCGATCGGCAAGTCCTTGGCGCTGAGGTTTTACCCACGGCGCCACCTGCGTCCCTAGGTAGTCTACTGCTAATAAAAACCAGCAGCAAAAAAAGACAACATTAAACAATACACTTGGATTATTGTGGCAATCTTTCGTGGCATCATAGAATCTAACCGCTGACAGTTGTGACTGAGAAGTGCAAAAAGTCAACATCAAAGGCAGGGAAGATCTTAATGCACTCTGTATAGTCAAGCTAAAGAAATCTGGCTGCTGTGCTAAGCAACACCAACTTATGGACAAGTATGTCAGCATGCCTGCCCAGCCTTAAGTGTTTGTGGCAAGTCTAAATCTCACTTTGTGAACCCGAGGCGTTACTACTAGCAGTCTGTCTCGCAAAACTTGTACAATACTAGCTCTGGTGTGCTGCCTGGCAGCATCCCTGTCGCTTTTGCTTGGAGGACTAACTTTCTTTTTAATTACTTTAATTAGACTATTGTAAGTTAGCCTCCATGCAGCTTCCGAACAAGTGCTGTGAAGGTCAACTCCACTAGTACATTCCTAATTGCTTAGAAATGAGTGGACAAGAGAAACTTGCCTCATTGTATTGAAGTGTGGCTGTTGGTTTAACTGCAGGCTCCAGGCTCTGGTGCCTTGAAAAGCTATATAAAAGAGAGATGATCACTGGGTACTGTTTTTTTTAATGTGGTAGTGGAAGCAGATACACCTGCAGATACACCTGTGGATTCTTCTTGCCACACTGCTTTTTAAGGCATAGCAGATCTGTCCCATTTAGTGTATATGGCAACCATTGCCTTCCAGTTTGCTGCTGGCCAGTTTCCAGCTTGCTGCAGAAGCCTGCAAACTGTAAAGGAGAGTGTGTGCACGTGTACAGCTGCATACGCCCAATTCATATGCACATACTTGAAGTTTTAGCTGAGCTGCAGGGACCAACAGAGAGAACAGAAAAGCTATCCTAAAATCTCCCTAGAGCTATCCTGAAACGTTTGCATGTAGCTAGTTGCACTGTCCCTTTTGCAGAACACTTGTAGCATCCTAAAGTAACAGGCTGCCTACTGTTTGTCTTCTCCAATTCCCCACATTTCTGCTTTGCTTCAAGCATTAGACTCTGATCAGATGAATAAGCACTTGCTAGAGTAAATGAAACAATGTAAATTCGTTTAAACACCTGAAAGCACAAAATAAAAGCTAGATGATATTCCTAACAAAACTTGCTAGGATAATATCCAATTGGAACTATTTATGTACCCTCATTTAATGCTTGGAACAAAGGCTCTGTGATTCAGGCAGGGCAAGGACAGCATAGGCACAAATCTATGCTAATGCGCTCAGCACCTCAGCCTTCTCTTTCTGCAGCTTAGGTTAACCTGCAGTAGAGCTACACATACCAGAAAGCTCTTCTGGAGTTTCCATCAAGGTTTCCCATATCAGCCGATTGAAGCTTTGTGGCTGGATATGTGAGATATAGTTAAGAAGCAGAAAGTATGGAACTTTTGATTCAGTGATTCTCTTCTCCCCAACCCATGTCTTAACTAAAGGCAAGTGGCTTTGTGGAACGGTAACTCCTCTCAGAATTCAGGTGCTGCTGCTTTTTGTTCATTTATCAACAATGCTTTCTGATTTATTTGCAATACATAGGTACTTCAGACACCACATGCAACTAAAAGTGTCTTTTGGTCTTTGTTCGCAGACTACCTCTCCAAACTGGATTTGGAAGCCTGCTCTGTGCTTAAGTTTCCACTGCAGGTTTGCATCACACTTCATTACACTGGGACAGTAAGAGTAACAGCTCTGTCCAAGCCACTGTAGCAATTGCTCTTAAGCCAGCAACAAGCTGGTCTTTCCAGTTACTATTTTGCGTCCCAAATACCGGGAACATAGAAATCACATAATTAGGAAACTGATTACAGTGCATCATAATGGGTTTTAACTAATAGTTTTGTATTAACCTATACCTGGCTGTTCCAACACTAAGTCGTTTCCACTGGCTTCTACTTCTGTACTTATCTCCTGAAGATGCTCAAATATCCTCTGCGTGAACCTGTTGATCGTGGAAGCCTTTTCTGCCTTGAAAGTCATAGCTAGCATTAGACCCTTCGAAGTGTATATTGCAGAGCTGCTTCGAGGTGCATCTTCCACAACTATGGAAGATGAGCAACTACACAGATGAGCATGTTACTGAGTGTGGGGGTAGGGGTGGATTCAAGGGGTGGAGTGGCTGAGATGCTCAAGGACCAGATCCCAGTCCCCAGTCATGAACTTATTGTCCCTTACCCCAGCATCTTGGCCAGGGGAGCTGTTCTTCTATCTACGAAGTGAAAAGTGAGGCTAGGAAAGTCATGTTCTTTGTTTCAGTGTGACAGGTCCGTCTATCAAAGGAAACCAAGAAGCCGAGAGTGACTCCCTAGCATATTAGCACACCGTATCTTAGAGTTGTGTTTCCCAAACTTGGGTCCCTAGCTGATGTTGGACTATACCTCCAATCAGCCCTGACCACTGGTCCTGTTAGCTAGGGATGTTGGGAGTTGTAGTCCGACAACAGCTGGAGACCAAAGTTTGAGAAACACTGTCTCAGAGGCATGTGAGAGGAGTGCCATGAGGCAAGAAGTTATGCCCTGTGCATCTCATATGGCATGGATGTTGGCCATCCTTGGTATGGACAAGACAGACAAACAGCACTCCTCTCCCCACCCGGCAACTCTCAAAGCTGCTGTGCTGCACCCTGACTTGACTTATCTCTTGCACACTTATGGGCTAGTCTCTTAAACCCAGTTCTCCATAGAGAATACGTGCTCTAATAAGCAGCAAGGGAAGCACTCCCAACCAATTCCCAACCCTGCTATAGCACATCATAGTCTATTGTGGTCTCATTTATGTGATATTTGTAATCCTCTCATCTCTGAATAATGAAGCTGGCATATTTGCGGGGAGGGGGCAGATCAATGCTTGAATTACAGGCAGTCTAGAGGGGCCCCAGTTCTCTTTATTTGATGCTAACCCCCTCAGCCAGTTTTTACAAAACTAAAAAGGGATTCAAAGTATGATGTAACAGACGAATTGGATGAATTTTGTTAAAACTGTAATGATATAATTTTATCAATTTAAGTTTAAAAACTGAGAGGGGGAAAAGGCTACATAGAGGCGTGGTGTTTAAAAACAGGGAAAGTTGGGGGTGCGGGCTTATGACTTTCACTAGGGACCCTGTACCTTTTTGTCCATAATTTGAGCACCGGGGCAGATGAGACACAAACTTTCATGGAGAGAAACTACCTCTTAATCATTCCCACTGCATGCAAAAGTCTAGGAGACACAATCGGACAAAAAAGGTTGACTGCTCTCCTGCGACTGGTGACTTGCTTGCTTACTTGCTAGCAACTCTGTATGATGATAGTTTGGGATTCTTTTATCCTGGGCCAGACACATGCCAGTCTAGGTGCACTGTATCCTATCCAGGGACAAATTTGCCACTGTGCCCGCTTCACCCACCAAATGGCTCGTTAGCCAGGCTAAAAAACAGGTGTGCAAACAAGAAGAGCGCTCTCTCCCTGCCCCGCCCCCTGAAAAAGGCTGAAAATGCCTTGCCGACTGGCACAGTCTGTAGACAAGCCCCCACTTCCACATACTCTGTGTAACTCTGGCTGAGTCTCCTGCAGGTCTGCTGTCTGCCAACAGCAGCCTGGCTTCCCAGAAGGCTAATTCTACAATCCTTAGTTAACACAAAGCTGTCCTGAGGATTTGCCACCTCAGCGTACATGGCTAACAGTACAGAGATAGGAGCAGTTTCCCCAGTGCCCATAAGGGTAGATGTTACCTATGCACACTCAGGACCAAGAGACACACTGGAATGGATTTTGAACATCCTCCTCTGTCCATGCCAGGTTCTAGCTCTTTCCTTGGCTCAAACTGCAATCTGCTTGCAGCACAGCTCCTGTCCAATTGTCCCACAGTAACTCAGCAAAGCTCTGCAAATTCACCCAAATACCAACATCCAGCTGGAGAAACTCAATTCCTCTTGGAGGGCAGAGCATCACTTACACAGTGACCTTCTGTGGTGTACACTGGTCAGTGCTGTCTGCCATTAGTCTCATGAGTTCTCTGTCCACACATCTGCCCTTACCCTTCCAAAGCAGCCTTCTTGCAAGAAACATTGGATAGTGGCCATTTGTTGATTCCTGCATTGCAGGGGGTTGGACTGGATGACCCTCATGGCCCCTTCCAACTCTACAATTCTATGGTGCTAGTTCATCTGAGCAAGCAACAATAGTTCCCTACTCTGATTTCTTGTTTAGTAGAAATGTAGACTGCACAAAGATTCAGTTGGCTGCCACCCCCTACCTACTGGGAAGGGATGCGTGCATATATCTGAAAACAGGCCCGGGCACAATCTGAAGGACAAGATACAGCATGGTCGCAGGGCAAGGCCCCACTCAATTTTCAGCCCCACAAGAGAAGCAAATGAAATGGAAATGCTCAAAATGCAAACAGACGATAAAGCTGCATATGCTAAGTACTAGTTAGTATTTGGGGGAAGGCCTGTCTTTCTATATCTGAGGAAGATGCAACAAGAAGCCTGAAAAGATGCAGCAAGCACAGAATGTATGGGTGCTCCAGCACCAAAAGCTATAGAATTGGTGGTGCGTCGAACATATGGAATGGGGCTTTCCTAAGTAAAGGAGAAGGGGACCTGCTCTAGCAGCCTTCTGCAGGCTAGGGTAGACTATAAATGCTCAGCGACTGTTGCATGCAAGCAAAAAGGTGGCCACTGCACACTGAAGGGGTATCGGTAAGTAGTGCACATAAGGATTGTGGATGTGGGTCTATTTGTGGTTGGACTAGAGTAGATTTGAGTGCTGGATGTAACAAGAGGGTGGGCAGACGAAGCGAGGGCTTGACATGAACAGAGGTGGGGATCTGGGCCTGACGGGCGCTGGATGTGGGGGAAGCAGGTGGCTTCAGTGTAAGGGGGGATAGGGAGAGAGCGAGCCACACACACACCACACACACCCTAGGTCATGATCTAGACAGCTTGGATTCAAGGTGGATCTTGAGGTGACTGCACGGCGCACACTGGGTGCCGCTGCTGGATGTCTGGTGGCACTCGTGCAATGTGCTGCGGGAGCCGCATCCAGGAGGGCGATCCCAGTCGGCGGGGGCGGGGAGTGGGGGGAGGCGAACGGGGGGCACCTCGGGTGGATGGATCGGGGCGATCCGCGTGCAGGCGGACGTGTGCGGTCGGGGTTTCTGGGTGAAGGGTGGATCGCGCGCCGCAAATGGATGCGGGGCGAGCGGTCTAAGGGCAGCAGAGGGGTGTGGATGCAGGGCGGGATGTGGGCGCGCGCTCCCGGTACCTGTGAGGCTCTGCCCTGCTCCGCACTGCTCGCCGCCGCCGCCTCGGGAGTCTCTGGAAGGCCGGGCCCGGCGGGGGGCGCGGGCGGCTCTGGGGGGGCTGCTCCCCCCGCCCGCTCCCGCCGCGCCCCGGCCGCGCCCACCGCCTTATTCCGCCTGCGAGTCATGCCCGTCCCGCGCCCCACGCTGCCGCGCTCTCGCCGCCGCCGCTAACGCCGCTGTTGCTCCCGCCGCCGCCGCTAACGCCGCCGCCGCCGCCGCTGCTGCTGCTGCTTTCAGACAGGACAACAGCCAATATGGCGGCGCGGCCCGTCCGGCCCCTGCCCGCGGGGGGAAGCCTCCGCCGCCATCGCCGGAGCGGGCAGCGCCTGGGCAGCGCGCCCCCCAGCGGCTGGAGGAGGCGCCGTCCCTGGCAGAGAGCGCGTGTTCCCGGCTAGAGGCGCGGAGCTGGCGGAGGGGCCGAAGCGGGCCCGGTCTCTCCGGAGGCGGGAGCGGGGGGTGGCCCGGGGCGGAGCCGGAGTCTGCAACTCCGACGGGAGGCTAAGGTGGTCATTTGGGGTCGCCAGGGCCCATTTAAAGGGAAGCATCAGGAAAGCCTCAGCCGGAGCCCTCGGCGTTGTTCCACAGCATCTCCGACGAGCGCGGCGGTGCTGCAAACTTGAGCAATTCGCCTTTCTGCTCGCTGCAAGCCTCCCCTATGCAGGCCCGTCTCTGCTTCTCGCGGCTCCCCCACCCGCTGCCAGCAGTGCAGGGAGGGCACAAGGTGCAGATGTACCCCGCTGCCCCGGGTGTGTCTGAGCCTTAGCAGGTAACCTTAACTCATCGCGTCTACGCGGGGATGTTAAACAACTGACACCGGAGTGTTGTGGTGCTCCGACATAGAATGGTGAAATCTCTGTAAAATATATAAGCATCTTGTAAATTAAGTTTTCATGTATCTGAAAATACCTATTGCCAACAATACAATCGAATGGGGTTTTTTTTGGGGGGGGGGAATCATATACCTACTGCAGTATAAAATTAATAAGGGAGGGGCATCGTTATAGATCTAAAAGGTGCGTGAAGTTGCATTTTAACAGGAAATAAAAGACTATCTGGAAACGATCAAATTATATATTTAGAAAAAACTCTCATTTTGGTAATTTTTCAAATGTTTTTTAATGTTGTTAGTTATCTAGCAGATTAGTTGGAATAATTATTCTTAACCCCAAAATTAGAAATTTGTATGCTGTGTGTTCTAAATGTGGTTACAACCGCAGTCCAAACTTGGGACTGAATAAGCGGCAAAGCACTGGCCAATCGCAAGAGGAGTCTGTCACTTGCAGCCATGATCTGGTCCTGACATGCAGCATGGTAATGTTAACCTCTTCAGGAAGCACCTAGGAGGGAGGGGTGTGTGGAATAGAGATTAAGGCTGGAATGGAGTTTTGAAAGTGTACAGTACTGGTAGCCCTAGTGGTGTGGAGTGGAAGTGCCATTTGGGTAGCAAGTATCTACCCAATTGTGTTTAAAACATGTGCTGCCTTTTTTAACATGTACAGTTAAAAAACATAGGTGCCACTGATAACTCTGTTGCATAGCACTTGCTACGTAACAGAACCCTGGGCTATGTGATATCTTGACACCTGAAATTTCCTAAGGGTTTGGCTGCCAGAGCTGACACTGGAAGGAACTGCATGCATCAGAGCAATAAAGGAGAATTGTAAATCACGCCTACAACATGTGAAGCAGCCCCAAGTGAACTCAAACTAGTGGCAGATGTTTACTAGGAAGAACAATAGCTCCATGTCACACTGATCTTTACAAAATAAAACCATTCTCCCAAACCAGTGCTTCAGGTAACAGAGGTACAATTTAGAAGTATCATGAAACTGCAAAAGAGCACTGATGTCTATTGGGTCTTACAGATATACTGAGTGAAAGCAGAAAAGTGATCACTAATGAGAAAATAGATGCCTATAATGAAGTAGCAATCACCATCCTGAACAGCAGCTTAAAAAAAGAGAGCAAAAGCTAAAGTAATTTTTTCCAGTGTAATAATAATAATGCAATATATATTAACAAGCTGGAAGAAAAGCAAGAGTCTGCCCAGAAAGAACTGCTGTATATTGTACTCTTGGAATTATGAACGGCCTGGGAGGGCCATGTTTTCATGGGTGTGCTGGCCTTTTGGTATACAGCAGAGGGCACTGTCCCTTCACTTCTGGCAACATTAATACAACTTGCCTTACTAGCGTATCTTTCAGCCTTCATTAATTTTATGGACATTGGCCAAATGCAGACTGAAGTATTAGAGTCCTGTCCCTTCCATTTTGGGAAGCAGCTGGCTATTTTGAAATGCACTATTTCGTACAAAATGAGCAGAAATTAGCTATTTTGTACGAAAGGTGTTTCAAAAGACATTTTTGGATCTACACATGCCTCCTAATGGCCCAATTGATTTTATTTCAATATCTGCTTTTTGCCAGTGCCTTCAAATTCTTTCAGGCTATGTGATCTTCATCACCAGCTTCTCTTCAGTGCTTCCTGCTAGCCCAGCCATCCACCTTCTCCTGAAAGAGCAACTCTAGGGGCTCATCCGCATGGGAATTTAATGTGGATTTGAAACTGCATGTGCCTTGGTTTGGGGGCGTTGTCCACATGACGTTCTCCCCATTCAACTGACAGCCTATGGTTCTTCAACGCTAAACTTGGATTTTCGTGATCAAGGTGAAATCCAAAATGGGAGAGTAATTTCAATATAAAATTGTTTGTTTCCTGATTGTGAATGCACCTGGAGCACATTTTGTGGGTGGGCCTTCGACATGTTTCTCTGGTGCCATCTATTGCCACCATCCACCCACTTCCATTTTGCTTCCATCAGCTGATAGGGAAGGATGCATGCTCCCAGTATCATTGTTTTTGAAATTTTAAAACAACTGTTTTGCACAGAAGAGATCTTGCACAAAACGGCTGTATTAAAAATAAAAATTGCCCTTGCAAGTAGAGGAGGCGGTGAAGGAATAGGGGAGGAAAGGAAGCAGCAGTCTTTCATGTGAGTGACTCCAAATCCTTGCTGGGCTTGGAACAACAGAGGTCTTAAAAATTATTTTTACAGTTTTGTGCAAATCTGGAATATTAGGAAACTTGTATTTCAAATATACATCCCAGGAAGCACCAAGATAGATTTTGAAAGTACCTACTCCTGTGTGGACAAAGGCACACAAACCTGCACACAGAAACAGTGACCCGAATCTGTGGACACAGTCTGCTTCTTTTTGTTCTGAATATGATAACCAACTTGATAGAACAACAGTTTTTCAGAGACCCTAGTTTGAAAAATGTTTGTGCAGTGACTTGTCTCCAACTTCTCTGTAGCAATGCTTCCCAACAGACCTCTGGACTTTCATAGCTTCTTTCCTCCAAACAAAAACAAAGCTTTTATTTTTCATCCCTAAGTGTTTATCTGAAACTGTCCCATAATGATTACATCCAGGTCATATTACCAATTGGCTATATACCTATCACATTTCTCTGTACAGTGGTGCCTCGCAAGATGAAATTAATCCGTTCCGCGAGTCTCTTCGTCTTGCGGTTTTTTCGTCTTGCGAAGCACGGCTATTAGCAGCTTAGCGGCTTAGCGGCTATTAACGGCTTAGCGGCTTAGCGGCTATTAACGGCTTAGCGGCTTTAAGAAAAAGGAAACAAACGCGCAAGAACTCGCAAGACTTTTCGTCTTGCGAAGCAAGCCCATAGGGAAATTTGTCTTGTGGAATGACTCAAAAAACGGAAAACTCTTTTGTCTTGCACGTTTTTCGTCTTGCGAGGCATTCGTCTTGCGAGGCACCACTGTAGTAACGACTACATGAAGACATCTTTAATGCTTCAGTAAAACAAATACATCCAATAGGCTGCCTTTAAACTGTGAGTTGCCATCACCTTGTGACAAGCTGTATCCTACCCAACTGTATGATTCTTCCCGGACTCACATTTAGTTTAGAAGGGTACAGTAAGTGTCATTGACAATAGGAGTGACTCCCAAGCAGACTAAGGCATAGAATCTTAGAGTAGGAAGGGGTCCAAGGGTCATCTAGTCCAACCCCCTGCAATGCAGGAATCTCAGCTAAAGTATCCGTGACAGATGGTCATCCAATCTCTGCTTTAAAACTTCCAAGGAAGGAGAGTCCACCACCTCTCGTGTGAGTCTGTTCCACTGTCAAACAGCTCTTACTGTCAGAAAGGTTTTTCGAATGTTTAGTCAGAATCTCCTTTCTTGTAACTTGAAGCCATTGCCTCAAGTTCTACCCTCCAGAGCAAGAGAAAACAAGCATGCTCCCTCTTCCATATGACAGAACTTCAGATATTTGAAGATGGCTATCATATCTCCTCTCAGTCTCCTCCAGGCTAAACATACCCAGCTACTTCAAGCGTTCCTCATAAGACTTAGTTTCCAGACACTTGATCATCTTGGTTGTCCTCTTCTGCCCACGTTCCAGCTTGTCAACAGCCTTCTTAAATTGTGCCCAGAACTGGACACAGTACTCCAGGTGTGGTTTGACCAAGGCAGAGTAGTACTATTACTTCCTTTGATCTGGACACTAGACTTCTGTTGAGGCAGCCTAGAATAGTATTATCTTTTTTTGATGCTGCATCACACTATTGTCATGTCTTAAGAGCTGCTTCAGGCTCCCTCTGCTGAATGAACAAAGCAAATATTTGTTGTTTTTAAAAGTGATTGGTAGCTATTTTGAAAGAGGGGGCTGTCAGTAAGCAAGGACAGGCCTACCCCTCTAGACGTGTGAGGATAGTATTGCTGACCAGGATGGCTGTAGATAATTGAAGATGCATCACAGCAGTTTCAGCTGGATGCCAAAGGTGGCAATAAGCAGAATTGTCGCAGGAAATGTTGCAGGCATACGTTAACCACCAGAGGGCTTACCTTGCAGGAAATGGGGGAAAAGAGAGTGGAAGAACACCATACGAACATAATAAAGTCATACCTCATGTTACATCCGGTTTATGTTACGTTCTTTCAGGTTACGTCCCGCAGTGATCCGGAAGTACCGGAAAGGGTTACTTCCGGGTTTCGCTGCTCGCACATGCACAGATGCGCAAAATGACGACATGCGCAGAAGTGGCAAATTGCAACCCGCGCATGCGCAGACGCGCCACTGCGGGTTGCATTCCTTTCATGTTGTGAATGGGCCTCTGGAATGGATCCCATTCGCAATCAGAGGTACCACTGTAGCCCTTCTGAATCAGACCAAAGGCCCATCTAGTCCATCTCAACCAGATGCAGGACATGAGCACAACAGCCCTCTCCCACTTGTTCTCTCCAGCAGCTGGCATTCAGAGACCTGCTGCCTCTGACAATGGAGGTAGAACATAGCCCTCATGCCTAGTAGCAATGAGAGATTGAAGTCTGTTGTGTTACCTTGCTGTACCACATGTCGTTTATCCACAAGCAGGGATGTGGATGTTCTAGAAAACGTTGCGTCAGTAAAATTTTCGTGAAAGTTTTCTGCTGCCTTAAATTGATAAGGATCTGAACTACCATATATTTATTTCACACTTTAAAATAATGATAATAATTGTATGCCACATTTGTACACTATATGGATTGGATATTTTTTTTCCAGTACCCAAAAGTTTTTACTGAAATAATTGAATAGGAAATAAAATCAATAAAGTGCACTACATGTTGTTTCAATGATATATTCAAACAGATTTAAAGTGTTGGTTGGATTTTCACTGGAGCACTTGGAAAATCATTAGGGTTTTTTTTATTCTTTATTGAAAAATAAAAAGTACAAAATAACAAGTGCACAGAGCAAAGTAAGACACAAAAAAGAAGAAGAAATAAGCAATAGTACCCATGAAGAAAACAACAACAAAGATATTGTGTTCATTACAAAAAAAGGGGGGGACTTCTTATTGTAGTTAACCAGATCATTGTAAGACTTGCTAACGTCATATATTTCCTTTATATTATTTAGATTTTGAGGGGGGAAACGAAGGCACTGAAAACTCTGCAGCCAGCTTTGAAAACTTTTGATTAGTACTACAGTGGTAGCTCAAGTTACAAACGCCTCAGGTTACAAACACTTAAGGTTACAAACTCCGCTAACCCAGAAGAGTTACCTTGAGTTGAGAACTTTGCCCCAGGTTGAGAATGGAAATCATGTGCCGGTGGCGCAGTGACAGCAAGAGGCCCTATTAGCGAAAGCACGTCTCTAGTTAAGAACAGTTTCAGGTTAAGAATGGACCTCCGGAACTAATTAAGTTCGTAACTAGAGGTACCACTGTGTATCCACTGCAGTTGTTTACTCATCGTGAGATCAATCCAAGGGTGGTTGAGTCCATGGGAGAGCAATTGCCACATCCGGAACCCTTCTTGCTGGCCAGCTGTGGCCAGAGTGGGAGGGTGATCCTTTTCCTTCTCCTCCCTGGCCTTATGTTGAATCCAGTGGGAGAGAAATTACTTTCCCAGCCTTAGGGCTTCTGTTGTTTCTGGCCCTCCCTGGAGGTGTGAGACAATGGTAACTGATGCCCACTGAGACTGGTAGGGCAGAAGGCCAACAGCAGGTGGAGCCCAAGTCAATGACAGGCAGAGCCAACTAATTCCAGTTTTGTCCCCCTTCTTCCTCCTCAGCTGAGATCTACAAGGGAAACACTGAGACTAAGGAGGAGGAAGCTGATAAGGCAGTGCTACACCCTGCATTGGTTATAAGTAACAAAGGCAGGTGGGTGGAGGCTGACTGAAGGGGGGCTGAGGTTGGTGGGACTGTCCGAATGGACCAGCCTCCACTGGGGTGGGAGCAACAAGGGTGCTGGAGATCTTCCAGATCCATAGCCAGATCCACACACACATCACGGGTGGAACATCAACAGCAGGATGTCACTGCCTACAGCTTAACTGGACAACCTTGAAATAATTTACTTGTGAAAATATGTGTTTGTTTTAAAAAATTTCAAAAAGCTTTGTATGGTTTTGTTAATATTCTGTTGGGTGGCTGGGGAAACCCAGCCAGATGAATGGGGTATAAATAAATTGTTGTTGTTGTTTACCTCCACCTTTTGAAGGAATGGATGAAAAATCTAAACAACAACAACATAATTATGAGTGCTGGCCCACTGGCAGCCGCCTTCTTCAACAGGGGAGTAGCACATGGTAACATTGAATAGCCTTTAACCTGCCTGGGGAGTGCTTGGCCCATTACTAATGAATTTTATGAAAATTCATTTCTAAAAATGGAAAACTTTCCAAACCTCCATCACCATGCACAAATGATTAAAGAATTCCTGCCCTGAGTAGCCTGATTCTTATAATCATGTGATGAGCTTCTGGAGATGATTCTTTGCTCATCTTAGATGCGTCTAGAGACACAGGCTGATTTAAATACTATGCTTTTTATAAATTGCAACAAGAGAAATACAGGTAATCATGCTCAAAGAATATATATGTGTGTGTACTCATATTTTTTAGTTAACAATATTGAAACTGAAAACAAAAGTACTATCCAGTCTAGTAGTGTTTACATAAACCTCTAAAATGGCGAATAGCAACCTCCTTATCAATAATATTTTACCAGTTACAGCAGCTGCTCACCTCTTAACACAATTCCTTGGGTTATTTTAAATTGGTAGTGATAAACCTCTGGTCCACCAGGCCTCCCACTTCGGCCCACAGCATAGTTTGGGCTAAACCACATACACCTGTGCATCACCTAACCTCACTGAACCTGCAGAGGAAATCTGAAAAGGAAGGACCAGCAGTGCACTCTTAAATGTGCTCCCAAATCCTCCTTTCCAGCTGCTGTTACAATTGCAGAGAAAGAGAAATGTGCCAAATTACTGCACACTTCCTATTCTTCTTTCACAGGTGTGGTTTGTTCAAAGGAAGATTCTGCTTTTGCAGTCAAACTTGAATTCAAACTGGGCTGGCTAGGAAGGATCGGGAGCATGCTTCAGAATGCGCTCCCATTCTTCCTTTGAAACCACATTGCCTGTTTTAAATTGAGACAGGATTTTGATAACTGACACCTGCGATTAAGGGGTGGGGCAGGTCAACCCAGGCTCCTGTCACGTTTCAATGGTGTTCAAAGTTGATCAATTAACCACATTCCTTAAAAGAATAGCTGCAGTCCAATGGAATGATGTGCACTGACAGAACATAATGGGACTTAAAAGCTGTTGGAGGGTGGGATTAGTAGAGAAAAGATACTTCCAAGATCCTATCAGGAAGCTGAAACCAGCTACTAGAGAACTAATTCCTGCTTTCCTGCACAGCCGTTGAGTTGTATTTCTGGACAAGTACAAGTACCTGTGTCACCATTTCCCATAAGCCACGCTGACTTCCTGTCAAGCACACCCTCAGGATATGAGAAGCAGAGACAAGTATTGCTTTCCTTGGAATTCAGCTTCTAGTCAAGAGCCACACACGTCCACAGTGTGCTGGACACGTGCTGGTATTTTATTGTTATTTATATCCCACTCTCCCCTCCCCCCAGGAAAAATGCAGCGATGTTGGGGGTGGGTGTTACTATAGCTCTGCCACACCACCGGCTTTTCCTGCAGGAATCTAAATGAGCATGAATTGAAACTAGTTTGGGTAGACTTTGGTAGACTTCTCATTTTTACAGCAGAGATGATACCCAATATTTTAATTTTCTCCATTTAAAAAAATTCCCTCTTAATGTGCCCAATAGTAGCGTTAAACAAACTTTCTTTTTTTAAAAAAAAAAAAGATTATTCACAAATATTTAAATTGTTCATGGCAAATTGGAACACCTAGACTTTGCTGGATTTGTCTGAATTTTGGTAGCAATATTTATACATAGTTCTGCATTTTTATACTTAATTTTAGGCCTGCCACCTCATATACCGTAAATCTGATTACTTCCTAATATATGAAGTTGTGTGTATGGCATTTGATAATATTAATGCTACATCATTCACAAAAATGTTGGTAAGACGTTCCTTCCCCTGTACAGTTATCACTTGATGATGTATATATATTTTCTAACAGCCATGGCAAAGGGATTCCAAATAATAAGGGGGATAAAGAACACCCTTGCTTTGTAGAAACATCCTCAAGCTACTCCCTCCCCCCAAAAAAGGTGGAAAGAGAAACCTCTTGCTATTTCAGTGATACTTGTTTCATATGCTTACTACTGTCCCCAATACATTTTTGTTTAAAGATATGGGCTGTTGAGAAATACCCTCAGAGAGATCCTTGTTATTGTCAGTGTTCTGGGACAGGGATTGTGCCCCAAAAGTTATGGGTTGGGTGGGACAGTTATAAAATTATTATAAATTGTTATGTATCAAGGAACTAACGATTCCTTAAAACTTTTGTTGTTGTTGTTTAGTTGTTTAGTCATGTCCAACTCTTTGTGACCTCATAGACCAGAGCATGCCAGGCACTCCTGTCTTCCACTGCCTCCCACAGTTTGGTCAAACTCATGTTGGTAGCTTTGAGAACACTGTCCAACCATCTCGTCCTCTGTCGTCCCCTTCTCCTTGTGCCCTCCATCTTTCCCAACATCAGGGTCTTTTCTAGGGAGTCTTCTCTTCTCATGAGGTTGCCAAAGTATTGGAGTCTCAGCTTCAGGATCTGTCCTTCCAGTGAGCACTCAGGGCTAATTTCCTTAAGAATGGATAGGTTTGATCTTCTTGCAGTCTATGGGACTCTCAAGAGTCTCCTCCAGCACCATAATTCAAAAGCATTGATTCTTCAGTGATCAGCCTTCTTTATGGTCCAGCTCTCACTTGAAGCTATTATTAACATCCCAAAGAACAGGAGGATTGTGTCTGGTAAGGGAAAGAAACTCAGATTTGTTTTGTGACAACCTATTTTCCCTCAGCTCTGATTAATACGTGTGCAGAGAGGGGACAAACAATGTTTATGGCCAGCTTTTATTTCACGGGCCTTTTCCTCCAGCTGGTGCTCAATGAGCTGGGATTTTGCTTGTAGCACCGTACCATCTTAGATACCATGGCAAGCAAGCAGGATAATCTTAATACCAAACTACTCTGGATATACTTAATGGAATTGTAGTATTCAAATATTTTACATAAAAATATCAAGTGACATCTTCAGTAACATTCATACTTGCGCTGTGCCATCAATGCACTGTAGATCCAGCCTCTGGTCATGGAGGGCAGGAACCCCCCAAGAGCAGCTGTCTGGCAATTTAGATAGGAAGTGAAAGTGGTGAGGTTTATAACACCACACAGTAGTGGCAGCAGCTCTTCCTTCCGCCTGTCTTATCTGCAAAACATCCAATTGGTCAATAAACTCCCATTGCCAGCAAAGCCCCCAGAGCAGAACTTGCGTAACTACTTCAGGAAATGCTACATAATTACCTATGGGACAGTGAATACAGGTAAAGAGAAAAATCTGTTTTAGTGTTTAATAGCAGCAGGTAGTTTGAAACCACGTAAACCTAACTGGCATTGTTCAAATACGTATTTTATAGCTGCTTTCCACACCAAAAGCCATAATTCCATGTATAATTTTCTCTCTCTGTGTATGTGTATATCTTCATATACAGTATACGTAAAAATGTAATGCTGTCATCACTATCAGCCCTCTTTGGAAGATTTGTTGTGCCACATCACAATCCTGGAATTGCATGAAGTCAGGGGAGGGGAGGGAGAAAAGAGAAGACAGGTTTAAAAACAGGTTTTAAACATCAACAGAGGCTTGAATAAAGGAGATAAAATGTGCTAATAAACAATGGCTGAGGCATCAGGAGAGTATATTCATCTTAAAGATACAGTAACGACTCACTGAATGGGGGTGGGGAATCTTCTGCAATGTGTGTTTGTTAAACTATGGTAGGTCTCTACTCTAGAGTCTGTTTTAAAGGCCAAGGCACAGCATGTGGATTAATAATACAGTGTTTTAGAAGATGCCCCCCCAGCACCCACCTGAATATCCACAGCTGGTCCCCATAGAGCTAGCATTAGGAGGCAAGCATTTCCAGGGAAACATAAGCCCTGGCAAACCTGTAGGCTCTCCCTCCGGCCTGCATATCTTCCTCTGATGCTGGTATAGGGAGCCAACAAGGCATCAGATATCTAACCTCATCTGTTCCTGCCTTTTCACTGGCAGTCCTCTGTAAGAGAAGCTGAAATCCAACTGGGGGAGCTTTTCCTGTTGCTGCATCTCCAGTTAAGAAAGAAGGTACCGGTAACTGGGGGTACTGTTCTTATATCGGGTTCCTATACATACAGTATTAAGAAACACACTTGTTTCTGGCTGGTTCCCTCTAATTTATATGGCAAATATTGGCAAAATGAAGTGAAATGAAATGGTGACTGTGTGTGTGCTCACATTCTCTGTGTGTGTATGCCTGGTTGTTTATTCTGTGTTGATAAGGTTGTTGTAGCCATCATAAACGATAATAAAGAAAGAACAAACAAAGGATCAGAAAGCCAGAAAATTACAAATCCTGTTTTTAAAACAAACAACAGAAGTTTGAAGCTGGAATCAGACCTCAGGGCATGTTCTGAAGGGACAAGATGCAGTAAAGTGAAAACTCAGCAGGTCTAGATTGAGTCTGTCGGTGCCTGGATGGGAGCCCGCTTGGGAAAGCCCTCTGGAGTGGAAGAAAAAGCAGGACACAGAAAGGTAGCAAACAAAATAATATATCGTGCCCCCCTTCCGAAATGGCGCCCCTAAGCCGGGCACGTCGGCGCGTCCTCTCATATCTACCTACCCCAGGTGCCCCGCACCCAGCTGGGATACCAGCCCGGCCAAACAACACCTCTGAAAAGGCAGCCCCCCACCCCGCGAGGGCGGACAGACAGAAAGGACTTTGGAGCTCGATCATCATAATAGGACCTCTTTTTCCAAACTCTGAGGGCCCTCTCCAGGCATGCCAACTTGAATAAAATAGAGGGGGGCAGGTAAGTCCCGCCCCGCATAATCGATCACATGATGAGGTGCAAGCACACTACAGTATTTGAATGGCAATGCCCATAAACTTTGGGGTGGTCCGGCCCCCTCAAATGTTTTATGGGGGGGTTGCTTCCTATGGCCCCCTCGGAAGGCGGAAAGTTATTCCCGGTAGAACCGACCCGCCTCCCCGCTCGCTCGCCCCCCCCCTTCGGAGACTGGTGCTGTTCCGCACGTTTCGCAGGGAGCCGCTGGTGTCCTCCTGCTCGGCGAGGTGGGCGGAGACCCCACGCCGCCCCTTCGAGGCCGCCAATTCGCGCGCGCGCTAGGGAGCGTCGGCCTCGTCCGCCAAGCGAGCGCCGGAGCAGGGCGGGGATAAAGGCGTGCGGGTGCTCCCATGTCCCGCTCCTGGAGCCCGAAGCCCCGCCTCGACCCGCCCCGGGGAGGCGCCAAAGGGCAGCCCCAGGCGGAGGCGGCGGAGCGCAGACGGCTCAGGTGTCTCTGCGGGAGCCAGAGCGCTTTCTCCCACCGACGCCGCTGCCGCCGCGCACCGAGCTCGAGCCATGCTGCCCGCCGCCGTCCGCAGATGGCTGCATAGACCCAAGGTGAGGAGGGGGGCTCCGAGAAGGGGCTCTTCCCAGCCCGGGACGGGCTCCCCGACGGGCTCGCGCTCGGTTTCTTTCTCGCTGTCTCTGGGCTAGGCCCGGTGAGGGCTCCTTTTTCTCTTCTCGGCATGTTTGGGGGGGGGGGGCTTCTCGCGCCTCGTTCTTCGCTCCCCGCGTCCCGTCCGCGACCCACCTCGCTTTTCGCTCTAAGGCTCTGAAGGGAATCCGGACTTGAATTCGGACTTCTCGGGAGTTGCTTCTCTTTCGCGGCAGTGATCCTGATCAGGGTCGAGGATTACAGCTGAGTTAGCCTCCAACTTCTTAAAACGCCCCTCTCGCAGCTGTCTTCACAATCCGGGTGGTAAAAGAATGAGCCGCCGCCGCCCCCCCTTCCAATGCCCGCTTGGGGGTGAAAGGAGAGTTTCAATGCGTGGTAGTGATTTGCTGAGTATAGGAGCCTTTGATGTTGTAGCTCTTCGGGAATGACATAAGTGTACACAGGTGTGTCTTTGTGTACGCCTTTGTATTTGTTTCTTCATTCGTCTACCGCCACTTTGTCCTCTCGCCTGCTGGTAAACCTGGAGCCTTAAGACCTTAGAGGTGTGGAGACCTTGCTCCCTTCAGTGGCTGTTGTCTCTGGCAGTCGAGAGCTCTGTGGTGCGGGGTGGCTTCTTTCTCAACTTTCCTAGAATCCCAGTCTTGCAAGAGGGGATCTCCGATATCATCTAGTCCCACCCCTTCCCAAGCAGGAAATCCAGTTCAATAGCACCCTTCATTCAGCCTCTGCTTAAACACCTCATTAGGAAAGCCCACCACCTTTTAAAGCAGCCTGTTCTGCTAGAGTACTGCTCATACCATCAAGCACTTCTTCCTAATGTTTAGTTGAGAAATCCCCTTCCTTGTAACTTGAACCCATTGCTTTGGGTCCTCCCCGAACCAAGCAACAAATCAAATTTGCTTCACCTGTGTGTCAGCTCTTCAAATAATTCACCTCCTTCTGTATCGTAGATGGCATGCTGTTTCTAAGCTCCAGGGTGAGCATGTGGGTTTGTGATGTTCTACTTTTTTCCTGTCTGTCACCTTCTGCCAGTAGTGGCACTAGAAGATCCCCCACAGCAAAAAGCATCTCTGTACTGGTTAGGTTTGCTCTAAGAATTTCTTCTAGAGTTTTCACCCAGGTCCGTGACTACCATAATGGAGCCATACATTTCATATGGGTAAAGGAAAGGGTGTATGTGACTGATCAAGGTATGTATTGTTGAAAACACTCATCTCCTGCCTTTCTAACACATTAAAAAGCTGCTCAAAACAGCCAGCAACAGGAGAGATTAAAGCCAAAACAGACCAATAAGTGCAGTGAAAAACCAGCTGTGTGGTAACTGATAGCAGGTTTTAGGAGTCAGCCAAACCCTATGCTAAAATGAAAGTATTTTAGTCTCACTTTATTTTAGTCCATGGGGAAGGGGGCTTTTAGGCCAGACCTTGTGGCCAAAAACAGCTGCCCCATACCACTTGTTTAGGAGAGGAAGAACTGGGCCAGTTGTGGATGGAACTGAAAGCCTGAAGTTTGTGTGTACATAGGTGTTGTGCCATCACTTCTTTGCAAGGGTGAAACTGAAGTTTGTGGGTGGATGCAACTGGCTCTACAGGGATCGGTGTCATCTATTGGCTGGCAGGGGGTTGACTTCCTGCTGACTTGTTTATGACTCATATTTCACTCAGCCAAGCATATACCAAGGTGTAATTAGTAAACAGAACCGGGGTTGCTAGCTCTACTCTGGCGAATAAACCTAGGTTTATGTTGTGTGCTAGATAGCTCAGCTGAAATTGCTGGTTGACACTAAACTTACTGTTCTGGATGAGCTTTAATTTTCTAAACCACCTTGTATTCTAGGAAGGAAAAAGTCACTGTTTCTCCATCAAGGTTTTAGGGGCAGAGCTAAAAAACCCACTTTATGATTGAGAGAGTTATTATTTTATATAAGCAAAACAATAATTGGCAATAGGAGCAAAGGGGTACGGATTACAACCTACAATTTGCTGATAAAAGTAAAAATGTGTTGTGGAATTCTCTGCCTCAGAACTTGTTTGAGGCCTAAAGCAGAGCAGCATTCAAATGGATTTTGACAGTTATGTGTGAGACTAGATTACTTGGACCTGGAATAATAAAATGCTAGCAGATTTGGGGAATAGGTGTGAAGGCTACTTTGGGAATTAATCCACCCTCTAATGTGGGGGTCAAGTGACTGGCATGTTTCAGGGAGAAAGGAAGAGACGATTTTATATACTTCATAGGTTTATTTTTTTAATTTTTTGACACTTAAAGTCAGAGATTACATACTAAACTAGGTAGGTGAAAGGACTATCTGATCCATTCGTCATACTCTATGAACAGTACAGTGTGTTGTAAATCGCTTTGAGGTTTTATTACAGTCAAGTGGGATATATATATATTGTGAAATAAACAAATGTTGCAACAATGGTGACGTACAAAGAATATAGTGCATATGGGTTCAAATCTAAGCATTGAGAAGAGAAAACCTGTAGGTCTTGCTTTTAGTAGAAGGTGCTTAGTTTCCTCTTATGCTACTACAGTGGTACCTCGGGTTACATACGCTTCAGGTTACAGACTCCGCTAACCCAGAAATATTACCTTGGGTTAATAACTTTGCTTCAGGATGAGAACAGAAATCGTGCTCCAGCGGCATGGCAGCAGCAGGAGGCCCCATTAGCTAAAGTGGTGCTTCAGGTTAAGAACAGTTTCAGGTTAAGAATGGACCTCCAGAACGAATTAAGTTCTTAACCCGAGATACCATTGTAATATGAAGCTGATTTTAAGGCCATGCTGTTCAATTGCTGGGGCTGAGATTGAAGGACATATTTATTTTTAAAAAGCCATTTTGCCCTTACTATATTTCTGTGTACACCCTTACCTGGGAGTAAGTCCCATTGAATTCAGTGAGACTTACACCTGAGTAGATATGCATAGAATTATGCTGTGAATGTTCCTCAACTTGGGGAAAAAACCACACACATTTCACATAGAAAACTAGCCATCACACTGAATTCTTAGTTTTCTATATGCAGGGATTTTTATTTTTGGTGAGGAACATTCAGTCATGATGCATGTTAACACATTGGTAAGAACTAAGCCATAGTTAAAACAAACAAACAAACATTTTTGTGATCCAACTGCTCATGTATGAAAAAACTGATTGTTTGGGGAAAAAAATTTGAAAGAGAACATTCCTGTGGCTGGCAAGACTCATACATCCAGTAGCTATGAACTCTTGAAAATCCAGTTCTTGTTTTTTTTATTGTTGGTTGTTTATCCAGAAGGAACCAAAAATAGCAGTTAGCTGCTTACCAGTGACAATAGTTGCTCATGAATCCTATTATTGCTTTTCTGTTCCTTTTCAGATATTTCATAATCACATTAGGTAACTTTTTATTATTGGCCAACTTTTTTTTCCTAAACAGCAATGAATCACCCCCTCTTGCTTGCCCTTATCCACATTCTCAAGAGTGAATGAAAAATGTATCATAAAGAATTGATGAAAAGGCAAATCGGTATAAAGACTTTATGTGTGTGGTCATTTGTTGACTTCATTGTAGCATTACAGAGAAGCTTCAGTTCACCTGCTTGTCAGCTGTGGGAGAGCCAAGAGAACTCTGATTCTCTCGTGGTGGGGTCATATTTATTTGTTCAACTCTGCGGACAGTGAATGTGAAGGCCACAGGCCAGTTTATTCAACATCTGTTACGTACGTCTATCCTTGACCAATCTGTCTTAATAGAATTTAGGGAATAGCGTATTGCTGGCATTTTGAAAAGGAGCGTGTTTCCTTGCATTAATTTGTCACATTGCAAAACGGGGTGTGTGAGGGGGAATAACAAGTGGGGCATAATTGTCACTTGTGAGTGACAGTTGAACTCCCCTGGTTCAAAAGATAAAGCTTGCATCTTGTTGATCCTTGCGCAGCTCTGTAGTTCAGGGATAGGCAACATTTTTTGTCCTGAACAGCCACATAGAGTTGCTGGGGGACGGGAGCTATGGGCTACCTACCTACCTGTGCTTTAAGAGAGCAGTTCTAATAGCCTACCTGGATATGCCATGATAGCTAGCCAAGTACACAACTGCAGAACTGTTGTTGAAAACTAACTCTGCGTTTAAGCATCCCTGGAGAGAGAGCCCAGGTGGCTCACCATGGCCCATTGCGTGCTAATGCAAAATGTACTTTTAGTATAGGAGCCCCAGAAGGAGCAGATGACTCAAACATGCTATCAACAATGTAAATAAATATCACAACTTTATTTTAGGGTGGCCTAAAAAGCAGCGTCTCCTTTTGTAGCCACTTGGATTTGGTTGTTGATAGCAGATAGCTTAGTCCATAGAACACGAAATTCTTAATCTTAGGGTCCCTTCCAACTCTACAATTCTATGTGTTGGATTTCTTGCCCTTATATTGTAGAAGAAGCCCAGTCAGTTACATACTCAGAATATTCATTATTTGCTAAGGTTTCCTTGCATTAACTTGCCACATTGCTGCAAATCTGTAACGCTATACTCACGCACCTGGGAGCAAGTCCTGTTGAACATAATGAGACTTCTGAATCTGCATACAGTTAGTCTGTAATTACTGTATTTTTCGCTCCATAACACGCACCTGACCATAACACACACGTAGTTTTTAGAGGAGGAAAACAAGAAAAAAAATATTCTAAACGAAACAGTGGATGTATGATTTTTGTGGTTGATGCTGTGGCCACAGACATGTGATCTGACGGTGAGTTTGGGGTAGCCCAATGCAAAAATCCTGAGGATCCATGTGGATCCGTGCTTTGTAACCAAGTTTTTGTGCCATTGCGGCCCCATGAAACAGTGTGTGTGTGTGGTTTTTTTGGTGCAGGCGTAGCCATGGACATGCTATGTGATCTGATGGTGAATTTGGGGTGACCCAGTGCAAAAATCCTGAGGATCCATGTAGATCCGTGCTTTCTAACCACATTTTAAGTGGGGAGGGAAGGAAAAGCACTCGAGGGACAAGGAGCACGTGTGGGGGGTGTGGAGAAGGATGCTGCTAATAATGCAGGAGAGGGGTTTAAGGGGAGAAGGAACACGGGGGTGTGGAGAAGGATGCTGCTAATAATGCAGAAGAGGGGTTTAAGGGGAGAAGGAACACGCGTGGGGTGTGTGGAGAAGGATGCTGCTAATAATACAGAAGAGGGGTATAAGGGAAGAAGGCTCCTCTCCTCTCCCGCTTTGCTCCTTTTAAACAAGCAGGCTCTGCTTCTCTCCCTCCTCCCCAGCTGAAAATGAAAATGCTGAAAAGCTTTGCTGCTATTTAGCGAGCTGAGTGGGGAGGAGAGAGGGACAAAGAGCATGGTTGATTTAAAGCAGCCAACCAGACAGGAGCCGCTTACACCTGTGTAAGCGGCTCCTCTCCCACTTTGCTGTTTCAAAGCGAGCCACGGAGGAGGGAAGGAAGGGGAACCATGGATCCTCTGCTCACGACTGCAGCAGATCCCCCGCCATCCGTAGGCATTCACTCCATAACACGCACAGACATTTCCCCTTACTTTCTAGGACAAAAAAAGTGAGTGTTATGGAGTGAAAAATACGGTACTTTTAAAAAATTAGGTTTTATTAAAGCTTTTCTTGGGAAAAGTATGGAAGGAATTTATTTGAAAAAAATAGGACAGAAAATCGCTGCAAATACAACAGGAAATGGGATCGGAAGATATGGAGCTGGGTGTGAATTAATGAATACATAATAAGTAAACAACTATGGAATATTATTTTAACATATGATCACAGCGGAGAGAATCAGGCTGTAATTAGTGTAGTCTGAAGACTTCCTCACTAATGATTTTTATGCTGCATTTGGTATGTCTTTTAAAATTAACAGGAAGCTGGACCCTGAACTGATGATTTTTCTAGGAACACTATCTTTTGATAGTGATTTCCTCCTTAAAGCTGTCAGCCGCCTTTATTGGTTAGCCACAAATTCTTTCTTGCCCCACATAACTCTTTGCTTCTCCTCGATTTGCACACAGAAGGTCCCAGGTTCAATCCCTGGTGTTTCCATGTTGGGCTGGAAATGCCTCCCGCCTGAAACCTTGGAGAACCACTGCCAATCAGTGTAGACAACATGGACAGATGGTCTGGCTTAATACAAGGCAACTTCCTATGTACTTTTAAGTCAAATGTCTTAAGCATACATCTCTCTCTCTCTCTTTTAATAGTGGATCAACACCACTTTCTGCTATCCTGACTGCATACTCTGTGGGTTGCACAGATCTTGTGGAGCCGATTGCCTGTCTGTTACTAGTCAGTATGACGGTGCATCACAATGTCCTGTTTACAGGGTCCCACAAGTATTTGCTTTGCTCATTAGCCAGACGTTACTTGTGGTCACCGCAAGGCCTTCTCTAAATCTTGTGCTCATACAAAACACTTTAAGGAGAGGTATAAGGGGGTGTTGTCTCATAGCAAGTTGGTTTCCGGAGCAGGTTGAAGTAGTGTTACGATTCGTGTGGCTTCTGCCTACTCCAAAGCTGAACATGAAACAAGAGAACCACCTCCAGCCCTCTCAAGTTTTCTGCCCATACCAGAGGACTTGAGGGTGGAGAGTAGAGAAAGGTTTTGTGTTGAAACCACCGACGAGTGTGTTGATCTTGTGACTGTGATGAGCTGCAGCTAGACAGATCAGTGGTCAGAGAAGGTTCTCTCTGTCCCAAAGCTCAGTGCAACATAAGAGGTGGAGTCAGAGTCCAATGCTATTTACAGAGAACTTGGGGGAGGGAGTTTGGGTGTTGCGGAGCATCATTACCCAGAAGCTCGCAGCTTCACTTCTAGGTTGGAGCTATAAGCCCATTCCAAAGAGACAGCATTTCATTAGCTTGGGCTTCAGTAAAAACCTCGGGAGCCAATATCTTCCAGATGTTCTAGCAAGGCCATTTAACTTGGTATCATTTTACAATTAAACCTGTAATATCAGCAAAAGGTTAAAATAGGGTTTGTTTAACAAGAACCCTTTCCCTGCGAAACATTGATCTGATCTTTTTGCTCTTTGAAATCATTTGGCTCCCTTGATTGCTTTTTCATTGGATTGGCACTGGGCTAAATAATTACGTTATAGTAATCCTTGCCCTTTCTCTTGTCCTCTTCAAACATTGGCACGAGTGTCTCTTGGCTTTTCTCCAGTATGTCAAGATTTGGTAATAATTATCTGTAGGTGTTGTCCGATACAACTTATTTTGGATACAACTTATTTTGAATAAAACAAGCCTGTATATTTATGTCTAGTATAAATCCATCAGGAAGAGAAAACAGGTTGTCATTGTGATGTTTGCATGGAAGAAAGATTACTCACATATTGCTACGCACGTCTGCCTTCACACTGGTTTTTAAGTCTTCCGCCATGTCTTCCAGAAATGTGCCTGGTGTTTGCAAACACAATATGGTCCAGTTGCTACTGTGGAATAAACATGTAATTTATAATGCAATCCTAACCAAGTCTATTTAGAAGTGAGTCCTATTGAATTTGGGGTGTGTGTTGGATTTTCACCCTAATTACTCTGGTAATGAATTGCCCATGGTACTGCTGTTATCCATATGAGTCTTGCTGATCTATAGGTATGTAGGAACTGCTTTACGCTGTGACTCAGACCATTGGTTCTCTATTCAGCCCTGGTGTAGACAATCCTGGGCCAAACTGTGGCCCTCCAGATGTTGTTGGATCTACTTGCCATCAGCTCCAGCCAGCATGACCAATGGTTAGGGGTAATAAGAGTTGTAGACCAACAACATTGGGAGGGCCATAGGATTAGCCCCACCCTGCACATGGCCTACGTACTCACTTCCCAAGGTTTTAAGCACAGGTCTTTCTCAACCCTGACTGGAGATGCCAGAGATTGGAATCTGGGACTTTTTGTATGCAGAGTATGTGCTATACCATTGAGCCATGTTGGCACATAATACAATTTTCAGCATTTTGCATATTACATAAGGCTTGATTCATTATCTCCTTCCCATAGTTTTCCTTTGTTGTTGAACTCAAGTAATTCTTGTTACTCGGAACCTGCTGATCACGCATTTGAATTCTGTCTCTTGGTGGTTCAGTACTGGAGGTGGCGAGAGAAAGAGATGATTAATGCTGCTGGGTTTTCTCCAAGCTTTCATAGCCAGGACAACCAACTTTCCTTGTGTCATGCCCTCACCCATTTCTGTGACTGGCACAGGAAGAAGGACGATGTATGAAGAAGAAGAGATTCTGTGGGTGACTGGGAAGAGACTGTGTTGGCTAAAATTGATGGTCTGGTTGTACAGGTCACTGCAAGTCCAGTGCTTGGCGAAACAGACTATGGGTGTGTCTGTCCTGCGGTTGAGATGAGCTCCAACTAGAGGGATTGGTGGTCAAAGAGAGAAGCAGAGCTGACCACCAGACAGTAGTAATCTCTGGAGAAGTCCTAAACTGCTGCATTATTCTGTGACTTACATTTTGATGGTAAAAAGGCAGTGGATTTGGAGTAAGTGTTGGCCAAGAGAGATCCAGAAAGATCAGGGGAGGGGAAGAAATCCTCTTTATTTGCCTTTCTTATTATTTATTTATTTATTCATATTCATTCATTCATACACTTTAAATATGCTCTCCAACCTCCCACAGTTTCATGGAGGAACTCACAGTAAAAGTAATAGTTTTAACATATTATGTTTAAAATGAGCAAACAACAAATAGTTATTAAATCAAGATGCATCCATAACTGAGCTGGGAGGAAACAGGCTATTAATACAAGGTCATCTCTGCATGCATGCATGCATGTTCATGTGGGAGCAAGCAGTCCTTGAAGAACACTGCTGTATAGCAGGGGTGAGGATTTGCTTTCAGCCTAGGGGCCACTTTACCTCCGGGGTGACTTCTGGCTGCAGTGAATGAGGCCAAACCTGCATGACATTCCCCATTCACATGCACAAGGGCTCACCTCTCTCAGTATGAAAACCCAGCAAGCTGTCAGCAGTAGGATCCTGCAGCCATGCCTCCTCTTCTCTGCTCCTCAGCTGTTTTCCACAGACCAGATCAGCAGCTGGGAGAGAGTTCACAAGGAGCAGAGGGTGAAACCTAGCACACGCATCACCCTCAGTCCCCCCTGTGCTGCTCATCCATGCAGCCAGAAGCAGCGGAGGCAGTGGGGAAAACAGGCCTATAGGGAGCAAGGTCTCTTCCTGTCCTCCTGGTATAGGTCACCCATCAGGGTCACCAAAGCACTTTCCTTTCCAAAACCAGACTGGAAACCAAACAGTAATTAAACTGGAAAACTGAGGTCATCCGAGAGTGTTTGGGATTGCATAACAACCACCTACTTGTGTGTATGTGACCAGCTTAATCGTCAAGAGTTCAGAGAGACCTTTTCAGAAGCAACCGCCACCTCTCACAAAGAGGCACTTCCCCTGAACCCAGCCAGTCAGCCCACTCCTGCCTGATGTAATGAGGTAGAGGAGGGGCAAGAGTTGAACAAACGGCAGGTAGAACAAGTCCTGCGAAGCACCTGAATTGACAGTGCTCTGAACATAGTCATGGGCCCTGTGGTCAACACAGCATCTAAGTTGATGCCGATCAGAGGTATTTTAATAATGCTTTGCAAACATGTTTTTGCAGGCCTCCAGAGGTTTTCAACATATTCATTGCTGGCCTGGCTGGATGCCACACACCACCCAGAGAAGCTCTGCTGGGCAGTATTGTGAAGGTGTCATTCCCCTTGGGGCATGGCAGCTGCTTCTGCCTTCCGTTGTTCCTCAACTGGAGGATTTGGCCCAGAAAATTATTCCTTCCAATGACAGAAACAGTGGTTTTTGGAGCTCAGTTTCTGATCACCAAAACCTTGCAACGTTTGAGGAACTGAGGCACCAAGTGAGCTAATGACAGGCCTAGCTAGGGTCTCAGGAAGAAAAATTTGTGTAAGAATCCTAATGGGAGCCCAGTCAGGGCTGGCACATGTCTCCCCCACCCGCTTCAGAACATGCTGTTTCTTTGGTTCTTGGTGTAAACTGCTATGCCTTAGCTGCTTCACCAGCAAATTATGGCTTGACTTGGGTGGAGGCAGCTGACGGTGTGATTGGTGGAGGTACAGCATAGCGATGTTTGTGCTCCCGAGATTAACGTCTTCTTTGTGAGAGCTTCCTGCCCTCCCAGCATACCTGAGAGAGGTGTGTGTATATGACTTCATGCCGCAAGGCTGTGCACATCCTGAGATGGCTGCATGATTTCATCTTGTGTTAACTCTGCACAAAAGCCACTGCACAGAGTCAGCTGTTTGGGAACGTTTCCACGTCACACCTGTTTATGAGAATCTCTGATCCAGCTTGAAATTGGTTTCTTATGGCCTTTCCCATCTGGCCGTGCAGTATTTGTTTGTGTCGAATGCCAACCACCACCACCACCACCACCACCACAGATTGGAGACAGAAAAGGAGATTCGTGGTGAACAAGTCTGCTGGTATACCTGTGTGGCAACCTCTGAAGGCCTTTCCAGAGAAAAAAGAACTTTTAAAAAATTCAGTGGTTTTAATGTTATCTCTAGAACAGCCTTTCCCAACTAGAGTCCCTCCAAGATGTTTGGGACGACAATTCCTATTAGCCCTAGCTGGGATGGTGAATGGTAAGGAATGGTGGCCATTCTGAAGGATACCATAATGAGGAATGCCTTCATCCTTTGCCAGTTGTACAGCATTGCACTGTGGGGCAGAAGATAGCCTTTCTGTGGTGGGTGTGCAACAGCTAGTGTTTCACTATTGGTTTTGCACAGGAGGGTGGGGCTGGAGGAAAGTGGCATACAACCTGCAAGAAAGTGTAATTAAAACAAAAAAAAATTCAGCAGGTGTGGGGAACCTATCACCCTTCAGCTGTTGCTGAACTGCAACTCCCATCATCCCTGGCTATCATACTTGACAAGTCTGATGGGAGCAACTTCTGAAGGTCCAAAGGTCTTCCCCACCCCCTGATTTGCAGGATTTTTATACCACCCATCAATGCTAAGTTCTCTTTGTGGTTTACAATATTCCAAACCCATAAAATATAACAATGTAATATGAACATAAAATCAGAAATAGCATCCAAATAAAAGCAGCAACAAGGTCTAGAAAGTGCTCAACCATGTTTTAAAAACTGAAAAGCCAGGGGGCGGGGAAAGGTCCTTACTTGGTGTTTAAAAGACCACATGTTAGGCACTAGGCAAAATTCTCTAGCTAAGGAGTTACTGCAGAAAAGGTTCTGTTGTTAAATGCCACTGAACTGGCCTTGTTGTACTCTGAGGATGTGAGCTTTATTCTTTTAACCATTGCTGGGCAAGACCCTCTCTCCAAGTGCCCATATAACTCTTTCATGAGCAGAGGAGTTGGTTGGCTGGCCTGTTGGCTGTGATTGCCTGGTTCTGGTGATATGCTTGCACCAAGTGGGAAACAGTCTGTCTGCTAGAGATTCTGACAGATAATCTACTCCTACAATCCTTTGCCCCCCCCCCCCCCATCCTAGCTTTTGCGTCCTGGCATGCCTTTTGTTCCCACTGGGGGTGAAGATCCTTACAGAGAACTCCGTCACTAGGTAATCTGTGAGCCCAGCTCTGTATATGCATAGGTGTGTGCTGCCTCATTTACAGAGCGGAAAATCTAACCACAGCATCATGCCAGCTTCTGACTGGCAATAAATGGTCTGCCCTTGGTGTTCTGTCTGCCCCTTGATCAGTCTGAAGGCCTGAGCTGGGTTCAGTTCATGAACTAGTTTCTGTACATGCTTAAAGGGTGGCAGTTCCAGAGTAGTTGGTTTAGTCAAAAGCAGCCAAGTGGCAGTGCTGTGGCACTTCTCTAAATCAGTGGTTCCCAATTGATAACCCATAGATCCCAGGGGGTCCGCACAACCCACCCAGGGGGTCCGTGACACCATTCACATAACAAAAACTACCATAGAGATATCAACATTTTCAAAAGTAGGGGGTTCACAGCTCGGCTTTTGAAAAACAGGGGGTCTGCAGTACTTAGCTAATTGGGAACCACTGCTCTAGATGACTTACCTATTTTTATTTATTTTTGTATCATATTTATAGGCCTGAGGATCTCAAGAGAGAAGTGCATAAACTGAAAATAATCTTAGAACAGGCCAATGTATTCTCTATAAGAATATAACAGCAGCAGCAATAAGCAATTGATCCACCGTACCTCACCCTTCCCCGAAGGTTCATTTGTGACATGGACTTGCTCAGGCACAAGCCTCTGTCATTATATGCCGGAAGTAGATAGAGAGAGATGCTTGCTCGTGACTTGAGGGGCTTTGGGAAACCTTTCCAAACTCTGTCATTATCCTGTTTGTCACAAAGGTGGAGATCATGAGCCTTTGAATGTGACCCGTTAGTAATCCTCCCACTCGGTGGAGCCAGGGGTGGACAGTTAGGACAGCCTGCACAGTGATTCAGTCACAGAAGGAGGATTTTTTATTTCAGAAAAGGGCAACCATAATGATTGGGGGGTGGAGCAACTCCTTAAGAGGAAAGGTTGCCACATTTGGGTTAGAGAAAAGGTAAGAGAGAGAGATAACATAATAAAAGCTTATAAATTTGCACATGGGAATAGCAGAGAACCTGCACAAGCGACGCTGACACAAAACCCCACATATATTAAGTAAAATAGAAACATCGCCACCGACCCCACTCCCACTCATCTCCCTGCCGCCACCTATTTCCCCCTTTTCTTCCTAATGTCTCAACAAATGAAACTGATCTGTAAAAAATGTTACTTGGGGAAAAGAGAGAGAGAGAGAGAGACATTGCACATACTTTTGTAAACCAAGAAAATCTTATATAAAAATACATTAATAAATTTTGCACATGGCTTGGAGCTAGAACAGCATAAAAGTACTTGTACATACAATGCATAATTTAAAAAATGGCATTTACTCTGGCAGGAGATGTTGATGGCCACCAACTTGGATGGCTTTAAAGGAAGATTGGACAAATTCATGGAGGACAAGGCTGTCAAGGGCCATTAGCCATGATGGCTATACTCTGCCCCCCTAGTCAGAATCAGCAATGCTTCTGAAGACCAGTTGCAGGAAACTGCCGGAGGGAAGACTGCTCTTGTACTTGGATCCTGATTGCATCTTTCCCACAGACATCTGGCTGGCCAGTGTGGGCACAGGATGCTGGACTAGAGGGGCCACTGGCTCACTGACTGGATGATCCAGCAGGCTCTTCTGATGTTCTTATGAGTTGAAAGGGAGCTTTGAAGTCAAGTAATCCAGCCCCCTACTCAGTGTGGGGTGCTGCTGAAGCATCCCTGTCCAGCCTCTGCTGAAAGGCCTTTAGCCAAAGTCTCCCTCTCCCTTTCTAAATTGTCAAAAAGGGGGAGGCAAATGCAGAGACACTTCTCTTTAGCACAAGTTGCTTGTCTGTAGCAGCTTCAAAGCAATAGCTTGAGACTTCTGGCTTGGTCCCAAGGTTAATTTACTCAAATGTGCTGACTAGGCTGCATTTGAGTGGGGATAATCTTGGGCATGTTACTGTTGCCTTTGCCGGTTTCTGTTTGGCAGAGTATGCAATTGCATGGCATTGATCTGAAGGACAGTCCTGCAAATAAGTTTCCTGGACTTCAATAATTAGCCTACACAGATTTCCACTCTGCCTAGCTTAGCCATTCACATGCCGTCTGAAAGAACATAAGGGATTGAGAAGCTTCAGCACCCCCTTTAGAATCACATTCATCAGAAGAAGCCAAGATGGGTGATCCCATTTAAAATTTGTTTGGGTTTCTAATACAGACATCCCTTGTTTGTTCCAAGGTCATCTGGTGCTTTCTTCACACTGAAAGAGGCACGTCTATGCCATGTTACTGTCAGAATCCCAGGGCATGCTTGAGAGGAGGATACAGAGATTCCCATTTCAAAGGACCTTTGAAATGGGACTCTCTGTATGGACCATGTTGTGGACCATGTTGTGGACTTAGGGCTCATCCACACTTACCACATTTTTCCGTGTATAACACGCCCCCGTGTATAAGACGACCTCTATTTTTTGGGACTCCAAATTAAGGAAATGGGGGGAGATTGCCCAGAGTTGTTAAGCTTTTTGTTGAGGGGGGGGTTGTCTACAGTTGTTGGGCTTTTTTTGGTGGGATTGCCAACAATCACTCACCCGACTGACCGCCGCTCACAATATCCTGCTTGTGGCTGCCACCAAATCGCTCGTCCCCCCTCTGCACTATCTGTGTATAAGACAACCCCCAATTTTTATCATTTTTTAATAATAAAATTCTTATGCACGGAAAACTATAGTACCTTTTGCCCTGCTCTTTCCAGACACAGGTCCATGTCTGAGCATGGTGGTGGTGATTGTTGCCCCATAGCTTTCCCCACTCTTTAGTGCCCAATCAGAACAACTGTCAGTTTGGGTTTTCTGCGGATTGCCATTTGCTCAAATATAGCTTTAAAGAGCAGGTTTCTGTAGATAAAGATCCAGAGGGGGTGGGGGGAAAGGGTGCTCAGAGTTTTAAAGCGTGGACCATGCCTGGAAAGAGCAGAGGAAAGGTTAGTGTGGATAAGTCCTAAGGCTGCAATCCTAATCAGGGAGTAAACCATATTGCATTCAGCAGAACTTACATATGAATAGACAAAGTTACAATTGTGGGAACCCTGTGAACTCTCCTTGTTTTTTCTTGTCTTGCCCCCAGCCTCCCATCTTTTAGATACCATTTTTCTCATTTGTTATTTGCCACAATTAGGCTTAGAATCCACCTGTCAGGAATTGGCGTCTTAAACCTAGAGGGTCCTTCCTCTTTCATAAGATTTATCATTGTTCCCAAAAACAAATAGCATAGAATAGGCCTGGGGTGCGTGCCTGAGCGCTTTGGTGAACTGGAAGGCCCTCTGTTTGTTTGTTTGTTTGTTTGTTTGTTTGTTTGTTTTATTCTTGACCTAAATCCTTGCAATCTGGCTGGATACAACAATTCAAGTGCTGCCTTTTGTGCCCAAACTCTGCAAAAGATGTTACTTAATGGCGCATGGTTGTATGTATGTAATGACTGGGTGCAAAGTTGCTTCCCCCCCAGGTGCCTGAAATGTGATTCTGGTGGTGTCTAGGAACTTGAAATAGATGGCTTCACGTAACACAACATATAATTAACTTATGGAACATGCTGCCACAAGGTGTGGTGATGGCTGCAGGGTTAGATGGCTTTAAAGCGGATTAGGTAAATGTGTGGAGGACGAGTTTATAAATGGGTGTTAACTACAACTGGTAAGTTAAACCAGAGGCATTATGCCTGGGCTTCTCAGAAGTGTCTGTTGAAAACTGGCAGGCTACTGGCAGGCCCATCACTCTTTTTAGTTCATATCTTTCCACTGATCTAAATCTTGTAGAGAATAGGGACTTAATCCTTACCATGTCTTCTGCCAATAGATACTCATCTTCAAAATCTTTATGTATTTATTCCCTTAGAGCTATTCAAAGCAGTTTCTGAAAAGGGATCATAGGAAGTTGCATCAAAGCCGAGGCCTAATTTTCATACACAGAAGATGTAGTAGTAAACCTGTTTCTGGACTGTACCATTTCGGAATGCAAGTAGCACCTCACATGACTGAATGTCCCTCCATTGCAAAAATAATCTTGCATTTACTGTTTATTTAAAACATACATCAGGGAAAAAGCTAGACTAAACCCTGAGTGGTTGTAGCAACCCAGTCAGATGGTAGGGGTATCATCATCATCATCATCAACATCATCTAGTTTTCTGCACAGAGGAAACTCTTCCCCTCCCCTCGCAGTGAAGCACATTCAGTCACGTAATTTCCCCCACCTGCAGTCTGAAATGGTATCGTTCAGAAACCAGTTTACTGCCTCAACTTCTGTTCATGAGTGCTAGCATTGCCTCATAGGGATGAGCTGTGAATAAACCATGCTTTCTTATCTCTATTCAGCGCTCCGATCCGAGGTTACTGTCACAGTTTTTCTATGCTGACGAGCGAGTTACCCAAGTGGTGACGGAGATCAACTGTCTGGATGTAGAGACAGATCCTCAGCAATACCTGGTTCTATTAAATCAGCTGCACCTTAGTCAGGTAAGGCATTCTCTTTAAGGGCATGATGATTAGACATGATGATCAGAAGGGGAGGGAGGGTGGCACTTCAAAGCACAGTATTGATAGGTGGCAGTACCTGACGCGCACACACACACACACACACACACACACACTTCTAGTTGTTTGCTTGGGGAAACTCCATGACCAAAAGCAACCTTGGCTGGGGGGCGGGGGGACCCAACACACAACTCAAAATAAGAGATTTCCAATGGGGAAGTGCGGCGAGGGATTTTGCTTCCCCTTCCTACTCATCATCTCACTTAAATGCAAATATACTCCAGGTAGACGGCAAGACTCGCATTGGTCTCATTGCACCCTCCTTTGGAGATTCTTTCCAAAGTACATGGTCTGCAGTCCCTGGCAGCTTCAGTGGAGCAGTGCGCGTGGCATGCCTCTGACTGGCAAGGATCAAGATGGAGATGATACACAGCAATCTTCCAGAGTGTAGTGCTCCCTCTGTGCTTGTGTGCATTTGGGGTTGGCTATTGTTGTTGTTTTTTAAAGGAAAATGATTTCCTCCTCCTATTTTAAGAGTAAATTTCCTGTGGCAGGAAAAAAAATGTGGGACACTCTTGGAATATGGAGCAGCTGCAGTCTGAGGTCCCCCTCTCTCCAAATTTTCACCTCTTCCGATCAACACAGAATATAGAACAGTGTGTTTTCTCTTGCTTAAATCCTCACGCTGAGTTCCATTTCTGGCTGAGATGTTTGGCAATGGAAATGCCAAAATCTACCCTGGCCCATCAGTACTTTTTCTGGTGTCTCCAGAATGTCCTTGTGTTGATGGTAACAACCACTCTACCCATTCTCCTAGACCGAACTGCTGTCCATCATAGAGCGAATTATGGATGAGTGTATCCCCAAGGAGCGTCATGGCCGTGACTATGTCATCAAATTCCCCGAAGACCTCCTTGTGGACAATCTCCGGAACCACATGCTGTTTGCTGCTGAGGTGAGCCATGCGGGAGGGATTTCATGCAATCATTGAGCTGTAGTTGGACGGGACCATGGGGGGGCATCTAGTCCAACCCTGTGCAATGCAGGAATCCAGCCCCTAGCCATCCTTGGGTGGGGTCAAACCACCAAACTTCTGGTTATCAGCCGCACCCACTGTCCCACCTGATTTGGTGGACTAGAACATTCAACCAATCTTTGTATGTTCTGTTCTTGAGCACAGCTCCTTGAGTACAGCACTTGGGAATTTTGCTTGCTTCATTGGGATGTAATGTGGTTCCGTTCCTGGAGTTAGGCTTTGGCAGTTGCTGGGGGGCTCATCCCAGCCCTAAAATAGCTTGTGTGATATGGTGGGAGAGGCAGTCAAAGGACACGGAGTGTTCCTGAGCTGTCACTATTCCTTCCAGTGTGGTATAGTGGTTAAGAGTGGTAGACTCGTAATCTGGTGAACCAGGTTCGCTTCCCCGCTCCTCCACCTGCAGCTGCTGGGTGACCTTGGGCTAGTCACACTTCTCTGAAGTCTCTCAGCCTCACTCAGCTCACAGAGTGTTTATTGTGGGGGAGGAAGGGAAAGGAGAATGTTAGCCGCTTTGAGACTCCTTTGGGTAGTGATAAAGCAGGATATCAAATCCAAATTCAAACTCTTCTTCCCTCCAGTGTTTGATGGCACGCACCTACATTGATGTGGACGAGGCAGATGGGATACGGCTGCGACCTCTGGCCAAGGATCTGCTGTGCAGCTTGGAGTTGGTGCGGACGGTACTCCGGGAACAAAGCCTGAACCAACCTGGACCCTATTCAGAGCCTATCCGCAGGGCATTGATTCGTTTTGATATGCTCTTTGCTGAGTTTGAGCTGAGGTGGGTGCTGAGAAGACCTGCTTCTCAGAGGCATCTGATTGGCAGCTGTATAACTAGATGGGTCTCCAGGCTGATCCAGGAGGGTTCTTACATTCTGCCTATTTAATCAGAGAGCATCAACTGACCGTTATGGAAATATGCATTCTTAATTGTCTGCATAAGCCTGGTGGAATAAAAGAGTTTTCAGCAGACATTTAAAGGTTGAAACAGAAGGTGCTGGCAGAGCATTCCACAGGACTAGGCAGATCGCACTAAAGTCTCTCTTTTGTGTCGATGTCAAATGTGTGTCACCAATGTGGGGGAACAACCAGCAATAGTCCTGCAGGTGATCTCAGTGATCAAGTTGGGATATAAGGGTTTAGGTGGTCCCAAATGTGCCCTGGACCTAAGTTGTTTGGGGCTTTGTGAGTTATCACAAGGACCTTAAGCTTGTTTCAGTAGTAGATGGGCAGCCATTGCAGATATTTCAACAATAGTGTTCATGTTATGTGTACATTATTTCACTTTAAGGAATCGGGCATGTCCATAGGCTGACCATTTTTAGGCGATGCAGTGGATTAAGCTAAGGAGCAGAAAGTGGTTCACTGTGGGCAGAAGAGGAGGAAACGTCTAATAGCTACTTTTTAAATATGAAAATGAAAAGATGCTAAAAAGCAACCTGGCCAGAACCAATAAAAGTAGTGACTGGGCAGCAAGGGGAATCTCTGGAAAGGACCACTGCTGCCTTCTGAAATTTATGCTGCCAAAGTGTGAGTTGCAAAGGGAGACCAGAAAAGTAGGGCTATGTCTTGCGCTTGCATGCAAGGTAGGTGCTGAGAGTGGTGGCTAAGCTGGGTTTCAAAGCTTGTTTCTCTTTTCCAGTTACGTGTCATCTTTAGTCTCGGTGAAGTCGCCCGAAGAAATCTATAGGCAGCAGGAGATTGTTGTGCTCTTCTGTGAAACTGTGGCTAGGTGAGGATTTTGCGCTCTGTGGCTTGGAAAGATCCTTGGGCAAGCACTATCTACCTCTCCAATAGAATGAACATTCATCTTATTTTATTGTTTTTATTTTATTTGTTTAGATGTATTTATAAACTGCTTTATGTTTTTTATATTTCTTGGAAGCATACAACATAAAATACAAACAGTATCATTTTTAAAAAATACAATCATTTTCCAGAACCAACAAAGCAGTAGAATCAAAACATGTTTTAAAAAATCAAGAGATTAAAGCATAATAAGCAGTGTCTTGTTTTATGGATCAGAGAAAACCTGGGCACAAAGATGGGTCTCTACAAAACCTTATGACGCAGACCAGCCAGTGCTCCTTTTTGATGTGGGAAGCTTGGCTCAAGTGAGGTCTAGGATAATTATCTACTTGGACTAGGGATTTTGACTTCTGCCCACGCCTTCCTTCCTCATTTCCTGCCCCTTCTCTCCCTCACTCATCTAGAGCTCTGAAACTTGGCTACTTGACTCAGGAGACGATTGATGGGTATGAACCGCAGCTGATGTTCACCATTCCCCGCCTGGCCATTATCAGGTATGTGGTTTTACCTGTCATCTTTTGGTTGAGTATAGAGCCCGGTAGCTCGATAAACTCGAGACATGTGGAATGTTCAATCTGGCAATTATAGCTGTCAAAGCTGGCAAGACAGGTGTGCATTCTTAACAGAAGAAACTGGGGCAAGTCACATTTGTCTAAAAGGAGGTCTCTCATTTTACTTCCTTCATGGTACATAAATCAGCTACACATCTATAAGTTCCTCAGCACTTGCCAATCTTCAGGGCAGCAGGAAGGTGTGCAATGGCATCTTGGCAGTCCAAACATGTTCCTCTCCCTGTCTCTCATGTGTGTCTGCATGGTGGTGGGGAGGATGTGACACACCACCAAATGAGTCCCAGAGGCCCCCGAAAGTTGCCCACCACTGCTCTGGCTCATGCAGTTGGGAAGATTGCTTGCTTGTGCTGTATTTAAAACTTTCGGACTGTCCCTCTTTCCAAATGGCCATCCTCCCTGCCTATTCTCAGTGTGTGTGACTACTCGGTGTGGGATGACTTTCCCAAAGCCAGCTGTTGCTCCTTTAGATCCTGATTGGGGCAGCTACGGCCTGAGGTACCAGCACACAGTTATTTGCAAGTGGCCCTTTCCCACCAGCTTTTGCCTTGTCAAATTCCACTTGTGGTGGTTCTTCAAAGTACGGCACTATGTCCCCATCTCAGCAGTAAGTGGCTGTGCTACTTTTGAGTTTCCCCTTCAACGTGGGTAACACACTGAAAGCTCCTTGGGAAACATAGCTGCTAGTAGGAATTTAGAGAGTGGTGGGCACAAAATATAGGCAGAGCAGTGGCATCGGAGCTGAATAATGCACATCTGCTAACTAACCGAAGAAGTAATTTAAAGTTAGGGAATTTTTGCTATCTTGGAAAAGAAATTAAAAGAGGAAACTTGGACAAGGTTTACTACAGTGTCCCAGCTTTCATTTTGAGAATTCTCTGCCCAAACGATATGACGAAAGAGCAATTCCCATTAATCTTTACCCATTATTATTTTGAAAGTTCTCGCATTTTGGGGGGAAAAACCCCACCTCCAATAATAATTAATGTATTAGGAAAAACATACATAGCAGCAGTAGATCAGGAAATCCAATCCTACCTGTGTGTTGTTTTATTTCTTTGCCCCGTACACAGTGGTCTTCTGATCTACCCAGATGGACCCCTCAATTTGGAGCGGAGGCCTGAGGAAATATCCAGAGTCTTTAGCCCCTTTTACGTCTTGCTTAGAAAAATCAGGTGAGTGTCTATAAAAGCAGCTTTTGCACAGGAACTCAGCTGGAACTTCACCAGGTTAAGAAGAGTCTGGGTCTTTGTGGAGGGGTTTGTGTTAAGAACCCAAGCTACGTGTTCAGCAAAATCACCTGACTGCGGTGCTTTGGTGCAGTCACGGGAAGGGCTAATATAGCTCATTTGAAAAATGCAATCTCTGCCACCCTGCAGTCTGAAGCTGCACAATCCAATAAGTATTCTACCACATAACTTTGCTGATGTTTGATCAACCCTTAGTTAAATGGAAATTATTGCATAAATGTTAGTGGTGTCCTTCTCCTGCAAGCAGACATGCAGTTAACAGAGGATGAAGCAAGATGTTCTGGATACATGATCAGAGTTTCTGTGTGTGCTGGGGGAGAGATACAGCAGCAGGTTGCCTCATCAGGGGCTACAAATTATATGCATTTGCACATGGTGTGTTGGGCATGAGCTCCCTTTTGCGAGCTTGGTTTCCACATTGCACTGAAGCCCTGCCATAACAAGAGATCTGACCTTCCTTCCAGGGTACTACGTGAGAGCTGGGTTATCCAGTCTGTTCCTTTAGGGCAATTTCAGTGTCTTGTTTTCCTAGATGCCTCCTTTATGAGCCTTCTCCCTTATAGGGATTTGCTGCGTGTGTTGTCCAAGGAAGAACTTTACATGTTGGAGAAGCGTGTACTGAATGAGAGCACTACAGATTCACAGCCCTTCAAGGATATAGATTCTCCTGACTTCCGAGGCGCTGCGACACCACGTGTCTCGGCTGTCCCAAGGTATGACCAAGAACCACTTCTCTTCACCCACCCGCCCTCAGCCCAAAATGTTGGAATCTGAGATTGTATGCTGATTTCATTGGGCCCATTGTCCGTGTGGAAAAGATTAATTGCTCTGTTCCGCTTTACTGCGCACCAGATCATGATTGTGTACGACTACCCTGGATCACAATTTAGGTGTGGTGTGGGGAGACTGATATAATGACAATAATATTTTTGGAAAGAGGAGGGTTAAAGTGATTGAGCTGATTCCTAGAGAGAGAGACATACCATAGAGAAAAACACAATCTAGGAAATGGCTAGAGCAATCCAATCAGAATAGCAGCGCAATAGGCCATCTATACTATACACCTGAGGAAATTTTGTAGCTTTTCTGCTGAGTAAAAATAAAGTTGGATTTCGGGGGGGGGGGTTAAGTTCTGGGGAAAACAAAGCTAAACAGGGAAAGCATAAGAAGGGTTTGTTTTGTTGACAGTGTCATGTAGGTGCTCTGTAAAAGTGAGCAAACAAGGCATGGCTCTTCCACAGTAAATCCTTAATGTGGAAGCCACTAAAACTGTTATCCGTGATAGCATCAAGACCATGGAAAGGGTTCATCAGTACTTCTGCAGGAATCAGGAGTGCTTGTAGCTTTTGAGCAGTGTGGACTACATGAGAGGTAAAGGAGTAATCGAAACTGAAGCTAGGTGGCAGTACAATCGTACCTTGGTTCTCAAATGCCTTGTGACTCGATTGTTTTGGCTCCTGAAGGCTGCAAACCCAGAAGTAAGTGTTCCGGTTTGAGAACATTTTTTGGAAGCCAAACATCCGACACAGCTTCCGATTGAGTGCAGGAAGCTCCTGCAGCCAATCAGAAGCTGCGCCTTGGTTTTCAAATGTTTTCAGAGAGAACCAAGGTAGTTGACAAACCCTGTCAGAGCACTACCTCTTTCAGCATTTGAGGAGTCAGTGGCTTTTGTCTCTTGGAAATGGAAAGAAGGGGTGCATAAATCTTAGCTGACCCAAAGCTCATGTGGGAACATTTACTGTATATATTGCTTACCCTTTCCTTGGCATTTGCTTGCCTGGCATTCATATATTTATGGCAGATGATGCCTTTGGGTGGTTGTTGTTTTTTGAGGGGGGGAGAACTTTGAAAGAACAGGAGTGCGGAAGGTGAGAGAGTAACCCCTTAATACCCATTCTAATGCTGCTTGTTCTCTCCTTAACAGGCAGCGTGGTCAGGGGTCTAGTAGCACCAAGGCAGGAGGGAACACACAAGCTCCGCAGACGGCTCGTTGGGCAGAACTGCGAGCCCGTTATACCACTACAGAGGACATGATCCACACACTGTTTGTCTGCATCTCTGGTGAGTACCCTGTTTTTGCTGGATAAGGGAGGTCTTCATCATCCAATATCCCATAATGCAACTGGGGCATTGGCTGGCAGGTGTATGGTTGGCAGCAGAAGGGAAGTTTTTAAAAAAAAAAAAAATAAGCAGACGAGCCTCTGTAGATTCCCTGATTTGGACAAACTGGACAAGTGAACAGGTGTTCCTTATGTTTGGAATGTATTCCTACCACTCCTGACCATTCCTGCTGGTCAAGATTTTGGAAAGGAACAGATATGTCCAAGTGGAAGGACGGCGTACCTGATCATACCTCCAAACAAGCTTCTTGTTGCCCTGTTGGGGAAGAGATCCTGGCAGGAAGCAGTTGGTTTTCTAGAATTAAATAAGCTTTTAGGGGGAGCAGGGCTTGAGATAAAATTCCCCACCAATACTGCTTATGCCACATGCAAAAGTCTCAGTAAAGCATCCATTCAAAAATCCACAACTGACAAGAGACTGTTTGCTTTCCCTGCACAGCTTATCTTCAACACTCCCCCTTTAACATGCCCACATTTCCTTTGAAGCCAACAGTGGAGGCTCATACTCCCATCTGTTCTGAACAGAGGAGAGGTGCAAAGATCTTCTCTGCCCGAGCAGTAGCTAATGTTAAGTGCCTTCCTCCTGTGACACTGATAGGATGGCTGATGTAGGGGCTTGCCCACACCACTTTGAACTCCCGCCTCTCCTTATCTTTTAGCTGTGACAGCTATTTTGCGGTATGTCCCTCCGCTCACAACAGCCATTTTGTGACCGCTGCTCATGGCAGAATTCTCAAAATTCCAAATGTACTGCCTAGCACACAAAAGGTTGGCGACTCCTTAGTTAAGCATCACAGTGACTACAAGCTGTAATATCCCGATCTGGATATGATGGCAAGTTAGAACAAGTTGTTCCACATGCCATTAAAAATAGCTCAGAAGATGGCAGCTATTGTCTTATTACATGATTAGGGAATAGCATCCATTTTAATAAAATATATATTCATTGGGGCAAATACTTAAATTTTGCATGACTCAGCTGAAAGTGCTTCACACACATTAGCTAAGAAGCCCAAGAACTTGCCTGTAAAGCAGGCAAGTATTGCCCCCATGTTGCCTAAGGATTTTGAACTGTAAGTTTTGGTTCAGCTCAGATACTGTATGAACTCTCTTGCTTAGCCTTAATCCTGAAGGTTTAGCACCTTAATTGAGAATTAGTCTCTTCAGCAGGAAAGAGTAGTGAAAAAGTAGTATCCTGTTGGTTCAGAATTGAGATGGAAAGAATTGCTTGGTTAGAAGCTGTTGACTACTGTTTCCCTCTATGGAAGGACTTTTGTGTTAGTTGGCTAAAATCTACATGTTTATCTCTTGCCCTTGTGTCATTGTGCAATGGATATTACTCAAATTGCTGTGTTGTGTTTGGGTAGGAGTGGCAGACCAGCTCCAAACCAACTTTGCAAGTGATCTGCGTGCCATCCTGAAGACTGTATTTAAAATTGTGACATCCCGGGCAGAGGAACAGGAGGTGACAGACACTGGCCGTGAGTGACACTCCTTGACTCCTGCATGGTTTCATAGCATTTCCTTAGTGCTTGCATGTGCAGAAGCTAGGCATGGCATGGACATGTAATGCTGCTCCACTAAAAGTGCTGGGCAGTCATGTTAGTGACACATACTGAGTCATTTATACTGTCATGCAGCCTTCCCCAACCTGAGGTCTTCCAAATTAGTATGACTAATGGTCACAGATGGGAATTGTATTCCAAAACTTATTGGACCAGCAGGCACCAGATTGGGGCTGGCTGTTTGTAATACTTAAATCAATCCTACTTAAATTTCAAGGACTCTGGGCTGTTTCATTGTTTTCTATTTATTTATCTCAACATATATATCTTATCTCTGCTAAAATCAGACTTGATGTGGCTTACCAAAAAAAATCACAGAATTCACAAACAAAATAAAAGCAAAATAATAACAGCAGCAAAAACTGCGTAGTGGAAACCATATCAGCAACCACAAAGAAAAAACTTCATCAGAGGCCGCACTGGGGGGAAAGCCTACCATAAGCAATTTGTTGTTGTTTAGTCGTTTGTTGTTTAGTCGTTTAGTCGTTGTTTAGTAGTTGGTCCAACTCTTTGTGACCCCATGGACCAGAGCACAGCAGGCACTCCTGTCTTCCACTGCCTCCCACAGTTTGGTCAAACTCATGTTTGTGGCTTCGAGAACACTGTCCAACCATCTCGTCCTCTGTCGTCCCCTTCTCCTTGTGCCCTCAATCTTTCCCAACATCAGGGTCTTTTCTCTTCTCATGAGGTGGCCAAAGTATTGGAGCCTCAGCTTCACGATCTGTCCTTCCAGTGAGCACTCAGGGCTGATTTCCTTAAGAATGGATGCGTTTGATCTTCTTGCAGTCCATGGGACTCTCAAGAGTCTCCTCCAGCACCATAATTCAAAAGCATCAATTCTTCGGCGATCAGCCTTCTTTATGGTCCAGCTCACACTTCCATACATCACTACTGGGAAAACCATGGCTTTAACTATACGGACCTTTGTTGGCAAGGTGATGTCTCTGCTTTTTAAGATGCTGTCTAGGTTTGCCATCGCCTTTCTCCCAAGGAGCAGGCGTCTTTTAATTTCGTGACTGCTGTCACCATCTGCAGTGATCATGGAGCCCAAGAAAGTAAAATCTCTCACTGCCTCCATTTCTTCCCCTTCTATTTGCCAGGAGGTGATGGGCCCAGTGGCCATGATCTTCGTTTTTTTGATGTTGAGCTTCAGACCATATTTTGCGCTCTCCTCTTTCACCCTCATTAAAAGGTTCTTTAATTCCTCTTCACTTTCTGCCATCAAGGTTGTATCATCTGCATATCTGAGGTTGTTGATATTTCTTCCGGCAATCTTAATTCCAGCTTGGGATTCATCCAGCCCAGCCTTTCGCATGATGAATTCTGCATATAAGTTAAATAGAACACTCTTAAGGGTTTGTGGGCAAAGAGGCGACCAAATGAATGTCTGTTGAGAAGTAATTTCATTTTCGGCACCACAACTGAAAAGAATATCTTATCTTGTGCTAATTACTTCAGTTGGCTAATGGACCTCAGAATGAGAGCAGGGCTCCTTTAGCTACATGTTGGTACTGTGTGATAGTTCCTGGAACTGAGTTTGTTAATGACACCCTTGCTCTAAGCCCAATAAAACATTCTCTTTGCTCAAAGGATTGCTGCTAATTGCAGCGTGACTTTGCTCAATCCAGGTTCCTGCCCCTTCCTCTTTCAGTTGTGCATTAGACCAGTGAGCATGGGGATGCATATTGAGGTGAAGAACATGGAGTACTTTTTAGTTCTTCTTATAAGCATAGAAAACACACACTCCAAGCACCACATTGTGGCTGGTGCTTAGGCATCATCATCCCTCTTTCTCCCTCCCCACTTTAAAACAAAGTTGGGTATGTCTGATTATGTGTCTCCCTCGTAACATGTAGTTGGACCCCTTTTTTAAGGATAATGAATGGAACATTTATGGGAACATACAGCTGAGGTGTATATGCCAGTTGTATCTTTGCCCTGGCATAGATGCCTTTTCCCTTGAGCAGTAGCAACTTGCATGCTTATAGCTTTTCTTTTTTCCTTTTCAGAGGTGGAGGTCCATGTACTACCAACAGCTTCTCACCTGGCAGACTGTGCTCTCTGCTCCAGAAGCCGGGGAGGCACTGGGAGAGAAGGTGAGAGCCCAAAATGTGAAACAGGCCTCTTCCTGAGCATCTCTATTGTCCCGGGGAATTTGGTCTGAGCTTCTCTCTCTCACTCTACCAAGCCTTCAAGAAAGGTTGATCCCATGTTCAAGGATCTCCTATGCACAGGCAGGGACCCTGGGCTGGCCTTGCTGACAAAAGGAATTTTGCTCTTTGGTTTGCAGTAAGCAAAAGATCCTGCACAGTCCCCCTCTTGCCTTACATTTTAGGGGCTGTGTTGTCCAAACTGTGTCCCACTCTAGAGCCCCATGGCTTTTCCTGAGGCTTTGTGCCTGGGCAGATGACTTGTGACTCCTCGTGAACTACTTTCTGCTTTGTCACTGAATAAACATGTATCTCTCTGTAATCGGAGTTCTCTTAACACATTTTAGCTGGGGGAAGTTTTATGGCTCTGACGGACTTTAGAAGACATGTGGCCATGTCCCCAACTGCCCTTCTGTTCTTTTCCAGATGCCTTAGCACCACCAGACTGGGTGCCAGACAGCACTTGCAGCCACTGCATGGCTTGCCGTGTGCCTTTCACCTTTCTTCGCAGACGGCACCACTGCCGAAGTTGTGGCAAGGTAGGCGATGGGGCTAAATAAGGACCTCCTAGGACTTTCATTCTAGTGGAAGCAGCAGCAGCTGCAAAAGCATCAGGCAGACCATGCCTGTGAACACTTTAACTATAGCGTATCTTGTCATGGGCCAGGGCTTGGGCTTGGTGTCCATATCTTTTGGGCTGCAACCTCATAAGCCCCAGCCAGCATGGCCCAGTGGTCAGGAATGAGGGAAGTTGTAGTTCAAAGCATATAGGGGGTCCCTGGTTGGGCAAGACTGGCTTACATGCTCCCCTGGAAAGATGCCTTTAAAAAAATATTGTGAGTAAAGGTTGTGCCTGAAAGGATGGCCTCTCCAGATGGGAGGGATGGGGAGAGGTTGCAATAATTGAACTAGCTTGCAATCTAAGTCCCTGTTGGGACCTCTACCGGGTCAGTCATGTTTTTTATTGTTTCTTGGCCAAAGGATTAGGGCAACCGCATCTCTTTCATGTGAAGTGGGGCTTGCAGTACCACATGGCCCTCGGCTCTATTTGATGCACAATCTTATTTCCTCCCCAGATCTTCTGCTCTCGCTGCTCGTCACACTTGGCACCTCTGCCCCACTTCAAGCAGCTGAAGCCAGTCCGCATTTGTACACACTGCTACACCACCCACTTGCCTTCCACTAGCAAAAATACCAGTTGATTGGAGCTGCCTCAAACACCTTCTGTGCCTGTGGAAACACCAAAGACTTTGGAAGTGGCAACAGCCTGTACTGTCAGCAAAGGACTGTGGGAACAACCACACTTGTCTTATTAGGATGCTCCTGGGAACTTTCCAAAGGCCTTGGTGGTCAGGGCAAGAGATGGGAACGCCAGGCTTTAATAGCTGGGGATTGAATCTTTGCTGTTTAATATAAATAACTCCCAGTGGGATTCCTTGGGCTGGAGCTAGAGCTTGCTGTAGAAGATGTTTCGGCAAGCTCTTGTAAATGACAGTAAAAGCATCTTTCCCCCCATTACTCTTTCCTTAGAGTAAATTGTGGCCTATGGAGGGATTGCCTGGTGCTGGTTGCCCGGCTTTTGGGAGAGCCCCATGATAGTCATCAGTCCTGTGGATTTATTTTTGACAAATCTCTGAGGTTGCATTACTAGATTTGGGTGTATGTGCAATAAGGGCTTTATGGAGCCTTTCACTGGAACTGAAAGGCAGGATCTCTAGTCCAGCAGCAACCTTGTGGAGGATAGCCATGACATTTTGCCCACCAGCTTCTGATACAGCTAAGGGCTTCAACAATCTTCATATGCAATGTATTTTCTTGTAAAACTCTCCTGCCACACTGTTGTGTGGACGACGCTTTTGAAGCTTCTCCAGGAGATTTATAGCTCCTTTTTGAAACCAGGCAGAGCTGGTTCTTCTCCTGAATACTTGAATAAATGCTATCTGTTACTGTTGCCAATTTGTCTTCTCTGGGCTAAAAAATAAACACTTTTGCTGAATTTAGCTGTTGGATATTGAGAGGCAGAATCTGCTGCTACACTTCTTCCCCCAGGAAAATGCAAGTACAAACTCTAAACCTTCCTGCTGTGTGTGTGTGTGGTTTTTTCCCCTCCTTCAGCTCACACTCCTCTCTGTGCAGGTTTGATGAGCTACATCACCTGCCTTCCAGCATCAGATAACCTTTTTGATATACAGTCATACATTGGGTTAAATATGCTTCAGGTTGAGCATTTTCAGGTTATGCTCCGGAAGTAACGGAACGCGTTACTTCCAGGTTTCGCTGCTCGCGCATGTGCAGACTCTCAAAATAATGTCACACACATGCGCAGACGCAGCGACCCGCGCACGCGCAGACGCAGGTTGCATTCGCTTCAGGATGCAAATGGGGCTTGGAACGGATTCCGTTCGCATCCAGAGGTACCACTGTAAATGGAATGGTAGGTTACATTGACAGTGTGTACAGGGATTCATTTGTTCATTCAACCTTTCACATGGGTGTTCACCTTGAGCAATTAATGCTGCCAACACTTTGGTTGTAATTCCACCTCTACCAAACACCTTGATTTTCATCCCAGAAACTCACTGCAGTGCTTTTAGCTGGTACCAATGATAGGCCCCGAATGAGTGCAAGAAGGAATTTAAAAGTTCTGATTAATGGCAGGGGGAGGAGGGAGGTCTGAAAAGCAGCCATGTACATATGTGGGTGGAGGGTGGTTCGTACATTTAGGAACTTAGCAAGTTTTCCTAGTTTACCTTTAAAGAGACACTGACCCCCTTCACTCTCACCATCTTGGTTGTCAGGATAAACTTAAGATGCCAGTGCTTCCCTCTATCCTTCATATGACCATCTACCCAGCTGCATTTGGAGTGGTGACTATTCTAAAAGCATAGCCAGCTCCACTTGTAAGATTTATTATGAATTTTCATTATAATACAATTGTCACCTTCATCTCACATTTGCTTTAGGAGCTAGTGTAGGAACAGGGCTGACAACAGCCTCCATCAGTGAGGGTGAGGGCAGCAGGGGATTAGGCCTTGGCATAACTTAAGGTATATGGTAGGCCTACAGTTCTGTACACATCTGCCTAGGAATAAGCCCTTTTGAACTTGGCAGGGCTTACTTGCGGCCGGCACCAATAGGATTACAGGCCTCCTGTTTTACTCTGCAAAATAGCAGAGGATATAATTGTGTTTCCATTTCTGCTTTTCCATTACTTCCGTGTTTCCCTGCAGCTACCCATGAATCAACCCCACCATGTCAGTTGTGTTAATATTTTTGCAGCAAAGACCTGGGAGGCTGCTGGAATATATTGGCCCCCTTTTCCATAGAAAAACCATCGGCTGGGTGAGGACTGCAGGGCCTGCTCCCTTCCAGGGCCTTTTCTAACTGGCCCAGGGGGCGTGGCCCAGGCCCTCTCTCCCAGCTGTAAAGGGACTCCTGCTGCGAGGACATCCGATCTCGGTGATCATGGGCAGGAGGCGGAGTTACGCTAAGACCAGATTATGTCATTACCGAGGAGGCAGGTTTAGTCGTTGTTTGAAGACTATCCCTGCCTCCGGGTCTGGCCTTGACCGGATGGATACTGGAATCAACAGGGGAAACCCACATGACCTGAAAGTGTTGCTGTGCAATGCCAGGTCAATGATGAATAAAACCACTGCCATCCACGACCTGATTGTGGATGGAGGATTTGACCTGGCATGTGTGACAGAGACCTGGTTGGAGGAAGCAGATGGGCCTGTCCTTGCCGCTGCTTGCCCACCAGGTTTCTCTTACGCACAGCAACCCAGGTCATGTGGGCGGGGAGGGGGGGTTGCAGTGATTTTTAGGAAGTCACTAGCTTGCACCAGGCGTCCTACTGGGAAGATCCAGTTCTCTGAGTGCATGTTCTGGAAGTTGGGCAATAGGGGCAGTACAGGATTCCTTTTGGTGTACCGACCTCCCTGCTGCACCAAGGATTCCCTGTCCGAGCTGCTTCAGGTCGTGGCGGATTTTCTGCTGGAGACACCTAGTTTGGTTGTCCTAGGGGATTTTAACATCCATGCCGACACGACCTTACAAGGGGCTGCTCGGGACTTCATGGAAAGCATGGCCTCCATGGGGCTGTCCCTGAATAAGTTTGGCCCAACTCATAGTCATGGACATGCCTTAGACCTGGTGTTCACCTCTAGTGACGTGGGTGATCTGACACTAAGTAAAAGTGAAACAAAAGAAGTGCCATGGTCAGATCACTTCCTGGTGCAACTGGACTTCTCCGCAACCCTTCCCCTCTGCAGGGAGGTGGGACCAATTCGGATGGTCCGCCCCCGCCACTTAATGGATCCAAATGGTTTCCAGAGAGTGGTAGGGAATGCTTTAGCCCATGTTGATGGCCTTTCAGCTGATTCCCTGGTGGCCCGCTGGAATGCGGAGTTAACCAGGGCTATCGACTGTCTGGCTCCGAAGCGCCCTCTCCGATTGCATGGAGCCCGGACAGCCCCGTGGTTTTCTTCGGAGCTGAGGGCGATGAAACAATCACTGAGACGGCTAGAGCGTCGGTGGCAGAAAACTCACTCCGAATCTGACCGGACACAGGTTAGAGCTCAACGTCGAGCCTACCAAGTGGCGATAGTGACGGCGAAGAAGACTTTCTTCACCGCCTCTGTTGCATCTGCAGAAAATAGTAGCAGGAGACTCTTTCAGGTGGTTCGCAATTGTCAGGGCTGCCTCAAGTCTCAGCTCACAAAAGACCAACGCCTTTCTTTTCTTATATACAAAAGTGTTTATTGCAGTTCATTGTTCGCTTCAGATCCGAGGCGCGCAGCCCTACGTCTGCTAGGCTTAGACCGCTGAAGTCCCTTCTGAATCTGTTCCTGCCCTGCACCAGTTTAAGAGGCTTGCGCTGCTCCACCTCTTTCTCTCTTTCCTTTTCCGCAGGGTCTTTCTGCCCGCTGGGGTTTCGCCCCTCCTGGATTCCTCCGACGCGGAATCAGACTGCTCTTGCCCCCTCCTGCGGGCTTTGGGACCTGGCCCCTCCTCCGGGCTCCCTGTACTTCCGCGCGCCTCTACATTTGAACTTGGCGCGCGCCCCCAACCTCTAACTTTCCTTTTGACAGCTACGCTACTCCCTTCACTACTCCCCTCCCCTTCCGGGAGGGTGGCTTGCTCCGACCTCCCTCCTTTCTCTACTGCCGGAGCCGCCTCCCCTGATACACTGGAACCTCCACCCCCTTCGCTGCACTCTGGCGGGGAGGCTGGTCCTGACGCCCAGCTGCCACTTTGGGATCCCCCGCTGGCCCCCTGCTCCTGACAAGTCCCCCCTGGGGCTCCCCTGGCCTTGACCACCGGCGCCCCCTTCTGGGAATCCTCTGATTCGCTGGAAAGACTCATGGAATCTCTAGAGTCATTGTCATCCTCTTCCTCGCTGTCCTGGGATTCATCCCCATCGCTCTCCATCTCCTGCCTACCCTGTGCCTCTGTCCCTGAACCCCTGACATCCATTTAACAGAACCACCTTTACCACCGGGGCCTTGTAAAGACCCCAAGATCTCCTGCAACGATTTTGCAAAGTTTTTTGCAGATAAAATCACTCATATCCGGAAGGAGCTAGACACCACCGTGGGAGCAGGGCTGGGGCGGGAGAGTGCTAGAGCTCTGTCTGGTCAAGTTGCATGGAATCAATTTCAATCCGTTACCCCCGAGGATGTGGACAGGCTGCTTGGACGCGTGAAACCAACCACCTGTCTCCTTGATCCTTGCCCATCCTGGCTAATAAAAGTAAGCCGGGAAGGGCTGGGCGATGGGCTCTGTGGGGTGGTGAATGCTTCCCTCTGTGAGGGAACATTCCCAGATCCGCTGAAAGAGGCGGTCATTAAACCGCTTCTTAAAAAACCATCTTTAGACCCGGCCAGTATGGCCAACTATCGCCCAGTCTCAAATCTTCCATTTTTGGGCAAGGTGATTGAGCGCGTGGTTGCTGAACAACTCCAGGCATGCCTGGAGGATGCGGACCATTTGGATCCCTTCCAATCGGGGTTCAGGCCTCACCATGAGACTGAAACTGCCTTGGTCGCGCTGGTTGATGATCTCCGGCGAGCTAGGGACAAAGGTGAGAGTTGTTTCCTGGTTCTGCTGGATCTCTCAGCGGCCTTTGATACAATCGACCATAACATCCTTCTGGACCGTCTAGAGGGGCTGGGAGCTGGGGGCACTGTTATACAGTGGTTTCGCTCCTTCCTCCTGGGCCATGTTCAGAAAGTGGGGGGGGGGATGAGTGTTCAGACCCCTGGGCCCTCACTTGTGGGGTGCCTCAGGGTTCCGTCCTCTCCCCCATGCTTTTTAACATCTATATGAAGCCGCTGGGAGAGATCATCAGGGGGTTTGGACTGGGTGTCCATCAATATGCAGATGATACCCAGCTCTACCTCTCTTTCAAATCAGAACCAGTGAAGGCGGTGAAGAAGAAGAGGAGGAGTTTGGATTTGATATCCTACCTTTCACTCCCTTTAAGGAGTCTCAAAGCGGCTAACATTCTCCTTTCCCTTCCTCCCCCACAACAAACACTCTGTGAGGTGAGTGGGACTGAGAGACTTCAAAGAAGTGTGACTGGCCCAAGGTCACCCAGCAGCTGCATGTGGAGGAGCGGAGACACGAACCCGGTTCCCCAGATTACAAGACTACCGCTCTTAACCACTACACCACGCTGGCTCTCTGAAGGTCCTGTGTGAGTGCCTGGAGGCGGTTGGAGGATGGATGGTGGCTAATGCATTGAAGTTGAATCCTGACAAGACAGAAGTATTGTTTTTGGGGGACGGGGCGGGCTGGTGTGGAGGACTCCCTGGTCCTGAATAGGGTAACTGTGCCCCTGAAGGACCAGGTGCGCAGCCTGGGAGTCATTTTGGACTCACAGCTGTCCATGGAGGCGCAGGTCAATTCTGTATCCAGGGCAGCTGTCTACCAACTCCACCTGGTACGCAGGCTGAGACCCTACCTGCCCGCGGACTGTCTCGCCAGAGTGGTGCATGCTCTAGTTATCTCCCGCTTGGACTACTGCAATGCGCTCTACATGGGGCTACCTTTGAAGGTGACTCGGAAACTACAACTAATCCAGAATGCGGCAGCTAGACTGGTGACTGGGGGCGGCCGCCGAGACCACATAACACCGGTCTTGAAAGACCTACATTGGCTCCCAGTACGTTTCTGAGCACAATTCAAAGTGCTGGTGTTGACCTTTAAAGCCCTAAACGGCCTCGGCCCAGTATACCTGAAGGAGCGTCTCCACCATCGTTCTGCCCGGATGCTGAGGTCCAGCGCCGAGGGCCTTCTGGCGGTTCCCTCATTGCGAGAAGCAAAGCTACAGGGAACCAGGCAGAGGGCCTTCTCGGTAGTGGCGCCCGCCCTGTGGAACGCCCTCCCATCAGATGTCAAAGCGATAAATAACTACCTGACATTTAGAAGACATCTTAAGGCAGCCCTGTTCAGGGAAGTTTTTAATCTGTGATATTTTACTGTATTTTTGGTTTCTATGGAAGCCGCCCAGAGTGGCTGGGGAAACCCAGCCAGATGGGCGGGGTACAAATAATAAATTATTATTATTATTATTATTATTATTATTATTATTATTATTATAAAATAGCGTTGGTAGATCTTTGGGCATTTGCAATAGTATTATTAACCTGATAATGTCACGAGCCCTTTTCCTGGAAGGTTATACCCAGGTATTTAAAAGATGATACCTGTTCAATATGTCGATTGTCAATTCTCCATTTGTGTCTCATTCTTTTTTTAGAGAACACCATAACTTTGGATTTGCTATAGTTAATTGTTCGGCATTACAATAAACTGAGAGATCTTAGAAGTTTTCTTAGGCCTACACAGGAGAAGGAAATTAGAACTGCGTCATCTGCATATAAGAGAACCGGGAGGGGTGTAGTAGCCAATATAGGGGGGTGGGCATTTTCTTTCTCCATGTTTCCTACTAAGGAGTTAATATAGAAGTTGAATAAAGTAGGCGCAAGGACGCAGCCTTGTTTAACACCATGGTAGGTTTGGATTTCCTTGGATAAATGGCCCTGTCGGTCACACCTAACCCAGACCCGAGTGTTTTCATATAAACTGCGGATGAGACACAGTAGACGTCTGTTTATGTTTGAGGCGCTTCCCCACAGTGTTTGTTAAAATTATAACTGTGTGGATGTGGTGAAGAGTATACATTCACATGCCCAACTCTATAAGGAAAATATTAGTACCTTATGTGACTGGAAATCAGTCAGGGTATGCATGTTAAACACACACACACACACACACACACACTCTTTAAATTATGCATGTTCATGTAAACTATTGTATTAAATAACAGCAGTATGTGACAGGTTAACTTTATTTTCCCTATGAGAAATTATCTTGTTGCACTATAATAGTGAGCCCAGGTTACTTCTTTCACAGGGCACTCTTCTTACCCTCCCCAACCACATGAGTTGTGGTGACAAGAGGAGGCCTTAAATTCTCTTGCACCTTTCCCATGCATACATATAGGAAGCTGCCCCAAGGTAGGGCACTGGATGGGCCATCTGCCTCAGTATTGCCCACTGACTGGCAGCTACTCCATAGCTGTCAACCTTCCCTTTTTTTTGAGGGAAATTCCCTTATTTCAGCACCGTTTCTCGCTGCTATCCCGGATTGTTAGATATCCAGTAGACGGTCTCTGGGACTGGCGAGGCTGCTGATCCCTTATTTTCAAATCTGAAAGTTGACAGCTATGAGCTACTCTCTGCAACGGGTCACACAAGGAGTCTTTGCTAGCCCTACCTGGAGATTGCACCTGAGACCTTCTGCATGCAAAGCACTACTACTGAGCGACACATGAAGCGAGGGGTTCTAGTCCAAATTGTCGACAGTACCTACGAACGAAGGAACTACTCTGAATTCTGAGGTGTTAGAAGCCTGACCTCCTCCTAGAAACCTTATTTTAAAAAATCCCTCACGTCAATATACTGTACTCCCGCTGGAGAGCGATGGCCCCGCCTCCAATTCAAATTTGAAGCCCCGTCCTTTTCCCGCCCGAATTTGTTTTGAAACTGCAGTGACGTAGCCACGCCTGGTCGAGCCTTTCAGCCAATGAGAGCGCTAGTTTCCCAGGCCACGTCCGCCGCAGGGTGAGATTCAAAACAAGTCAGCTGGGTGGGCTCGCGGAGCTTCAGAGGGTCACGGGTGTTGGGAGTTCCGGGCAGTTCAAAAAGCAGCTCTCGGCTCCTGGAGCGAAGCTTTCGGCCCGCGCCAAAACTGGAGCCGGTTCCGAGGCCTGCCGCGGCTGCTGCCAGGGTTCGAAAAGGCGGGGTTAGAACCTCGGAGCGTTCGAAGGGGCGGAGCCGGAGCCGAAGGCAGTGGGTCGGTTACGGTGTAACTAAGTCTTCGCTCGGTCCGAGTCTGTTGTCATGGAGCTCATGGCCAGCAACATTCAGGTGCTGCTGCAAGCGGCGGAGTACCTGGAGCGCAGGGAGAGAGGTACCACCTGCCTATCTCAGGGTCGGGGGCGGTGATTTGGCTATGCGGGGTATGAGGGCTGTCCTCCGTGTGAGGGGGGCGGAGGAATGGGGTGGTGTTGTTTCCTTAGAATGGGGTGGGTTGTTTCCTTAGAAAAGAAGTGTGCTGGGGGTTATTAAATGGTGCGGAGGCGAAATCGTTCCGAGCCTCGGATTTTGTCTCGCAGAAGCCGAACATGGCTACGCTTCGCTGTCCCCTTACTCCGGGAAAGACTCGTTGCAGCCCCGGAAGAGGTCCAAGCCTCGGAATGCCCTGCAAAACCTCAGGTAAGACCCCGGGTTTTGTTCTACTATTGCCATTGGAACTGGTACTGCAGTGGAACATCTGGTGATGGACTAACTGAAAACAGAAGTCTATATAGCGAAATAAATAAAGAAGATGGGGGTGTGAAATCTCAGCGAGGCTGGCAAAACGCTTCTTCAAAGTGATGGGGTCTCCACCAGAAACCAAATGCTTGTATATGACATGAGGCAACCCGGTTTAAATGCAGCATTAGTTGTATGGACAGTAGGTCTGAAGTTACTGGGTTTGATTAATACTGATCCATGAATTTCAGTGGGTCTACTCTGAATTAAATTAGTTGGATACAAGCCATAGCCACCAGTGAAGTTCTCTCTCTCTCCTGGACATCAGTTTTTGGTTTTGTGGTTTAAGAAAATCAAAACCTCCTTCATTGGTTTTACCTTGCTCGGGAATTGGACTAGGTATTTTGTTTTGCTTTTGCATTTTCCACTGGAGCAAGGCTCACATTTCAATACATGGACCCCGAGGTTCATATACTCTACTGCGTTACTATCCAATAGGAGACAGAAGTCCTAATTGCAGGAAACAAAATGCTTTAATTGATGGTTGCATATTTCCTGTGACATTGTGCAAGCTCCGAGGAGCTGCATTCCTGGCATAGAGGTTAGCAGTTATGACTATTCCTGACATCTGGTTCTTTGAAACCAGTTGTGCCACTGTCACACAACCACAAGCGTGAGAACATAGGAAACGGCCTTATCCTGAGTCAGAGCATTGGTCCACCTAGCTCTATTGCTGTCTATATGCCAGGCGTAGCCAATGTGATGTCGGACTGCATCTCCCATCATCCTTGCAAATTAGCCATGCAGCTATGTTGCCATCCAACAACATTTTGAGAGCACAACATTGCTTGCCTGGTCTATACTGGCTGGCAGTGGTCTTTTGTAGCCCTACCTGGAGATGTTAAGGATTGAAACTGGAACCTTCTACATGCAAACCGTATTCTCCATCCCTGAGTTTTGTACCACCCCTCGGCTTTCTTACTGCAGAAATAGTTACACCCACCTCTTGCAGTGTGCTGTTGCACTTGTCATTTTCTCTGTGAAATCTGACTCTTCTCAAATAGGCATTTAGTTTTACATTACCTCAAGCTTGTTCCTGCCACCCCAGACTTAGGGATTTGTGCTATTTATTACATGTTTCCTGGGCCCTTGGCTGTGTGGATTTCTGATGATGTAGCAAACAGGACCTTGACTGGTCCAGTCCAGTACCAGTTACTGGGCTTCTTCATAAACTTCCTTACAGAATGAAATGGATCTTCTTCCTCTCCTGTCCTGCATATTCACTATGTGGATAGTAGACATTGAGCTTTGGGAAGGTAGGATTTTACAGGGATTGAATGAGAACTTTCTGTCTCGGTGGACAATGTGAACAAAACCAATTATCATTTTTCTATAAATCTAAATGTGATCCATTAATCTTATTTCCTATTCTTCTTTCTTTTCAGAACTGTGCACAATGAGCTGGAGAAGCACAGGTAAATTTTCATATAGGAAGGGCTGGGGTTGCAGGGAGAAGAGGGGTAATTTCTCATTTATCATGTTCAGTAGGAAGTGGGAGTTGACAGCACTGAACATACCAGCTCCTCTTTATAAGAGCACTTCCTGTCTAAGTAGAGAGATGGAATTCATGAAGTAGCAAAAGCATTTTACAGCTGAGTAAGAAGGCTGCCCCAGGCCACTTCTACCTTGCCAAACTTAGGAGATGTGCACCGAATTTTTGTATAAGGAGTTAGCACGCTGTTGACCACTAGTTTTCAATAGGATTTTATTTTTAAATGGAGATGCACATAGGAGAATGTCCATGGAGGAAGATGTAAGGGAAAAAGTATGTGAAATATTTGGAGGACTATACATACTTTCCAATCAAATGGTGATAAAGTTAACATGTACTTACCACAGCTAAGTAAATAAAGTGTCATGTTCATGGGTAGGCAAACTAAGGCCCGGGGGCTGGATCCAGCCCAATTGCCTTCTAAATCTGGTCCACAGAGAGTCCGGGAATCGGTGTGTTTTTACAAGAGTAGAATGTGTGCTTTTATTTAAAATGCATCTCTAGGTTATTTGTGGGGCATAGGAATTCGTTCATTTTTTTTTAAAAAAAAAAGTCCGGCCCCCAACAAGGTTTGAGGGACATTGGATTGGCCCCCTGCTGAAAAAGTTTGCTGACCCCTGGTCTTGACTCTCCAGCATTGAGATCCTGGCACCTCCTGCAATGAAGGTGCCATGTGATAAATTTGTCATTCCTGATTAACTTTGCATAATTGTCAATCCCTGTATATCATATCTTGCCAAAATGCCTTTTTTGAGTTCCTGGTTTAATTTAAAATGCTCACATGTGGTTTCCATTGGGGTAGAGGATCACAAGATGTTCAACTTAGACCATAAAACTCAATACCTACATTAAATAGATGTCAGGAAAGCCATGATTGGAACTCCTGTGTTTTTTTAAAGAAGTTAAAAGACGTCTGAAGGAGTTAACCGCCTCCACACACAAATCACTTCAATCTTATACACACACACACACACCTCTGATAACTAGACAAAGACCGTGTTATGGATCTTCTGATACAACTCGTTTGGGCCAGTTTTTAGTTCTGTGCTCTTATGGTACGGCTTTCCAACTGTTACGATCCTGTATGCAGTAGCCATAGATCACTCTACCAGGATTTCTATACAATGAGAGATGGGAAGAAAGCCATGTTGGTTGGATCTGGGTGTCTGTAATTCTGCTCAAGCTGCTTATTATAACCATCCCAATTTGTATACTTCTGCTACCTTTATCTATCTACCCATATCAGCTTGCTTGGATTCAGGAAGACAGGCTTGTAAGAGTTGCAGGCAGATGACGAGATCTGGTTCCGTTTCCCCCTCTGTACATAAAGTTAATTAATTACAATGAAGTCTGAGACCTGGCCTACATGGATGACTATAGCTCTCTAGCTAGAGGAGACTTAGGCACACATTTTCCAATTTTGTAAGGGCCTGGAAGTTGCCTCAAGGCCTTACCCAGAGACGAGGTGAGCTCCCGTGCCATCTCATGCATCGAACCCACATTGTGATCTCTTTTTCGCTGGCAGGAGGGCTCAGCTGCGTCATTGTTTGGATCAACTAAAGCAACAGGTCCCCATGAACACGGAGTGCTCTCGTTATACAACCCTTAGTCTTTTGCACAGAGCCAGGCTGCATATTAAGGTAAGCGACACACTTCCCTGCTTACTGGCTGTCTTTCAAGGTTGCCTTGCCAGCCTTGTACTTTAAACTTGGAACACACGAGACAGAAGGATCCAACAGATTTACTGAGTAGGGCTAGAAATGGATCGAACAGCTTCCAACCTCCAGAGGGGTGAAAAATCACATGCGTGTGACTAAACCTCTTATTTTAGCAGTGTGTTCTGTTGCTAAGGGGTATACCTTTTTATTTTACAGCATATGAACTAATTCACCTTGGGTGCTTCATTTGGCCCTGCTGGATCATACCCCTGTGACCTCCCATCTTGCCAGCAGCTGTGGCCACCCAAATGTTTCCAGGGAATTTATAAGCCAGACATCAAAGTCCTCCTGGACAGCTGTGCAATGTTGCTTCCCAAAAACTCACAAAAGCTGGTAAACCCGGAAGCAGCCGAAGCATTTGCTATAGTTATTGGATATTGTCCTTGACTCCTTTTCCCCTTCCAGAAGCTGGAAGAGCAGGAGCAGAGAGCACAGCAACTGAAGGAGAGGCTACGCTGTGAGCAGCAGAACCTGCACCAGCGGCTGGAAGAGTTGCTGGCTCATTCCAGCATGGAGAGGCTGCGAACCAATAGCCTGGACTCTTCTCGGTTCTCCTCCGAACGCTCCGATTCAGGTGGGTGTTGCCGTACAATTGGATGGCCTGTGCTGCGGTCCCCATAGCTGGATGCGTTCTATTGAAGGCATAAGTGTAAGAGCAGGGTACACTGGACATTTCCTACTACAGCCTTCCTCAACCTGGTGCCTTCCAGACGTTTTGGACTATAAGTCCCATCAGTCTCAGCCAGCACAACTGTGCTGGCTCAGGTTGATGGGAGCTATAGTCCAAAACATGGAGAGTACCAGGTTGTGGAAGGCAGGGGTGGGGAATTTGTGACAGCTCCAAATGTTGCCAGACTACAACTCCTATCAGCCCTCTGCAAGCATAACCAAGAATGGCAGGTGTTGCCGTTCAGCAGCATCTGGAGGTGTCCCAGCTCCCTTGCCTCTAGTGACCTTCTGGAGTGTCTGTAAAAGATACTAGATCCTGTATGGGTAAAGAACTCTGATGTATTTTTTTTTCTGCTACAGAAGATGCAGAGGTGGACGTGGAAGGTCTGGCGTTCAGCAGCGTTGAAGAGGATGTTGTGGCTGCCTTCAGCACTGGGCAGGAACACAGTTATTCCAGTGCCAGCAACTTTTGGTTATGATGGACAGAAGCCTAGTTATAAGGGCAGCTCTCACCCAGATGGATTTCCAGCAGCAAAGCCAGGATTTCATGAATGGAATTTGGCTCTGAACAAAACTCTGCATGGTGCAAAGGACAGTGCTACCCACGTTGTACCTCTACCTTTCTGCTAGACCAAGCCGGAACATTTTCTAGAGACTTGGATAAAAGACTTGGATTACTCAATTATGGGGCAGGGCTGAAAGAAGGGTGAGATCCCCACAGCACTTAATGTGTACCAGATAGATTACGCTGTGCGTGGGATAGCTATATGGTTTTCTGTGCCCCACCCGCTGTGAAAGCTTGTGTGTCTCATCTAGTCAGAAAGTGGAGGTAGGCTTGGCCTGTTAAGGACTGGAAGCAAGTCTCAACAAGGGCAACAGTAGACCATGACATACTGAATCATTCCAACTTTATAGCAGAGATGCACTTAGTTCCAGGAATGCAGGATGAACAAGCTAGCAAAACCGGGTTGCTCTTATCTCCAATTCCTCAACATGGAATGGGTTGCATCAAGGGGAGCTGGGAACAGCTAGGACAATGGCTAGTGGGCTCTCATTCCATGGCACATTCCACCCAATTGAAGTATCTGATTTTCCCCGAAACAAACATTGCTTCCGTTTTGTGACCCATCCGCTTATGTACTCAGCAGTATTCTAGTAAAGGTTTTTAATTTCTTGCATCCTATTCATCTGGTTTTCTCCTAAGAATGCAAAACATGGGTGAGGCTGTTTATAGCATACTTGCTAACCAGCAGCCACTCACACCCACATCTTAATGTACAGAGACCTCCAAGTTGCATAGAAGGTAAAGTAAACAGGAAGACTTCTATTGGCTTAGTCACAGCTTTGAAAATTGGTGCCCACCTGAGGAACAGGCCCTGGCACTGGATTAACTTGAAGTCTATTCTTTTAATGATAATTACACCTTTTAGAAAGAAGATGATTGTCAGATTTGTATAGTTTCAATTTTAAAAAAACACAAAAGCTAGAGACATGCTTCCCAAGGGAAGAGACGCTTAGTTACAGACAGGTAAGCCTTCCAGTATTATTTTGTTGCATTCTATTCCCCACAGCAGGAAAACTGAGTTTTTTTCAAACATATTGCTGCTTCTTTTTAGTAGCTGCCTTGCTAGCCAAGTCCTTTGCTTTCTCAGTTGCTGCCAAGGCAGTCTCCTTGGCCTTCTCGGTTGCCTCCTTTGCAGTTTCCACCAAGGTTTTGGATGGTGCTTCACCTGTAATAAAGCCAAAAGCTCTTAAGTATGTCCACTGAACTGCCTGAAGGTCTGAACAAAAAATCAATGTAAGCATTTTAGTTTGCTGCTGCTGTTTGTTTAGGTATCACTCTCTACAGTGGGCATCTCCTTCCACATAGTTAAGGAAGTGTTATTTTATCTAGCCTTAATGTTCATGAGAAACACCAACTGGAAAAAGAGAAACGGGGAGCCAAAGGGAAACTTACTACCAGCTCCATACCTATCAGTTTTACCATCTCAGTTTCTGAACAACAGACTGGAGTTTTATGTATTTCCCATCTGTTTGTCATGGCTCTTAACAACTCTCCTTCTGTTTTCTCAATAGTCCATATTGCTACTAGCTAAAAATCGGAAGACTACAGGTTTACCTAGAACAAGCACAGAAGATGCCTGCCCCCCAAAAGCTAGTTCCAGACATTCTAAAGCTGCATTTTCTGTCTTCACCCCATTCCTTGGTTTAGAATGCTAAAACTACTCTGGAGCAGGACTGGTGAAATTAGCAACCCAAAACTCTCTTGGAACTTCCTGCAGAAAAGGGAACAAGCTCTACCCTACTCGGTGCTAGCCTCCGGTTGATGCAGCTGCTCTCCCAACAAAATTTACATGCTTTCATGGGTGCAGTAAACTAAAGGGGGGAAATATTGGCACTGGTGAAAGGGATCTGTGTGCTTTTTAGAACCTGAATATGCTAACAATGCTGGAGGCTTAGGAACAGTACTCACCTTGCATTTTGGCCAGCACGTACTCAAACCCTTTGGTACTCTTGGTCACATTGCTTTTGAACCTGGCCAAGCCAAACTCCTAAAACAAGAATACAGGGGGAGTGAGCAGAGAAAAGAATAATGAATGCCGCCAGAGTCCACTCTTTTACACAACCTGAACTCAGAGGAATCAGCCTGGCCCATCAGCTATGTTCCTAGTAGACCTGGGTGATATATTAATATATCAGCCAGCAGCTGTATGAGGAGCATACCGTGATGTCAGTTTCACTTAGTAATATATCGCTGGTGAAACTGCCACCACTCCTGAATTCCTCCCTGCAGCAAGCAGTCAAAGGAGCCCCAATGCTGCGCCTGAGGCGAGAGCTGGGGCAGTTTCACCTGGTGTCTCGCGGGCAGAGGCCAATGCATCTTGTTTTTTCAATACTGGGGTATATCACCTAACTGATGTTTGGCTGGTGATACACAGCAGTGTTGAAAAGCTGATATCGCCCAGCCCTAGTTCCCAGTTACAAAACTATCCAGAGGTACCCGTCATGTTGAGCTCTTCTAAGACTGCCTCTTTGCAGCTGAAGTATATCAAGAGACACGGGTTACTGACCACTCACCTGGACAGCACGCGAGACACCAAACAGAGTGGAGGAAACCCAAGCTTCCCGCTGGACTTCTGTCCAGCCGCTGTTTTCAGGGTTCTCTCTGTAAACACACCGCTCCTCCACCACCTGCAAGGCACAAGAGATGACCAACAAAATGACCATCAACTCTCCCCATAGGATGAAACACAGCAAGAGTTTATGCTGCTAGCCCTGCTCAAAGCCTGCTCACCATAAGACGCGCGTGATTAATGTTCCAGGTGAATGTGGTCATGGTTCGGTTCTTTGGGTCCACAATGGAATCTTCAAGGATGTAGACAGAGTGGGCGACATTGGATGGAAAGAAGCGCTCTGCCCAGCGAGGCATCCTGTTGGTCTTGGTGAGGAGCCGCCTGGAAAGCAGCTTCTGGTCTTCTGTCACCTCTCGGTGTAAAATGTCTTCTGTCAGGACATGTTTGCTGGGGAGGAGAGAAGAGAATCTGGCAAATTCATTTTAAGCTGTGCTTCCTCAACTGGTTCCCTCCAGCTGTTTTTTTGGAGTACAACTCTGATCATCCCTGGCTGTTGTCCATGTTGGTTGGGGCAGATAGGAGTTGGTAGTCCCAGAGGGCACCAGATTAGGGGAAGGCTGTTCTAAGCTTTCCTAAGTGTATAATCATGTGACAAGAGTACATTGCCTCCCATCCAGTCACTCAGCAGAGCAGAATGCCATTCCTAGCTGGACTGCTTCCCTCTGTCCCACTTAGGCTCTTTTTCCCAAGCCACCTCCACTAGATGGCATGTACGATGTTAATATGTGGCTTAGGGAGCTGCAGAGCTCCCAAGTGTAGCTGACCCTAGCCAAAATTGAGGCTTAATGACAGTGCCACTCAGCTAATCAGTGCTGACTTCAAGCCCTGCTTAGATTGGCTGGGATCTTTCTTTGTAGCTCAGCTTGAGTTCAAGTCACTCTGCAAAGGAAAAAAGGATTACGGTCCCGGTGAGGTCAGGTGATTTACAGGTGAGTCAATCACCAGCAGAAGCTAGTAGTTGGTTTTAATCAACTGATCCCTAATGAAAACACAAATCTATGCATGTGCACTTTTACAGCAGTGTTAAGAGCTCTAACTAGGCCCTCCAGATGTTTTGAGACTACAGTTCCCATCATCCCTGACCACTGGTCCTGCTAGCTAGGGATCATGGGAGTTGTAGGCCAAAAACATCTGGAGGGCCGAGTTTGAGGAAGCCTGATTATGAGGATGGTTTCCTCAAGAGTCAAGGCAACAGGCAAAAATAAAAGGCTGCCTGTGGCATTTGAAAATGGCTCTTCCAGAGCAAACTTTTTACACACACCAGCATATCTGCCTGTGCTAATCTATCATCTAGCAAATCTTTTTGATCTTAATTACTCCTGTTTATAGAAATCCCTGCCCTGCCCCACCTCCCAAAATCCAAATGATCGGTAAACAGCAAGCTCCGACGGCTTAGCCTCAAAGAAGAGGCTATCAAAGATTACACCCAGATGGCCACAAAGCCTCTCCCGGCGCACTAGGTGAAAGGTTCATGCAGCGGCCTTGGCCAAGGCAGAGAAGAAAGGCAACTGCTTCACCAGCACGTACGTCTCCCGCCAGACTTTCCCCCACTGCATTACCCCGTCTTGAGACCGCCGCTGGGGGCAGCACAGATCGCCAGGTTGAGCCCACCAAGTCGGGGCTGTGAGCACCCCGACGCACGCTCCCCTAGCGGCAAGCCTCAGCCAACCGAGCAGCCTGTATGTACGTGAACAGGCTCGGGCTGGGAATGCCGCATCTGCCCCGAGTGCGGGGCCACCCGAAATGTATGGGGCTTGCTCCGGAGCCAATGACGGGAGCAGGGATCACGGGAGGGAGAAAGTATCGCTCTGTCAGGCTGTCGCCCGGCATCTCCCACGAGGAAAACACTGTGCCCCCCCCCCAGCCCAGCCCTTTTCACTTCCTCCAGTGAGGGAGAGGAGACCCCACGGCCCGCGCTCACCTGTAGGGGTTCGGATAGCGCTGCCAGAAGGCGGCGAAGACTTGGTCCCAGGGCCCCTTGAGGACGCTCAGGGTCAGGAAGTATTTCCCCATCACCTCCGCGGTCACCGATCCTGCAGGAGACGGAGAGGAAACGGCGGCGGTCGCCCGGCGGCCTGGCCCGCCTTACGCCTCCCGGGCCTCTCGCTGGCGGAGGCCTCTCTCCGGCGTCACGGCCAGTCCCGAAGATCGCGGCCAGCGGTGCCCAGCGGCCGCCATGCGAGGGCAGGGCAGCGGCAGCGACTTCCGCGACGAGCAGCCCAGGCGCTTCCGCCGCCTCAGCTCCGCTGCCTCCTTCTTCCTCCCTCCTCGTGCACTGGGGGGCGCAAGCCCCGCCCCGCCGCGGCCGCGCGCTTCCGGCCCCGCCGCGAAGCCCCGCCCCCTTCCCCGGGCTGCTCCGCCGCAGCAGCAGCGCTGGCTGGGATCTGGTCCGTCGGCGGCTCGTTCCCCCGCCGCCGCCGCCGCCGCGTCCCGACTCCCTCCCGCCTCCGCCAGCGGCGACCGGCTCCAGCGCCATGAGACCGGGGTGAGTGCCGCCGCCCTCTTCCTCCCCAGCCCGGCCCTGCAGAAGCCGCCAGCCCCTGCCGCCCGGGCAACCGGGGCTGGGCGCTGAGCGCTGTCCCGAAGCCTCCGGGGAGCCTCCTGTTAGGATCACCCTTGCCGCGTCATCGGATCCAGGGTCCTGCCAGACCTGGGGCCAGTCCCTCAGCCACTGGTGCGCCCACATGGGTGGAGTTCGTGGAGGCCAAGGGAAACCCATGCGCCCCTCCCCTGGGGACAGAGCAGCGTAGAATCGCGGAATGGTAGAGTCGGAGGGGACCCTGAGGATCATCTAGTCCAGCCCCTTAGAGCGGACGGCAGCACCCCGGTGGACAGCTGCCGCAGAAATGGGTAGTGCTGGAGAAATACGTTTCTTGTCGTTGTGAATAGTATTGCCCTTTTTTGCCTCCCTCTCCGCATTTTTTTGAAGTGCTGCTACTGCGTGCCAGTACAGTGGTACCTCGGGTTAAGTACTTAATTCGTTCTGGAGGTCTGTTCTTAACCTGAAGCACCATTTCTGGGTTAATGGAGTGTGTAACCTGAAGCGTATGTAACCCGAGGTACCACTGTAGCTTCGTGCAACTGCTGTGGAGGATGCAGGGCACACCTGCATTCTGGGCAGTGCCAGGCCTTCTGGCTTATGCCTACTGGAGCCCTCTTAGCTTTCGAGGTGACGTGGGAACGGGGAGGTGCTGCTCCTGAGTCACTTGCTGTACTTCCTCCTCTGCTTACTGCAGGTGAGCCTCTCCACCTGAGCTGCATCTCTCTTAGGCTGCGCCAGCCGACTCAGGTGGGGGCGTTGGGGATCCCTCTGGACCACCTGGAGGGGAACACACGGCTGCCAGGGCAAGAGGATGAGCGGGCAGCGTGTGGATGCCAAAGTTGTGATGCTGGGCAAAGAGTACGTGGGCAAGACCAGCTTGGTGGAGCGATACGTTCACAACCGCTTCCTTGTGGGACCTTACCAGAACGTGAGTGTGTCCTTCGGGGGGTGGGGGGCAGATGTGGAGAGCCTTTCAAGTGGCAACTGGGTTGAGCAATCTGTAGTCCTCTTCCGCTCCCACCCCTCCACTTCTTAAATCTTTATCAGTGAATCTTGTATGTTGTGAAATGGACATTTGGTGAGCGGTTTGTAACCACAAAGGAACTTTGAAGCCTAAAAGAAAGTGAAACTAAGAAGGCCCGTAAGACAACGTGCCATATCAGAAGGGGCCATGTTGGCTAGGGAAAAGAAAGAAACTGCTAATATCTGCTATCTGTTAAAGGTAGCCTCTATTAAAGGTAGCCTTGCAAAGAGATTCACTGATGTCACTAATCCACAGAAATATTTACTAGCTTACCTGTCAGTATGTACTTGTGTTAGTCATTTGTTTGTAATGTTCTGACAGCCTAAAAGAAGTGTGTGGGGGGGGGTGCAGCAATTCTTTTCCTATTTGTAAAAATTTCCTGGTTTGGCTGTCTGGAAGAAATACCGTATTTTTTGCACCATAACACTCACTTTTTTCCTCCTAGAAAGTAAGGGGAAATGTCTGTGCGTGTTATGGAGCGAATGCCTACGGATGACGGGGGGATCTGCTGCAGTCGTGAGCAGAGGATCCATGGTTCCCCTTCCTTCCCTCCTCCGTGGCTCGCTTTGAAACAGCAAAGCGGGAGAAGAGCCGCTGAGTGGGGAGGAGAGAGGGACTGAGACCCTGCTTGCTTTAAAGGAGCAAAGCGGGAGAGGAGAGGAGCCACTTACACAAGTGTAAGCGGCTCCTGTCCACTTGGCTCCTTTAAAGCAAGCAGGGTCTCTGTCCCTCTCTCCTCCCCACTCAGCTGGCTAAATAGCAGCAAAGTTTTTCAGCGAGCTGGGGAGGAAGGAGAGAAGCAGAGCCTTTAAAGGAGCAAAGCGAGAGAGGAGAGGAGCCTTCTCCCCTTATACCCCTCTTCTTCATTATTAACAGCATCCTTCTCCACCCACCCCATGCGTGTTCCTTGTCCCTTGAGTGCTTTTCCTTCCCTCCCCACTTAAAACGTGGTTACAAAGCACGGATCCACATGGATCCTCAGGATTTTTGCACTGGGTCACCCCAAATTCACCATCAGATCACATAGCATGTCCATGGCTACAGCTTGCACCAAAAAAATCACGCACCCACTGTTTCGTGGGGCCGCAGTGGTGCAAAAACGGGGTTACAAAGCATGGATTCACATGGATCCTCAGGACTTTTGCATTGGGCTACTCCAAACTCACCGTCAGATCACATGTCTGTGGCCACAGCATGAACCACAAAAATCATACATCCTCTGTTTCGTTTAGAATATTTTTTTTCTTGTTTTCCTCCTCTAAAAACTATGTGCGTGTTATGGTCGGGTGCGTGTTATAGAGCGAAAAATACGTACTTGTTTGCCACTAGTGGCTACTTTTAAAGAGCTGATGAGGTGGTGCAGCTGCATTCATATGTATTCTTCTTATTTTAGACAATAGGTGCTGCGTTTGTAGCCAAAGTGATGCCAGTGGGAGGTCGGACCGTAACCTTGGGAATCTGGGTAAGTCTTAAGATGGGAATGACACTGGCTGTGTGTGGCAAACATAAAGTACCAGAGAACTAATGGGACATGCTTTGGCTGTGCAGGGGAGGGGGGGGACAAGTGTGAGGAGGCTTTTAGAACAGTGTTTCCCAAACGTTTCCCCCATGAACAACTTGAAATTTGCTAAGGGTCTTGGTGCACTACTTAACTATTTTTCTTTTTGCTGTAATGCACTATGCTAGATGCTGCATGGTTTTCGTAATACACTATCAATTCCAATTGTAATACAAATGGTAATACAATAAAAGACAATATGTTTCTGGCTCCTGGTCTTCACTCCTTTCAAGTCGCTTCCTCCTACCTGTTGCTTCTGGTCTGTCCCAGAGCTGCCACTGCTCCTGTTGTTCACAGACATGCTGCAAACCACCTGAGTTAGGTTTGTGGGGCACCGTTTGGGAACTTTAGAGCTTTCTCGGTGGTGGCACCCCGACTGTGGAACGGCCTTCCCAGAGATGCTTGCTTGGCACCTTTCTGGCACCATGTAAAGACCTCTCCATTTAGTCTGGCCTTTGAAACAATTTGTGGTCTTCAAATCCCAGCTCTTAATGTCTGGTGTTTACTGTTGTACACTGGTTTTCTCTCTGTGTGTTTAATGCTGCTATTTAATTATTTCGCACTTGTAGCTGAATCACTGTGTTTTCTCTTTTATTTCTTTTGAGCTGCCCAGCAAACGTTCTATTTACTCCACAACGCTGACAGTTTTTCTGTTCGTTCCTTCACTTTGATCAGCCTGTTTTGCGTTTAATTGAAAAAGGGCTTTATGCCAAGCTCTAGGGGCTGGATTCCACTGCCCAGTTCTGTTAGCAGACGCCAGCACAAGGCCTCCCACTACTGCGGTTGGGCTTTCCCCATTGCTGTATGTTTCCCCTAAAGCTGCTCTGGAGAGTTGGGTGAATCCCCAGAACAATATACAGTGGTACCTCAGTTTTCAAACGTAATCTGCTCCAGAAGACTGTTTGAGTTCTGAAACTTTTGAAAACTGAAAACTCAATAGCCGACAGCCAGGCCTCAGGATCCTGCACTCAGCAGAAGCCACATGGCACGTTCGACTTCCGAGGCGTGTTCGAAAACCAAAGCATTTACTTCCGGGTTTACAGCATTCGAAAACTGAAATGCTCGTCAGTGGAGACGTTCGAAAACCGAGGTACCGCTGTACAGGGAAGTGAAATCATTTTGACAGACAAGCAGACTGGCTCCTTAGTGCTATGTTGAATTCCACTGGGATTCTAAGCTGCTGGGTACAAAATCTTACTGTTTCTCCCTTTTCTAGGATACAGCTGGCTCAGAGCGTTATGAGGCCATGAGCCGGATATACTACCGTGGGGCAAAAGCTGCCATTGTATGTTATGGTAAGAGTTCACTTGCATGTCAACTCAGGTACCCATGTAGCTCTGGACTACCAATGCTAGGAGAACATTCTTACAAACTTGGAAAGGGCTGTGCTAGCCAATCCATTGTTCTGAAGGAGATTTGTGTGCAAATATTTGGGAACAGTATCAAACAAATACAGAGGGAGTATAATTGGGATGTTGTTTGGGGATTATTGCTTGCTACATACTCAGGCCCTCCTTCTATCAGTATGTTACTTGAGGGTCCCTTGATCTCTCCATTGTCATCGCTTTCTTACAGTGACAGACTGCCCTCTAGTTGCACAGACTTGGTTCCTCCGCAGATGTGCAGGTGTCCAGTTAAAAATTCCATGGAAATACCAATTCCCCAGGATGTGGTCACTTAGCCGCTGCTTTACTTGCCAGCTTTACTGCCTCTTTTCTTGTTTCCTAAGCTGTGTCTATTAGCAGTTTCACTTCCACAATAGAGAGGGCAGTTTGCTCTGTCTCAGAACTAGCAGCAGTGAGAGATTCTCATGCATTGCTTTGGGGGTTGTATCATTGTGCTTGTGTTTGTGAAAAGAGCTAGCCCCTGCCTAATACATTTTATATCCTCAAATAGAGCCCACATGGCAGCCTGCTTCTTCTGTTGGGGCAACACTTACCTTGCACCATTCAGACACCAATTCCTGTCTTCATTTGTGTCCATCCCCCTTCCCTCTCCATGGCGCCACTTTAAGAGTGCCCTGTAAAGGCCAGAAGGGAGGCAAGGAGCTGCCTCTATAGTGCTCCTGTCTTTAAGAGGACAGCTCTGTGAAAGCTGCACGTGTAGTTCTATCTCCTCCCCAATAGCTATTATGATGGCAGCAGAGTTGCTGAAATCGTTAGTCTACCACTAGTCTGGGATAAATTACATGATTTGTGTTGGCCATGGGAGATTCCTTATCATTGGAGGTTTCCTGGTGTTTCTTTGCCTGAACACAAAACTGCATGGGTATTACCTTAATAGGAGGGAAAACGTCTCTACCCAGTGATACTAGGCTGTGGTTTGGCATACCAAGGCAGTCAAACTGTGGCTGCTCAACAGGACTGGCTCTACAGTAAGGTGAAATGAGACAGGAGCCTCAGGCAGTTGATGGGTGATGGTGGTAAGAGAGACACAGTGAGATGTTGGAGGGCAGAGCTGTGTGTGCCACATGGCCTGTCTTGTGTCCTCTAAGCTAGAATGACACTGTCCTCTTGCCACTGTTGAGACGAGATTCAACTACCAGTCCAGTTAGCTTTTGTACATGGAAAGAGGGGGCCATTTTGCTCTTTACCTCAGGCAAAAAAAATGTATTGCTCCAGCCCTGGTGTCTAAGTCAAGAAAGCTGGGCAGTTCCCATTAGCCTTTCCTTTAACTCTTCGTGGAAGGGGATTTGTGTGTGTGGCGCTGTGGGTTAAACCACAGAGCCTAGGGCTTGCCGATCAGAAGGTCGGCGGTTCGAATCCCTGCAACAGCATGAGCTCCTGTTGTTCGGTCCCTGCTCCTGCCAACCTAGCAGTTTGAAAGCATGAAGTGCAAGTAGATAAATAAATCCCGCTCCGGCGGGAAGGTAAACGGCGTTTCCGTGCACTGCTCTGCTTCGCCAGAAGTGGCTTAGTCGTGCTGGCCACATGACCCAGAAGCTGTACGCCAGCTCCCTCGGCCTATAGAGTGAGATGAGCGCCGCAACCCCAGAGTCGTCTGCGACTGGACCTAATGGTCAGGGGTCCCTTTACCTTTACCTTATCTTATTATACACATTTCAGTTGTGTGCCACAAAAGAACTCAAGATGTGTGGACAGAGGCTCTATTATGAGCTGTTCAGGGAAAGAGAGCAATTCTTTCCTAGCCAACCTATTCATTTCAGTACCTCAGTTACTCTGCCTATATATACAGGGGTCAGTGAATCTGCTTTATGAACTTTTTGGGTGGGATCTAGTCTTGACACCTCCCCACTTCCACAGATCTTACTGATAGCAGCAGTTTCCAGAGAGCAAAATTCTGGGTGAATGAGCTGCAGAACTTTGAGGAGGTAAGTAGATCTCCATTTCCAGGCAGAGAGAAAAGAAATATTCGCCTCACTGGGAGAGCCACAGGGAATGTTGGTCTTACAGAGGAGCATCATTCTATAATTTGTATACTGGGACACTGGAGGGCAGTTCCTCAGGGGGAGGGAGGAAGGGAGGGTGGCCAGTTGTTGATAGGTTACATGGTTGCTTGACTTGTATCTCATGTTTTTGGGAAGGTTAAAAGTATGAGGCTTCCAGACCGTCTCCCAGGTGGATTTAGCAGCACAACAGCATTGTGTGTAACCATTCCCTGAGCTCTGTTAATTGTGTGCACCTTAGGATTGCATTTTGGGCATGTCAAATTATTACTGTTACTACTACTACTACATTTTAATTTATTAGATGCCCTTCACCCTAAGGTTCCAGGGCAGGTTACAACAATTTAAAATACAGTATGAAACAGTTTTAAAACTTACAATTTAAAAAACCACAGTCACACAAAAATAGGGTGGGTCCTGTTGGTTTGGCTACATGGATTCTTGGCAATACCTGCTTGCTAGACTGACCTTGTATGGAAGTACTTGCCTTGTTCTCTTTCTCTGCAGAACTGCAGGATCTATTTGTGTGGCACCAAGTGTGATTTGTTGGACGAGGACAGGAGAAGACGAGGAATTGACTTCCATGATGTGCAGGACTATGCGGATGGTTAGGCTTTTCTTCTTCACTTGTTGGGAGGAGAGAAAGGGAATCACAGTGCACCAGGAGCTCTTAACATTGGTGCATCTACAATGGCGGTCCCCATTGTAGAGTAAAACGACTAAAACTTTCCGTCTGACATACTGTCATTTCAGAGATCAAAGCCGAGCTCTTTGAAACCTCCAGTAAGACTGGACAGAATGTGGGTGAGTATTGCTTCCAGGGTGCATTGCAAGGCTTTATGGTGCTTAAGTGTGGCTAATGCCTCTGGACAGTCACGCCCAGAGTGAGAAGACTGCTGTTCTCCTTTTGGTTGGGGACAGTTTGCATATGGCGTCACTGTGGCTCCTGATAAATAAGGGTGATGCTGAGTACCTTGCCCATGCTTTCTCGCCAGGTGGAACTGCACCACAATTCCAAATTCCACTAAGATCAAGATTATGGCTGCAGTCTGATGAGAGTGGACAAGTGGGGCAGGGCAGTAGATCTCAGGGTATCACTGTGTTTACCAAAGGATATCCAGGATGCTTATTTCTGAGTTTTGTTCCCTTTTATCATTCAGTCATAATTTTGTAGCCAGTGGCCATTTGCTGCCTCCCAAGTTCAGGTCAGTTCAGGTGTTCCTACTGAAGCCAGCTGTGGGCGAGACACCAATCCTGTGTTGCTGTGTTTTGTTTACAGATGAGCTCTTCATGAAGGTGGCTGAGGATTATGCGCAGCTTACTGCCTTTCAGGAGATGACAGGTGAGTTTCTGAACAAGATACTTCCACTCTCTGTGTGTGTGTGCTCACATGTTCTTCTGAACATGCATAGAACCTCTGGTGCAAATATATTTCCTGGACATGAAAGTGGGACTTTGGGACACACTGAATAAGAAAAAAACGTGTTTTAAGAATGCCCATGATTGTTTACGTGTGTAGAAAGCAGAGACTCCATGAACTGCATTTCCAAATGAACTCTATTGCCTCTGGGAAGAGAGGAGCTGGGGAAAGCTGGGGAGGGTGACCTAATTGCAGTGGTTCAGGGTAGGGGGAGGTATAGTGTGTAAGGTGGGGTAGACTGTAAGGGGCACACAGCACAGGCAGTTAGCGACTGTGCAGTGTGCCAGCCCCTCCTCCACCTGGGGAATTGCAGTTGTCCTGTCAGCCAGCTCTTGGACTTGCTGCTGCTGCTGCTGTTGCTGAATGCCAGGTTTGCTCTTGAGTAAGACCTCCCTCATCCATGATCTGATTGTGGATGAGGAGGCTGTTGTGGTATGTATCATTGAGACCTGGCTGGGTGAGCAGGGTGGAGTTGGTCTGTGCCCACCTGGATACTTGGTGTGGCATCAGGACAGACTTGAGGGTCAGGGAGGGGGAGTTGTGGCAGTCTGTAGACTCTCCCCATATGAACCAGCCTGGGCCCTATGATCATCTGAAGCCCTTATTTGTGTGCCTCCTCCGTGAGAGGTCTAGAGGGTGGCAACACAAGAATGAGCCTTTTCTGTGGTGACTCCATCTGGGGAACGTTCTCCCCAGGAAGGCACACCTGGCACCTTCGTTGCATATCTTTAGGCAAAAGGTGAATGGTTAACAGTCCATGGCTTTTTAGATGTGTTTGTGGGAGGGGGAGGTTATTGGTTTGCTTTTATTATATATTTTGTATTTTTCTGTTGTGAACCACACTAGGCTCTTTAGATGAAGGACTGTATGCAAACTTTATCTGGACAGGGCAGGACTTTTCCCTGGGAGAAAGAAATCCTTTTAACAGAGCCATTGAATTTTCTGCTGCTACAAATCTGCCCCACTTGCCTAACCCTTGTATATGTTCTGCTTTCAGAGGAGAAAGGAGTTGATCTGAGCCAAAAGAACACTACCACCTACTTTTATAGCTGTTGCCATCACTGAGTTCTTTCCTTGTTTTGCCAAAGCAGCAGTGCTCCCCTCCTGGGAAAGCAGTTCATGCTGTCTTTGGATAGTTCACACTGTTTCCCTGCTGTATGGAATGTCTTGCCCTTTCGGACCTGTGGAGCATCACTTGCTGGCACTTCTCCTTGGAATGGTGGGAGGGGGGAGAACACGGCACACGCTGCGAGATTTTCTGCTGCCTTGTTGACCAGAGACCTTGACTGCCTTGTGCTCCCATCCCTTCCAGAGGCTGACTTAAAATTCTTGATGCGCTTCAGGAATTGCTTTTTCACAACTGGCTCTCCAACGCTGAAGACACCTTGTTCTGGCAGTGGTTGGTTCTGCTGTTTTGATGGTGTTGCACCTGATTTTTTGCTTTATTATTTAAATGGCTTCTAATAAGCTATGTATATGTAAATAAAAGTGCATTGTGGTCCTGTGTTGTTGAGAAACACAGCTAGGTTTGTGTTCTTATTGAAGTTGCTCAAACTTGTTTCCAGGCTAAACTCCTTGAGGGAATGGGAAGAAACACGTGTGCCTCTCCTACTACACGGGCTGACCACCAGTTTCTAATGGTTGACGTTTCTCTGACGTTCCAGCAGTTGAAACATGTATTGGTACAGGGAACAGAAACAAGCATCTGAGGAGGCTTAGGAATTTGCTGTGGTTTTTTTAATCAGCCAATTTGATAGATGTGTACATGTGTGATAAGCAGGCCCAGTTGCTCCAATACTGTAAAAGCATCAATAAGCATCACAGAACAGTTGTAGATACAAGCAGTGATGGGCTTTGCAGCAGTTATAAGGCGTCTGGAAAATGAAGGGGAACCTGGGATAGGCTCTAGTTGGCTGGAGCACCAGGGGTGCTGATCTACACAAGCAGGCCGCCCTCTTTCCAGAGAAAGCAGAAAGGCAGATGCAGCTGGGGATCCCTGTGCCAAGGACGGTGCTGGCCTGTACTGTTGAAGCATGGCACGGCAGCTGAATGGAAAAGGTTACAGAGCTGCACAATACTCTGCCATTTGACAGAGTAGGCTATTTCTATCAGTTTCCCTTTACATGATCATCTCTGTGGAATGGAATATACCGATGGTTTTTCTCCAACATATGCTCTCTTCCCTTAGATGTTTTGGAGTGTGTTTTATGGCTTTAAATATATATGCCTGGATGTCTTTTTACTATATCGTTACAGGTAACTGCCATAGTGCAACTCTGGTCTTGGCTAACCTAGTGGCCTGTGGCTGGGGGAGAAGCAATTGGTAGGCACAAGGTAGGGCCCCTCACTCAGTGCACTAAAATTTGGGTGCAAAAGTATTGAAAGTGATCTTCGGGCTGTAGTTCCATTGACATCTACCTCTGTGTCAAGTTTCAAAGGCTTTATACAAGCAGCAAGAGCCCAAAAGCTTCCTAAGAGTTATTTGCTACATTGGTAATAAAGGTCCATTCTCAGGTTGATTTACCAAACCTTTAAGTCTCTATGGAAGCTGAGTTTTCAGAAGTAGTTGCTAAATGGTTAGATGCACCTCTGAGAGCAATATCTCAGACTTTGTATCATTCTGAAAAACCACTTCTCTCTAAGCTATAAACTACTGTTTATACAAGCTGTATACAAGGCCCCAGCTGTGACCCACAGAAGACCACAAATTCAAGGTCCCAACTATTCCTGGCAGCCGTATCTCTATACAAACTTACAGAGATTTCAATTTGTTTTTTAGATTAAAAAGCAGATTAGAATCTGCCATATCTAGGGTCAATAAAATAGCACACACAGTCAAGAGCAAAGTTAAACTTTACTTTACAGTAATTGCTTTCTTTTATATACAAAGAATTACAGTACATATTTTGGGAACATTTGGGTAGGACAACTTTGTTTTTCATTGTCATAGTTTTTACACACACACAGTTAAATGAGTCAGGGGAGGAAAAATAAGAATCCACGAGCCAAAACTCTTCCTCTTCTTCTAATGTAGATACTGTAAAGCATTTCCCTTGCCGGCCATTTGTAGAGAATGTAGATGAGAATAGGATAGCTCTGTAAAAAGACATTATGCTTGACTGTTGGTAACCACAATAGATGCACTGAAAAGAATTCCTTCCCCATTATTCATGCAGAAATACTGCAATTATGCACTGGAGTGTCATTGCAGAACAGGACTTTTCCCAGAGGCCTTCTCCTGCAATTGCTCTGTTCAGTCACAACTCCCAGCAGAGTGTCTGGGAGAGTCAGCATGCAGTATACTGGCTGAGGGCAAAGCAATACAGCTTGAAGAAATGCAATATTTCATCTCCGTTAGCACCACACACTACTCCATTTTTGTACCAGCAGCTAAATGAGTGGGGAGAGCTCTCCAGTCTTAGCCCTGCCCAAACCCCTTTGGAACAAAATGGGGGGGATGGGACTGTCAAGCGATTAGAGAAGAGTTTCTCTCTCCCAACATATTACAGACCTGAACAATTCAAAAGCACCACACCATACATTACTGAAATAAGCTGCTACAGCAAAGGAATATGCCCTGTGATGCTGCTGAGAAATGGAAGGAATGGCACTTAGCTGCCCCTTGCCACATCTGCTCAGCACCCACTCAAGGGAATAGGGTTAGTGAAATTCCAGATGTTTCCAATATGATGCTCTGCGTAGGCTGAGAAGTGGTTTCCTATGCACAAATACCCTTGCAAGCATTCACTTTCAAGAGACCACACTGCCTCAGTAGGGAGAATAGGAACTAAGTGTCATTTGTACACTGATCCCATCTTCCAGAAAATCAGAGTCTGGGAGCATGGGGGGCAAAAATGTGGCCATTTAAAATATAACTTCTATTCCTGCCTTCTGTCAGTACTTGAGAAATGTGCTCTGACATCTCTTGCTTTCAGACATGAAATCCAATACTTGTTAAAATCATCACATTCGCAGCATCCCTAGCCCTCTGACTCCCACGGAAGGGAATCCATCAATACTGCAAAATGTCACCACACTCAATGCATTTGTTAACAAATTCTTGTATGTTACCAGTCATGCAGATTTGGCGGAAAGGGGAAAGGCTTTATTCCATTTCAGCACAATTACGTAGGCTGCAGAATGTTTAAAATCTATTCCAAATGTTGTCACCATTATTATTATTATTATTATTACAAAAGCCTACAGCTCAGCTCCTCCATTCCAAAGTATTCATCCTAAACCAGGAGTGGGGATCCTGTGTCCCCTCTAGACACTGGCATACAATTCCTATCAGCCCGAGCTAGTGAGGCCAGGGTGAGGGGATTAGAGTTCAACATCTGCTCTTCACCCCTGCCCTAAACCAATCAAATAACCACCTTAGTAGCCACAGCATAATGCAAAAGGTGATGCATTCTAGGAAAGTCCCATCACAGGTGCTCTTAGCAGCATGTTAGTCAATTGCACAGACGAGGCGTTTCCAAATATTTTAACATAAAGAACACTCTTCAGGCCACGACCCTGGGGTCGGAAAAGGGAAGTAATTCTTGCAACATTAAAGTGAGAGGGGCAGAGGGAAGCACTGAATAGAGGTATACCCTGTTGAGCTGCTATAAATACCCCAATTGCTCAAAAATAAACATGAACAGCTTCTTAACAGACCTAGGCACTTGCAGTTGATCTAATCCCAGTCCCCTTGGTGCCCTAACTTTTGGAGATACATCCAATGGGGAAAAGCACAGAGACAGAACATCTGATTTCTGGAGAATGATCTGCACCATTCTGTACAGCAACTACATATTTTTCATGTGGCAAAATTTTAATTACCTGTGAATATTTTATAAATGGGGTGGAAATTGTATTTTGTTAGCTTCATTGTAAACAATGCCAGTCAAGGGTGCAAGTACAACTACCTGACTCCACTATAGTCTATTATTCCATGAAACTATGGAGCTAGTGTAGAATCTGGCACTTGAGAAGTTCAGGATGCTTCTGAATCATCTTTCAATTGTTTTGTGTAAAAAAAAAAAAGGTGGGGTGGGGGATTCCTGGTTTAATTTCAGATACTCATGGGTGGAGGAGAGTTGCTGGGCAAAATTTGTTGTCATACCTAGTTCTTTGCCCCTTCCCATGATTAACAGAAACAGAGTAAGTTATGAAATAAGCAAACATACACAAATCTGTTTTTCTGCATGATCCAAATGTCACAGTATTCAGTTAAGCTTTTCTTGCCACAGATCTGGCCTCTTGGCACAGATTTTCAAGCACAAAATGTGCAAAGCTCTATGTCCCACTAGACCCCAAGCATTATAGCACCTTATTTTCTGCATGAAATATAGAAACACGATGGGGAGTATGTAAGATTTGCACACCAGAAGCCGCTTGCCATGCTCACACCCCTAGCAAAGTACCACATAAGCAACAGCAGAATAGAACATGCCTGGACCATTTTAAGAAGCAGGATCAAATTTTGTTTCTGGCAGCCCAGCTCTTGGAAAGGTAGCTGATTCACACTAGGTAGAAGGGTACACAACAGGGGAAGCATTCAGGTCAAATATCTCTCCTAGCCTGTGTCTGTTTGCATTCTGGATCCCTCAGAATCAAACAGCACTTGGCTTCTGCTTGGCCAGTGTCCCTTCCCAATTGAATGTTGTGTCTTATGGGAGTGACTGGCTCTTCCCATTTCACATAGGAAACCACCCCTGCTTTGGGTTGAAGGTGCCGATTGGGTGAGGTTCCTGCGTAGCATTTCTCTTAATCTGCACCTTGGGATTTTCTCCTTAATTACCATAACAAACCAGACACCAGCCTCCAGACTTGGAGAGATGCTATCAGTATAAAGTTGTGCTACAGGCATGCAGGTACACACACTCCACACATACATCCGTGACACTTTCTACTTCAGATGCCCAGTTTGATTGATCAGCTTCTTGTTTCTACAAAACAAGTCCTTCAGGGAGGGAGGCGGCGGCAAAACTGAATCTGTACAGAGAGGCTCTTGGGGGAAAAGGAGAAAGCAGGGCGGCAGCAGACAACAGGGGCTGAAATGCCATGCAAAAATCCAACTGACTTTAAGCAGGAGTTCCTAGATAGAGATTCTGAATGTGCTGCTGCACAGATACCCTACCGTGTCACGCATTCTTGACCCCTAGCACCTACACTCAGGAGAATTAATGCAAAATGGACTTTTCTCTGTTTTAAAGATTTAAAACAGCCTCCACCAAAAATATTCACAGTTTATTGTTGTTGTTTTTCCATGAAACAAATAGCTAGTTAAAAACACATGACATTGCAAGAACAGAGTTGGACAAAGCAGTGCAGGCATCTTTCTTGTTACAGGTACAGCTGGCTTGGGGTGGGGTCTGGCACAAAGGAAGCCCTAAACACACAATCTACACGACAAAGTCCAGCTCACGGGAAGGCCTAAATATGTAAAATTTAGAGCTTTATTATTATTATTTTCCACACATGAGAAATATTTAACATACTGAACCTCGTGATTGGTTTGGCTTGCTTGTTTAAAAAGGTGATCGTTTTGTTTTAAAAAAGGTTTTAGTAAAATGCCCTTGGCTTCTTGTTTCTGTCTCGTTCAGAAGAGTTGTCCTGTTTCCCTTTGTGCAGGAGTCACGCAGAAACCAAAATGTACTTGCATTTCCCCATTTTCAGCAATAAGCAACCGCTGAGCCTGCAGGTCTTTGAGGAAAACCAATGTTAAGAACTAAGATTCCATTAGCTATAACGCTTTGCAAAGTCACTAGCTTTAGAGAGAGAGAGGGAAATGATTCAGGGGAGAGGATGAGATGCACAGTGGTTGGGGGGGGGGAATGTTTTGTAGTGCCCAGCAGGTACCATCATTGTGGAAAGCCAGCATTGAAAAAAGTATTGGGTCAGAATTTGAACTGCCACTGTATAGGATCAACTGTAGCACTATTGCAATTCTACAGAGGACCTGAATACCCCAATGATATATGCTTCAAAGTAAGAGGATCAGGGTTTACATAGAAACCAGAACTTCTGCTTTGTGCAAAAAAACAACAACAGCTGGAAATCTAAAAAGGGCAAATTAGGAGCTGGCCAAATTTGCTGCTTGAAGCTGAAGCATGACAGACTGTGCGACTTCAGCTATCCAGGCCAACAGAACATGAAGAGGCGGCAAAAGTTAGAAGGAAAGGGTGTGTGTGGGTGTGTGTGGGAGAGAGAGAGAGAGAGAGAGAGAGAGAGAGAGAGAGATTGTTAAGCTGCTTCCAGACATCAGTGTGTCTAACTGAAACCATCAAGTGAAATATTGGCATGGTATGCTTGCTTGCCTCTCCTACAGCCAAGATATGAAGAAACCTAGACATATTCAGGGCCAAGTAAGCAGTAACTTCTCTGATCCTCAATATAGTTCATCAACAATATCTAACCAGCACCATAACAAGCTGCATTTATGTCTGGTTGGGTAACAATAACTGCTTCCACCAGAGTTATGCATAATACCAGCCTGGTTAGGCACCAGGCATAAAGCGCTGCACTGACTGGGAAAGAGAGATGAAGAAAGGGAGATAGATCTAAGCCAGCTGCTGCAGCCCTTAGTGTTCCAGTGTGAGAACTATGACCTCAGCTACCTCTGTTTCTGACATGCAGATATTCTTCAGTGTAGCCCAGTTAAATTCAAGTTTTTGTTTCAGTATTTTTTGGTAAGATGGGAAATACTTTAAGCTGGAGACTAATCAAAGTAAGATTAATAAAACACGCTTTCTATCCTGGAAACATTTATTCTCAAATGGGCTATTAGTTCTGTTCCGCCCTCTGAGGTGATATACTTTAGCCAGAGGAATGCACCCCAAATAATTAGGACTACTGTAAACAATGCAAACATGATTCCTAAGCGAACTGCTTGTAGTGGAGGGGGGGAGAATTAGTTTCATTTGTCCAAAAACACTAATAATTCTTGTTGCAAAGACTGAAAAAAGTTAGGTAACAGCAATGATGCACCACAAAAATCCAGAAGAGAGATTGACTCATTTGTCTAACCTGCTGTTGCCTTTAGTGGTCAAAATTCTGCCTCTGAGGGGGCTCTGATTTTACTGTGCTAGAGATCCAAGTCCCAGGATAAGAATGCTAGCAGATGGTAGCTCTGAATTTCTTTCCCCCCCCCACCTCCAATTATAAGGTCTGTGAAGGAGCTTCAGCTGTTCACAGAGGAGCAGACAGTTCCACCTAGTGGAACTGGGCTTTTCAGCTAACTTCAAGTAACGTTTCTTCAAAAAGCACCTGTATTTGTTGTGCCCTGGCAGCATATTCTCAAGCAAAACACTCTCCTAAAACAGAATGCTGAGAAATGAAAACTAGGGAGGAAACTGTCAGGTCCCTTCGCTTCGCTTCTCCAGTGACGGGATTCCATCAGTTGAATTGTTTAGGAAATGTAAGGTGCCAGTACAGAATGGCTGGCTTGCAACTAGTGAGATGGAATGAAGCTACTTCTTTGGAACGGTGTAGGAGCAAATCTAGGAGACACACCATTAATGCACGCCTGTCACTCAGACATGCAAAGTTAGTAATTTTGATTATTTCAATGGAATTAGAGATTATTATCCACAGTGGATTCCTTTACTTCAGCTTTATTGTTTCCAAAATGAAGACGGAACAGGCCATCTACATTCTTGCTGCTTGGCTGGGCATCGTTTGGATTTAAGTAAATGTAGGTGGGTAGTTTGGGTGGGATGTTGGAAGGTCAAGGATCTGGGGAAGTGAATTTTTTTTAAAAAAAAACAACCCAAGAAACAAAATACCCTTCCCCATACAATAAAAAAACAAACAAAACAAAAATTGTGACCCGTCTGGCCTCGAACTGGCTTCACTAAGGTTTAGACTCAGTAGGTTCATGGCCAGGGGAATCCTGGTTCAGTACTAGCACCACGTTTTGTTCAGACAAAGGCAAAATGTCCTGCCCCACAGGTGTTTGTGCTTTCCCAGAGAGCCAAGAGATCTGCTCCAACGTTTGAATGTTTCTGGGCAGCCACGATGCCTGTCCAGAAGGCAGTGGAGCTTCTTTCACAGGCCAAAGGGGTTGTTCAAATGCACACAATCTATCTGTGGGCCAAAATGGCTGCTCCGTGGAAGGTGCAGATGCGGCTTCTTGGCCTGAGCAAAGACTGTGCTCAGGAGACTGCAGTTTCTCAGCTGTCCAAAGCGATTGCTCCACCGATTGCAGTCCTTTCGCACTATGCCAAGGGGTCTGTTCGTGTATTTGAAAATTCTCTAGAGGGCGGGCTGCTTGCCCAACATAGCCCGAAAATTTCCCTGTAGGCCTGCAAGGCTGCTCCTCGGATACAGATGTCCGCTCTTTCTGCTGAGGAGTCTGCTCCACGGTCACAGAGCCTCTTTCTTTTGGCTGAGCGTTCTGGTCAACAGGCCTCAGTGCTTTCTCTGAAAGCAAAGGCCTCAGGCTTAGTGGGGAAGGAAGCTGAGGCCTCAGACCTGTGGTAGTAGAAGGCTTGTCTGATGGCATGGGCCGAGCATCTGCAGGGGTAGAAACCCTGTTGGGTGGCTGTGGCTGTGGGGCTACAGGAGTGGCTGGCTTTTCTGATGGTTTAGACCTCAGGGCTATGGGGGTGACTGGTCTGACCACTGGCTGAGATCGTAGGCTCAGTGGAGCAACAGACTTGCCTGAGGGCTTGGGTGTTGGGCCAAGAGAAATGGGCCTGTCCAGTGGCTGAGGCCTTGGAGATTCAGGATCAGCAGGCTTGTCCAATGCCTGGAGCTTTGGTATCTCTGCAACAGGAGGTTCCTCCGAATTCTGAGACCTGGGTATGCCTGCAGTAGGTGACAGTTCTGACTTCTTGGATCCTGGCGGTTTCACTGTGGAGCTTTTGTCTGTTGTCTGAGGTCCCAATGCCTCCGGAGCAGGTGGCTTGTCCTGAGGGCCTGGTGCCTCTCCAGTGACCGGCTTGTCTGATAGCTGTGACTCATGAGCTACTGTGGAGGATAGCTTTTCTGACGGTTGTGACTTCTGGGCAACAGCAGAAGCCTGTTTTTCAGAGGGCTGTAACCTCAGGGCCACCGTGGAGGGCGATTTTTCTGAGGGATGTAGCCTGAGCGCCACGGCAGAGAGCGGCTTATCTGACGACTGCAACCTAAGGGCAAGGGCTGAGGATAATTTGTCTGAGGGCTTTAACCTCAGGGACAGGGTGGAGGGCAATTTGTCTGAGGGTTTTAAACTCAGGGACAGGGTGGAGGGCAGCTTGTCTGATGGTTGTAGCCTCAGTGCCACGGTGGAGGGTGCTTTATCTGAGGACTGCAGCTTCAGCGCGACAGAGGAAGGCTGCTTGTCTGAGGACTTTAGCCTCAGAGCCATTGAAGAGGAAGGTGGCTTATCTGAGGGTTGCAGCCTCAGGGCCACAGTCAGAGGTAGCCTCTCTGACGGCTGAGATTTCGGGCCTGTAGCCGCAGGCTGCTCGTCTGATGGCTGAGTGTTTTGGCAGCCAGCTGCCGATTCTGTGGAAGGCGCATACTCACGAATCTCTCCTGGCTCTAGAGGGTTAGGTCCGCATGGATCATGTTCTGTGCAGGACAGGCGTCCGTCCAGTTTAGAGATGAAGAGCATGCCCTCTCGGTGCTGCTTGCAAAAGGACCTGGGGCACATCTCGCAGAAGGAAGCTGCCTCTTTGCTGCACACGTCACACTGGTGCCAAGGGCATTCCCATTTCCCTGCAGCACAGAAAAAAAAGGCGCAGCTTAAGAGGAGGTGAGAAAGTCAGATCAGCGAATGGCTGAAGTCAACAAGAAAGCAAGCCTGGACTAACCCTGGAGGTTGCTAAGGGAATATCATCCAAAACAGCTCTAGTTTACCAGGCATCCATTTGCCATTATAAATTACTTTGCAGTTATGTAAAATGCAGGAACCCCACTCAGCACGCTGGTTTGTTCATTCAGTTCTAACCACTGTGTTTCAAGTTAGTTTTGGTTCAAGCAACAACAACAACAAAAGTAATGATTTAAATCAAGTTTTCAAACTTAGCAAACTGAGAAGGTGGAACTTCCTTTTCTTTGGTCTTTTGTCCACACCAAACAAGCACTCCACTCAGAGATGGTATGCTTCTGAATGCCAGTTGCTGGGGAACATGAATGAGGAGAGTGTTGCTGCACTCAGGTGCTGCTTCTGGGCTTCCACTGTGAGAGCAAGATGCTCGACTAGATAGGCCTTTGTTCTGATGCAGCTGGGCTCTCCTCCTGGTTTTATTATATGAATTGTCACCAGCTGCTAAGTTTGGGAGGCATCATTTCTCGCTCGAGGCTAGTGCTATCGATGCAGCTGTTATACTTAAGTTTCTATGAACAACAGTGAGAATACGTGACTGACCTGCAGGACGCCTGGTCAGATTGAGGCAGTCAGCATGGTACACCTTTGGGCAGCCTGGCCTCTTACAGGAAACCAGCTGCCCTCCATCCCCGCAGCTGAAACATTCATCCTCACGCTCCTTCATAATCTCTGCTTGGGATTTGCGCTTCCCATGCCGCCTCTTGAACTTCTTGGACTTCTCTTCAGAGGCAGGTGGCTGGTTCTGGAGACAAAACAATGCCACTGAGTAAATGCTCAAAGGGAACAAATCCCTGTCCTCATACCTCTTTCTGTTAAACTTCTTTAGCTGACTTGATGAAAGACCCCAAGGAAAACAGCTGCAATCACAATTCTTGAGGGGTAAGTAAACAGTTCAATTCTGAATAGGCCATATGATAAGATTATGTTTTCCTAGTATGAATAAACCCAGAGTTTCCCCAGCTATGAAAGTTCCTAACAAATGTATATTCATTTTGGACACATTGGAAGTTTTACATTCATCCTGACCATTGTGTCAGGAAAACAACAACAACAACAACAATGTATTATTCATATGCTGCCCATCTAACAGTGTTGCCTCAGTCACTCTGGGTGGCTTCCAACAAATTAAAACATCCAACAAAGTAAAACATCAAACATTAAAAACTTCCCTATACAGTGATTAATGTTATTAGCACAGATCTCTCCTGGCGTTGGCTTTTTTCCAGCAACCCCCCCCCCCTGCCATTTTCATCTGATTTAAGCAATGCAGAGTGGGTCTTAAAGGGGTGTCATTGTTATCAACAGCAATAGCAATCACACAGTAACTTGGAGAGGAGTATACTGAAGAGAAAAAGATTCCTTTAAATTAAGTAAAAAATGAACCCCAAACAATTCAAAGGGCAGCTGAAGGAAGAAATCTAAATAAGGGTTTGAAATACCTTTGGTCTTACTCCAAGGAAACCACTGCAGTTTGGAGCACCACATTTGCAAACTGTCTTCCCATTCCCCAAACACTCCAGGTTGTAGTTGAAAGTCAGCTCAGTCCCTGGTAATCAGAGAAATCAATGAGACCCATTTGGATTGTAATAGGCTTTGCTAAACCTGAAGTTCTAGAACTGGAATGAAAGATTAAAAACAAACAAGAAAAACCACCCCCCCCCCCAAAAAAAGATGTGTAAATGCTGAGGAGAATCTGCTGCTTCTACTTTCCCTTGCATGTGCTGAAATTCCAGTGCACGCTTGCAACAAAGGTCTATGACTTAGTATAATTGCATTACCTTACCTCCCGAGGGCCATGCAGGATGAAATTTCAACAAGCAGGATGAAATTTCCTACATTGTGAATATAGTACAAATACACAGATAGAAGAACATACCTTCCACCAAATAGCCACCTGTCAGGGATGCTGTATTGTATCTTGCACTGAGCAGAGGGTTGGGAAATGACTTCAAAATACTACTCCCAACTCTTTGATTCTATGACAGCCACTACTTTTTAAAGCTTTCTGTTATATATAATGTATGGTGAACACAGAGATACGTGTCGCTCACTGTGAAGAAGTATCTCAACTTTTTACATGCAAACACTCAGGGAGGAATCCAACATAGTGCTATGGCAATTGTTCCATCAGCTCAAGCTTTTCAGATTGTGAGACAAAAACGACCCCCCCTCTGCTCCCCCCACATGCAGTTCTGGGGGTTTTCTTGACCCCCCACCACAAAGCCAATTTCAGTGAGAGGATGGGAAAAGAAGGGAAGTGCCACTGAATCAGCAGAAGTCCTTGAACAGACTTCCATTAGTGGGACTCATTAGTTAAACCTGCCCTCAGGCTGCGGACTTTCATTTCTTGATACATACACCAAAATATCAGAAACAAGGCTACTAATCATTAGGGCTCCTTACCAGCTTTGATATTTATGAGCGCAAAAAGGCCAACCCGAGTATCTCCATTCACTGACCACTTCTGTGTCTCACAATTTGGCTGGCAGCAATGGTTCATAAATCGAGCATAATTGCCTTTTGGTCCAGCATCAATTATTCGATCCTAAAAAGCACAGGAAAGAACTCAGCCTTTCAAAACACAGCCAGAACTTTATTCTTAGCTATAAGCAGTGCAATACAGATATGGAATGCTCTAAGAAACTTGAGGGTTGGGGGAGATGTCTTTCCAAGAAAGCACACACACACAAATCAGGTGGTCTTGCAATCTAAAACCAATGCCAACAGAAGGCACAGTATCTTAATTTATTGTTTCAAACGTACATGAACTAGCAGTATTTTACTTCAGATACAGAAAACAGGAATGTTTTCACACACCTTGTCCAAAGTTAGCATATAAAAGTTGGTGATATCATGCTCTTGGGCATAGCGGATTCTGGCCCGGCATTCCTCCTCATCTATCAGCTCTCCCACATATTCGTTGACAAACTCACCCTGAAAGTGTGGAAGTGGGAAGAGATGAGAGAACAACAAATAGTACTCTGAATACAAAGCCAAGACCAACCAAACTCAGGGGGTTTGGGGATGGGAAGGGATACACATAGGAAACAAATGAACAAAACACACACCCATTAAAACTAAAGTTACTAATTCATAGCTTTTCATGGAAACCAAAATCTTTACTGCTTTTTGGAAGGCGAGCCTGAGGAGGCACCATCTCTATTTTAGGTACAGAACTGCATTCCTTAATAAAACATACTAGAGCATCATAACTATCAGTTTTATTACAAACTGGTTTCTTTTGACCTAGACCACTGCTCTTTGTAGTCTGGTATGCCTGTCACACTATGCCAACCCATGGCCTCCAAAAAAGAAAACTGTGAGTGCTTAGTGCCTCCCTAACCTTCCTACTGCTGTGCTGAGCTAAATCATAATTAACCACAAGAAGTAGCCAAGGTTTAGGGCTCATGGTTTGCCTAGGAGAGCTGAAATTCAGCCATTCAAGCATTTACAGTAGTTACTTTTTACAACAGTAAAAACTGCAAATGCAGACATCGCCTTGATAGAACTTTTGTTTAGTAATCCACTCAGTTTAAATATGGGGTTTAAGATCCCTTTACTTAGATGGGTATTAATTAAGGATGGTTTTGGTGTAAGAAAATGTGGGGGTTAGAAACAGACTAATGAGCAGTCCTTTCCATCTGTTTCGTAAAACACAGAAGTGTGATGAAAAGCTGGGCACTCAAGAATTTGTGGAGTAGGATGAAAAGCAGAGAGGTAAGCAATACTACTTATCTGGGGAAATCCTGACATATATTGATTTCTGCTAAATCTAGTTCAGATTGTTTCAAGGTTCCATTAACACAGAACCCAGCTTATATATGGGAAGGCAAAGACTGACTATATATTTAGGTCACCATGGGAAACAAACTCCTACCACATGTGTATGTATGTCTCAGACAGGAATAATGACTCATTTCTTGTCTTTGTAAATTTTATGCTTTAAGAAAGGAAAACTAAATTCAGTTATAGAAAGTGTGGGATGTTGAAACTAAACTTGGGGAAGAATTAAGACAGCAAAAAACAAACATACCTTTTTAATGTCTCTTTTGGCTTGCAAGCCCCAGCCTCTTGCCAGTGTGCGGAATATTTCCACTTCAGGATACTGCCTTTTGGTAAAACACTGGTTTTGGCAACGTTCCCCAGCAGGGCAGACAGCAGGGTGACACTCATAGAGCAGCATGCGATTAATACACTCGGAGTCTAGGCCACAGGGGTTTTCATCAGCCGGCTTGCAGTTGCAACGTGGGATCTCAGACAAGTCTGCAGTGAAGATCTGCACTTTGCCTACAGGCCGGTTCACCTTTAAATACAGATATAAGCCACCAAGTAAATCGGCTGGCCTAGCTAAATTTTACATCACTGGAATGCAGAAATGTAGACTACATACATGGAAATCAGAAACAACTTTTGCTACGGAGATACTTGTTGAAATGGGTCAATACTGCACTTTCATGTATATTGTTAATCTTTATTATTGTTTCAGCTGCAACTCTTCTACCAGCATAGAAAATGCACCACTTTAATCAGCTATTGTAATGGTGTTCAATAGTGTGAAGTGATCCTTTCCCAGGGTGGGACAGAAAGAACATACAAGTTCACACAGCAAGGAGACTCCCTTCCTTTCAACAGGATTTTATACACCAAAGATTTACTGCAGGTCAGCAAAGAGTTGAAGTTCATGTGGCCAACAGCTGACCTCATAGTTTACACTGGGATTAAAACATAGGTAAAACTCAATGTTGCACTACAGTGAACACCCCATCAACACAAGCATTGCACCTTGCCAGACAGAATGATCCCCCCAGCACTTCTGGGGGTTCTCCCAACCCCCTTAGACCCAATTCAGCGGGTGTGGAGGGGGAGGAGAGGAGGGAAAAGTCCCCTTGTGCAAGTGGAAATCCTCACACAGGGCTTGCACTGACGTGACTTGTTAGGTGAATCTTGCCATGTAAATCTGTGGTACCACGAAAAACAGCTTGTGTGCTTCCTTTAAAGTCTAAAGGAAATGTTTCACAGTGGACAGATTGTACAGGTTTCAGCTTTTGTGGTGTAGTGGCAGGTGGCAAGATATGAAAAAAAGATTGGCAAGGGAAGTGTATAGTTAAGAGCACGTCCTGGTCAGCATTAACAATGGTTAAGACTTGTGCCTTCATTATGTCTAAGGATGGAGCACACAGTCCCATGGCCCAACCACCTTCAAGGGATTGGGGGCAACACATGTGCACAAGGCCCACCATCTGCTATCATGTCCTGCATCCTCACCTTGATATGTTTGTAAGGAGGAGGCTTCTTATCATTCTTTTTGTCTTCCTGTAGCTGCCTCAGTTCCTTCTGTGTTTTCAGCTCTTCAAACCTCACAGCAGCTTCCTGCAGAGCTAAATTAAGAAAACTTCCTCATTATATATGAACAGACATTCAGTCGCTTTTAAATATGCACTTACATGAAAATATGCTGAAGTGAGGCACCAGTAACAGACGGGACAGGAAACAGCAGCCACAAAGAGGATTCTCTAGGATTCACAGTCTGTAGCAAAACTGAGAACAGTACTGAGATTTCCATACTCCCAGGCAGTAGCCAGAAAACTTTAGCATGCCTTTGTTTCAGGATTGCAAAAAGTAAAGACATTGTTTTGTGTAACTCAAGCTTCTTGAAATAATTTGTTTTATCCCTACATCTTAAAGCTAGATAGACACCAATCCCCATCTACTCCTTGCTGAGTTCTTACATCAAGAAATTTCACTTCAGGAAAGATTAAAAACAACAACAACAACAGGGACTCAGTTCCGACCTCTCAACACACTTTAGCTGAATTTGTATGTCACAGTAAACCACAGCTAATAGTTCACCAGGAATATGGAAATCGCTCCCACTTTATTCCATCCAGTAGCAAGTGGAACAACAAACTATAATCCCTGATTTAGTGTTATGTTTCAACCATGTACGCCAAGAGTTGTGGTTTGTTGCTCCTGCTCACTAGCAGAAGGGGAAAAATGGGGAGCAAGCTGCACACGCATGGTAAAGAATTAAACATTCTTTACCATGACATGCAAATGCACCCACAGTTTGAGGTTCTGGATGGACAAAGTATAGTTTAGAACTACTTGTCTGCTTAGTGCTTCTGCGTCTAGGCCCAGTGGCCTTTGGAGGCAAAGCAATAGTTATAACTATAGTTTGTTTGCTTAGCAGAAACTATGGTTTGCAAACCTATTTCAAACCACAGCTTCCAATTCTGGTGTGCCGGCCATTCACAAACCACTGTTCCTCAATTCAGACATCATGACAAACCAAAGTTGCTCTATAATTCTAGCCAGGGCTATTTCTGAATTGCTAACTTTCATGGTTACATTAGAGTAAAAGAAAATGGGTTACCCTTCTTGTAAATGCCATCAACTCCCTTTGCCATCTTGTCCTTGCTGCTCACATCTCCTTCCATATAGGGAAATACTCGAGCTTGGTGGGTCCAAAGGTAATCATTTGATCCGAAAAAAAGCACAGGAAATTCACCGATGACATGCTTCATTTTCTGGATGTTGACAGGGATGGTCCTAGGGTGGCAAATCTCAGCTGGCCACCACCTGGAAATGAACAAAGGCAAGAAAAACAGATGAGCCCATGGATAAATTTCTGGAATTTCTGTTTCCTAGATCCACTCCTTTGGAGATGAATAATTTGTGTGTGTGCGCGTGCGTGCGTGCGCGTTTGCTAACCTAACCATGGCATAACAGGAACCCACATTAGTAGAAGACTTTGCGTATTCTATTAACATTGTGGAAACAACGGTAAGGGCAGCAGCAGCCATGCTGGTAAGAATACACATAAAGGTGAGGAGCGGTCCCCTCCTGACATTGTGAATACAGTGGTACCTTGGGTTACAGACGCTTCAGGTTACAGACTCCTCTAACCCATAAATAGTACCTCAGGTTAAGAACTTTGTTTCAGGATGAGAACAGAAATCATGTGGCGGCAGCAGGAGGCCCCATTAGCTAAAGTTGTACCTCAGGTTAAGAACAGTTTCAGGTTAAGAACAGACCTCCAGAACGAATTAAGTTCTTAACCTGAGGTACCACTGTATTAATAACATTAGCAAAACAAAACTGAGCAGTAGCAACAAGCTTTCACAAGAGACAACTGAAATCTTTTAAATATAACAGAATTTGCCTTCTTTCACTCTCACCTGTAACGTCCCACTTTAACCCAGACCACCTCCTTGTAGTGTGGCTTCTTGCCAGCTTTGCAGTCGTTACAGTACCAGCTCCCCTCTGGCATGTCAATGTTCAGACACTCCCTGTGGAATGCGGCAGGGCAGGATTCACAGCACAGAAGGCTTCCACCTGTGAGAAAGAAAGGCAGGTATGTCAGGGACAGAACCACAGGAACACCCATGAACAGCATCACATTAAAAGGGGAGTTCATCCTATCCAGACCTCAAATCCCACTTCAGTTCTTTAAATGGAAAATGGGTCAAAAGAGGGTTGTGCTGGTCTCCAGAATAAGGTTAATTTCACACACCCCCCGGTATCAATTTTATTGTGAAGGTCTCAACTGTGTCAAAGCCAATACAATATGTCAGTACTAAACCCAATTGTATCTACTTGCCACAACATTTACTTTTTTCCACTACTTCGTCTGAGGTGTTATATATGACAAGGAGGCAGTTAGGCCAGTCTTCGCTCACAGAAAGGGGGATGGTGAAAAGGAGGAAGTCAATCATGTATACGGCCCTAAGCTCTATGGAAGAAGGGCTTCAGCCCCATATTCAGTCTCATTTGCTGTCCCTGCTATGTCAGCAAGCTTAGCAAACATATATATTACATTTTTTTTTAGTGGCTTTATGACTGTGGCCCATCCCACTAACATGACCACTGCCTTTAGATACAGTGGTACCTCAGGTTACAGACACTTCAGATTGCAGACTCCGCTAACCCAGAAATAGTACCTTGGGTTAAGAACCTTGCCTCAGGATGAGAACAGAAATCACGTGGTGGCAGTGCGGCAGCAGCGGGAGGCCCCATTAGCTAAAGTGGTACCTCAGGTTAAGAACAGTTTCAGGTTAAGAACAGACCTCCAGAACAAATTAAGTTCTTAACCCGAGGTACCACTGTACTGCATTCTATGGAAGGCCCATTGCCTTCTTTTGGCTGCTTCCCTCTCCCTTAAGTCCAAAGTAGGGCCGGCCAGAGATGATCCTGACTGTATACCTCAGTCCGGCAATATGTTTCACTTAGACAAAGGACAGCATCGTGATCATTTGTATTATGTTGTGGTAAAGAGCTGATAGATTAGGCTGCCCCCTCACTTCTTCAACAACATCCTCCTATGCTTGTACTCATTCAAAACATGGCAACACTCATAACGTACCAGGCCCAGCACAAAGCGTCTTACCTTCTGAACAAACAAAGCACCAGCTGACATTTACATGCTCATGGTTTCTGCAGCCCCTTCGAGGGCTAAAATGATTTGGGCAAATCATGCTGTTGGAAGCAAGGATCACAGTCCCAGCAGCGAGGCAGAAATCATTCGAGTGGTATGCAACAGGACATCGGACACAGCGCATCAAGCGACCTAGCAGAGAAATATATTGGAATTACATTTTCTTAATAATAATAAAATCTGGAAAAAAATCATTTTTTAAGATTCAAGTTTTAGACACCAACCCCACCTTTAAAATATCCAAGAACAGGGGGGGAAACACCAATGAATTGTAAACACAGTTAAAATGAATGTAGAAATGCACTTCCATTCTGGGCACAAGAAAAGGTTACTGTACCTTTAGATGCGGAGACATTTGCTGGGTTGGCTGCATGGCAAGTCATGCAGATGTGCAGTGAGCAGCGAAAGCCCTTGTTCTGCATGACTGTGGGAGGGTACTTCTGTATGCACTCTTCATGATAGTACTTCCCACATAAGGGAAGCAAGCACCGCTTGACGTTTTCTCCACTGTTCTTGCATACAAAACACGTGTGGACCCCTAATAGGAGAGGGCAGCAAAGTAGAAGAAACACAATCAAAGAACAGAAGGTGCAAGAGTCCTGAACAGCAGCGGGGGGGGGGGTGGGGGGGGAGTTACAAGCAGTCACCATGGCTAGAGGCAACAACATACAAAACCAGGATTGCTCCAGCCTGGTAAACAGCAGAGCCATTCTGCTCCATGCTGCAAAGCCATTTGCTTTCAACAAGCTCCAACATTTGAAAGCAACCCGAGAGCTCGCCACACCATCAGTGAGTACAGTTTCATACCTGTGGAACACTCAGTGCAGATAAACTTGCCCTTGGGCATTTCTGAGAGCCCGAGGCACTGCAGGTGGAAAGCTCCACAGCACTGGGCTTCACAGAGCAACAATTCACCTGGCTTTTCACAGATCTGCAAAGGAATTAAACAATGCATGGTCAAGGGCTGAAATTATAGAGGTGGGAGTAGGGAATCCTAGTTTATGCGTACCTACTAAACCACAGCTAACACATTTTCAGAAGTACTTTTCAGCAACAGCTGCTGTGGTCCAATTGTTTGGCTCAAACATTAGAACTTCGAGTGATTTACACTACTTCAGAAGCTCCTTACAAGTCACACTTTAAGCACACTTTTGCAATCCTGTACCCCCCACACTTCCTGTCTACCCAAAATGGTTCTGGGACTGCACACAAAATAAGGGTTGTAGACAGAAAGCCCTCATGTCAAAATTTAAAAAAAAAAAACCTCAAGAGTTTAAAAAAGCATTGGATGCAAGCTCTGCAAAGATCTGGTTCCTACTAACATGGCCTGTCCCCAAGTAGTCTGGCTGCTTCAAGTCATTTTCACAATTACCAGCATTCAAGCAAAGCACTTCAGACGTTTACCTGACACACGTTCTCCTTGAGAGCAGCTCCTCCTCCTCGCTCCCCCTGCATCCGTTTGGATGAAGGCACTCCATGGTCATTTTCAGACCCTTCCTCAATAGTCTCCTTGGGGCTTCCAGCTGTTCCATGATTAGTCCTATCTCCCTTTAAAAAAAAGGAAAGACTGTGATCAGTCAGATTCTCCCTTTCATTTACCCCCTCCTCTGGGCTGCTCTTATAGTTTGGGTACAATACATAGGGGTGTTCTGCCAACCTGCTTGCTGAGCTGCATGCAACGCCTCTAGCCCTAATCACTCTGCCTGCAGAAGGTGCCTCATGCTGTGGCGCTAACTCTCCTCACACTTCTCCACTTTTAAGGTTTCACTGAGGGAAAGAAACATTCTGAACTTTAACAAAACACATGACTATGACTATTTTGCTGCCCTGTGGCAGTATACTTCCTAAACACCTTTGTTGGGAATCTCCACAACCATTATTTATTCATTACATTTATATCCTGCCTTTCCTCCAAGTTGCTCAAGAGCAATACATGGTTTTCCCCATCTCCATTTAATCCTCACAACCACCCTGAGAGGTTGGGTAGATTTGAGAGACAGCGACTTGTCCAAAGTCACCCAGTGAGCTTCATGGGTGGGGACTAGAACCCCCGTCTCCCAGGTCTTGCTCCAACACGCTAACCACTACACCACACTGTCTCCAGGGCGCAACCTCAGTATCTGACACAATGCTATTGATTTCTTAGATTTCATACCCCCCCTTCACAAGATCCCATGACAGGTTGCAAGCATAAAATCATACAATATCAAAATCAAATAAAGCAACTCAAACCAAACCAAAGAATAATAGGGATGGTCTCACAAATATCACACAAATGTTCAGCTGTCAAAGGGCAGGGTACAGAAGTGTGTCTTCAGCAAACAGTGTAGACTATATAATGAGATGCAAATGGACAATTGCAAATGACTGTGTTAAGAGAAGCAGGTGCAACTCTTCTGCTCATATGAACACGTTGGTCACTGTGAGAAAAGGATGGGTTATAAATGTAACCACTAAATAAATATATAAAACCTTGATGTACAGAAACCCTCCTGTCAGTGCTAAACCAAGAAAAAGTTGTGGGCGTATACTTTCAAACAACTGGTGGATGTTCAAGAAGACTGTAGTATAGTGGTTTCAGAGAAAAAGAGCATATATTTCTATTCCATGAAAGTGTCACAGAGCAGAAAAGCAATTTCATACTAGGTCTTGTGGAAAGAACACAGTATGTGAAGTACAAAACGTGTAGCTTTCATTTCCACATCCTGTATGTGCATGGAAATATAGTATTGTAAAATTGGAAGCCTATGACAGAGACATGCTTTAGAATATACTGTTTCAAATGTTAAAGCCGATTGTCCAGTGAATTTCAGTATACTGTAATCTAAAACTGACTCCCAACCATGTAAGTATCACAACAATATCCCTAAAACCTGGTTTTATGTGCTTCTGAACTTTGCCTTTTTATGTTTTTACTTTTGATTTTATATACACCACTTTCTGAATAGGGGAGGGGTTTTTTTGAAGGGTTTCAGGGCAGTTGGTGTGACATTCAGCTTGTAGCTGCGGCGAGTTTTTCCAGGCCTTATACACATTGTGAGAACAAGTTCCTTGAATTGTTGTTTGTATGTATAATTAATACATTTTTCTTGGTTTAGCGGCACAGAAATGTATGTGTGTATGATTACTTAGGTTAACGCAAATCTTTTAAACATGAGCTACTAGTTTATACACAATACTCTTGTGAAGTCCGGCCTTTGTTTGCTGCTAAGTCTTTTATACCTTCTTTTGCAACACAGTCAATAGTTTTACGCATTTTTAAAAATATAATGCTACTTCAAAAAGACGTCATACATGTATCCTTTTACAGAATCCAAAGCCCAGAAGTACCTCAGAGTTTGCATTTTCTCCCAGTACATCTTCACCCTTTTCTTTCTTGTATGGCGCTGAAGCAAAAGTACGTCGTTGCCGCTTTCGCCTTCTCTGTTTGCCTGGAACCTTTTCAGGAGCTGCAGCAAGGAAGATGTTTCAAGACTGTAAGCAAATAACTGCACCTAAGGTAATTCTGACAACTATGGCTCTCAAATTTTAAACCCCAAAATTCAGCACTGATGAGTAGGACACACCATACCCATTCTTAACCCGTAATTCAATTCCAGATAAATGTCTGCAAACCCCTGAGGACTACACAGTTTAGAATGAAAATTCATATTGTGTTGTTGAGTATATTTTCACAAAAATAAGACAAAGTCACCCTTGTTCCATATTACCCAAATGCCACAAGTTGGAAGAAAGTACCAGCGAGTTGATAAACAGGGTGGTTCCAGGTATCCCTTTGAACACCATACAGCAGAGTTACTGGCGTCTAAGAACCTTGGTTAACAGCTAGTTTCTCATCCTCATGATCATGAAGAAAAATGTGGTTGGTGAGCACTGAAAATTCAGAAAGGCAAGCCGAAGGACACCTTTGAGTCTCACGTTGTTTCTTATCACTCCGCTGTTGTCTGAACAGATTTCTGGCCAGATCCACCCCACACACCTTTTTCATCTTTGGAGTGCTCCTGATTCCATCACTACACTCACTGCTGCCACAAATTCCAGTATGTTTTCCTTTTTAAATTGACTCTGACTAATAAAGCCCTAAGCGGCCTCGGTCCTGTATACCTGAAGGAGTGTCTCCACCCCCATCGTCCAGCCCAGACACTGAGGTCCAGCGCCGATGGCCTTCTGGTGGTTCCTTCACTGCGAGAAGTGAGGTTACAGGGAAGCAGGCAGAGGGCCTTCTTGGTAGTGGCGCCTGCCCTGTGGAATGCCCTCCCAGCAGATGTCAAGACAATAAGCAACTATTTTACTTTTAAAAGACAACTGTTTAGGGAAGTTTTTAATGTTTGATGCTGTATTGTTTTTAATATTTGGTTGGAAGCCGCCCAGAGTGGCTGGAGAAACCCAGCCAGATGGGCAGGGTATAAATAATATATTATTACTATTATTATTATTATTATTATTACCACCATTATTATTATTATTATTAGACAAAGATGCAATTCCTTCTTTTTGATCTGGACCCAGTTCATTTATGACTTGGTCTCTATGTGGAAATATCTGCTTACACTGCAATGGGCTGATGATTATGTAACCTGACGGAAGAATCTTGCTTAGCTTATTATTAATGTTCACTCACAGGAAACTGCCAGCTTCATGCTACAGAACAGGAGCACCACCTACCTTCACCAGCGTCCAGAAGCTGAGATGTGGAGTACAACTCAGACATTTCAGTATCCAAAGGACCAGCCTCAGAACACTGCGAACAAGCAACAGGGACAATTTACCAAGCAAATTCGCACGCCTACAACAAGATGTGTTTCCCTGGCCACATATCAATGGCAATTCGACCTTCAACATATTGACAAACAACAAGAAGAAGAAGCATCTCAAATTTCCATAATCAGAAGGATGGGGAGGCAATTGCCCAGTGTCTGAACCTCTGGGTAGCAAGAAGTAGGAAGAATCATATTTACTTAGTTATAATTGTTGAATAATCTTTCTGCACAGCTGAAGCAGAAGAAAAATTGTAACTTTCACAAAAACAGTAAGAGACTAACAAATCTAAAGGGGCCTCCACTAAATGCAGCATATTATACTATTTTCACAGTTCAAAATATTTAGACCCTTCTTTTGTATTTTTACAATTCACAAGGCAGCTTACAGCAATATAATCATATATTTAATGAATTATCATGAAGGCAGCAGCAAAAGAAAATAAATTGAAACCACAGGCATATGGCATTACTATTACTATAATTAATTATAGTAATAGTAATGCCAAATGCCTGTGGCTTCACTTTATTATTTATTTATTCATTTATTTATTTAGATTTATTTACAGTGGTGCCTCGCAAGACGAAATTAATCCGTTCCGCGAGTGTCTTCGTCTAGGTTTTTCGTCTTGCGAAGCAACCCTATTAGCGGATTAGCGCTATTAGCGGTTTAGCGGCTATTAAAGGCTTAGCGGCTTAGCTGCTAAAAGGCTCTTAACGGCTTAGAAAAAGGGGGGGGAGCGAAAAAAAAATCTCAAGACTCGCAACACATTTTCGTCTTGCTAAGCAAGCCCATAGGGAAATTCGTCCTGCGAAGCAACTCAAAAACGGAAAACCCTTTCGTCTAGCGGGTTTTCCGCCTTGCGAGGCATTCGTCTTGCGGGGCACCACTGTATTTTATTTTGTCTACTACACTTCATCCGTAGATCTCAGGGCAGTTCACAAAAATAGATTTAACTAAATGGTTTGGAACCGGAATATACCAAGGACCACCTATTTTAGTATCAGCCTTTTCAGGAGTTTTTCTCAACACCTGAGGCCCCACAGATTGCTGAGTACATCATTCTTTGCTTCTTGCATGCAGACAAGCATTGGAGGATTTTAAAACAAAGGTTGAATGGCAATCTGTCAGGGATTCTTTAGCCATGATTCCTGTGTTGCAAGCATTTGGACTAGGCAACTGTTGGAGTTTCTTCCAAATCAACACTTCTGTGATTTTTTGCAGTCAAAATTTGGCTTTTTCCTTTAACAAACGGGTTTTGCTCTTAATGTCTGCTCTGCTGCAAAATTCTTCTTTTGTGTGTGTGGGGCTGGTTTTATTGTTTAATAGTTACTGTTTAATTTTTATCAACAGATGGATTAACTTTTGTTATTGTGAGAAAGATAGGACATAAATGCTTCAATACATAAACAAATGATTATTGCATTTTCATATTGGATGTGGTTGTTTTAACAGTTTTACAAAAAGAAAAACAAGTTGAATTCAATTTTCATAAAATGTAGAACAAACATTCTATTGTTGTCCATATCACAACAGGTTTTACAGAACAAACTGAAATTAAGTCCTGAATTACAAACGCCGCAAACCCGGAAGTGATTGTTCCGGTTTGCAAACATTCTTTTGGAATGTGAACATCCAAAGGGGCTTCTGCGGCTTCTGATTGGCTGCAGGAGCTTCCTACAGCCAATCAAAAACTGTGGTTTGGTTTTCGAATATTTTGGAAGTCGAACGGATTCCAGTCGACTTCCAAGGTACGACTGTAAATTAAAAAATCTTCTAAGGACTCTGTTTGGATACATTTTAACAAAGGGGTTCAAAACCATAATTTCCTATAGAAAAGGCCTGATCTCTAGCACAGGAAGAGTCTTTGGAGAAGAGTCCTGGTTTGGAGTTCCAGCAGGTGCTTACGTTACTTTAAAACACATGCGTGCTCACACAGAGAGATATTTTGTACATCAGAGAATTTCTTCTCTTCACAGCCAGCCAATCCACTGTCAATTTGTTGAAAGAGTGCACTCTCTAGTAAAAAGAACTCCTACAGACTTCCAACTGAAAATAATGAGATATGTGCATATGTTTGACAGCATGACTCTGGTCATTGTAAAAGAGCCATAGATTCAAAGGCTTATGGGCCTAATGTTCTCTCAGTTTGGACAATGACAGCTTTTTGAAAAGAAAGTGCAACAAGAACTTTATAGGCTAAGCTCTGATTATCACTACTATTTTTTACTGAGTGCTTCTATTAGGTACCCTTTGGTACCTAATGAAGGCCGATCAAAAACTCTGCAGATGAAATAATTTTACATTCAGGAGCATAGCAGATCTTTGGTAACATTTGAAGCAGAAGGAAGGAACTTACCTTCTTTATGGAAGTCCACTCTCTCTTTGGTATGAATGCAGTATCCAAATCATTGGATTCCAACAGCTTTTTTGTTGGTTTCCTCTGGCGCTTACTCTCAAAACTCCCTACAATAAAAATGAATTTTCCTCACTAGAAACAAACTAGTTTTATCAGCACCAAGTAAGAATCAGTATAATAACACCAGTACTGTTTGTTGTACCTCATCTGCCCCAAACCAAGAAATAACAAAACTGGGAGGGGTAGCTAATGCCACAGAAGACAGAATCAGAATTCAAAATTACCTTAACAGATCAGAGAACTGTTCGCAAGCTAACAAAATGATTTTCAGTAGGGACAAATGAAAGGTTCTGCAAGAAGAACTGATGCACAAATATAGGATGGAGGACACCTGGCTTACTAGCAGTACATGTGAAAAGAATATAGGGGTCTTGGTGGATCACAAGCTTTACATGAGTCAACAGTGTGATGCAGCAGCAAAAAAACCCCTAATGCTATTATAGGCTGCATCAACAGAAGTATAGTGTCCGGGTCAAGGGAAGTAATAGTACCACTCTATTCTGTCTTGGTCAGACCACACCTGGAATACTGTGTCCAATTCTGGGCACCATAATTTAAGAAGGATGTAAAACCCAGCAAGCCCCAACTATAGCTAACTTGTTTTACCGTATTTTTTGCCCCATAGGGTGCACTGGCCCACAGGACGCACCTAGTTTTTTTGGGGGGAAATAAAGGGGAAAAAAATTATTTCCCCCCAGGTGCGGGGCTGGGGAGGGGGATGCCCGAGCTTCCCCCGACCCCAGCCCCCAGAACAGGCTGCTATCCGCAAGCCTAGGGAGCCCGGCGGGAAGTCGCCCCGGTCTCCCTAGGCTTGCGGATATCTGTCCCCCGAGCTTGTGGGGCTGGCAGCCTACAAACCAGTTCGGGGAACAGCGGGATGGCGGCGCTGCGCCTCCCCGCTGTCCCCTGAGCTTGTGGGGCTGGCGATGGGGAGAAGCAAGCTTCTCCCCAGCGCCAGCCTCCAAACCAGGTCGGGGAATAGCGGGATGGCGGCGCTCCGCCTCCCCGCTGTCCCCCGAGCTTGTGGGGCTGCCCGATATCTGCCCGAAGCCCGGGGTGCGCTCCGGAGCGTGCCCCGTGCTTCAGGCTGCAGGCTGCCGCCCGCAAGCCTTGCGAGCCCGGCGGGAACTCCTGCCGGGCTCGCAAGGCTTGCGGATAGCTTCCTGAAACCTGGAGAGTGAGAGCCCTCTCGCTCTCCAGGTTTCAGCGAAAGCCTGCACTCGCCCCATAGGACGCACACACATTTCCCCTTCATTTTTGGAGGGGAAAAAGTGCGTCCTATAGGGCGAAAAATACGGTAATTTTCCGAGGTTGAAAATTCTTGTGGCTTAAAATTTTATGTTTTGAGCTTTAAAATTTTGCGGTTTTGTCTTGGCTTTGTATATTTTTAGTGTAATAAGCCACTTGGAGATCTAAGACATCAGGAGCTTGGAAGCCTAAAGACCTGTAGTTTATTTATTTAATAATAAAAAAATCCTCCTTTTTGCTATTTAGATCTCACGGGGAACAAAAACTTCAGTATCATGTATTATCCCCCACCTCCATCCTTGTGAGAGACAGCGCCAAAAGCTTCAGGTCCAGACCAAAGAGCAATGGCATATTGTGTGTGGTTCTCAAAGTGTGTGGCAGGAGAGGATAGCAAGTATGGTGGCAAGATTCAAGGATAATCAAAGAAACGTTTAAACATTTCAGTATAGTATAGTATAGTATAGTATAGTACAGTATAGTATAAAGTTAATTGGGACTAGAATCAGGAAATAGGAATCAAGGGCCAAGGAACAAGACACCTGTTTTGTTTCTAGTAACTAGAGCTTATTTCTGGTGAAGATGCTAATGATACACAAGTCTTACCTGACTTCATTAACTGTCTCTCTCCCTGCAAAGGAGAAGCAGCAGCAGCAGCACCTTCCAAAACATTTGGTGATGACAATGTCAAAACTGGCATTTCTGATCTTGGTTCCATGGCATGGGAGTCGGGCTCATCTGACAAAGACCGCTCAGCTTCAAGAACGGGAGGAGACTCTTTAGACGAAGAAGCAGACGAAACTGAATCCAAAGGCTTCTTTTCTAGATGTTTGTTACGAGCTTGCTTGCCAGTGCTGCAATCCTGTTTTATTTCAGACTTCTCTAGAGAACTTGCCTATTAGCAGCCAGACATAAACAGAAAATACTCAAGATCCTGGTCCAACCAATACATGAAGAAAAGGCTAATGGGGAGCATACAGCTACTCGGAAGTATGGCTACATTTCTGCAGCAGGTGAAAAACAAGGAGAAGAAAACTGGTCATCTTTGGCTGTGCTTTGGCACATCTTTGGCATTTTACGCAAGCACACACAACCAAGTTTTTATTTTACAAAATACACAGTGTAAGTAATGGTGCTGCTGCTGAAAATGGCTTGCCTTTGTCTAGCTTCCCTCCCCGCAAGTAACACCAGCCCATGCCATCAGTTGCAGTGTTTGCCCGACAGACCATCGCTGGGTACAGTTTGACAAGGTTGGGAAAATGAATAGCCTGATGACTTCATGCCACTGAGTGAGAATCACTAGACATCACTGGGGAGTGAGGGACAACTAGCCTATGGGGATGCTGTTTTCATTGGCAGCTGTATAACCCATAGTTAAGTTATGTATGTGCACTGATGAAATACGATGTTTCTAATATTGAAAATGCACTATAGTTATTTATTTATTGAGCCTTCATTTAAAAAAGAAACCTATTCAAGGTATAGCCCTTCTCACAACTGAAGTAAGAAACAGTGATGAATTGAAATCATAAAGCAAAACCTGCTTATTTCAGTCATGACCAGGAATATATATATCTTTTTAAATTATATGCTTTGTAATTCAAAGTACTACAGGAATCTGTAGCATAAAGGTTAAGCATGATGTTCTTGAGGCAGATAACCAAGGTCCACTACAACACTAGCAACAACAATCCTGGCTGATGTGTGTGCTTCAAAGCCAACCCATCTGGAGCAAAAAAGAAAGTCAAAGAAAAGCAAGAGCCAAAGCCATAGTCCAAGGCCCAGCCAGGCACTTCTGTTTTTCCTTCAATCACTTTGCTCATTCCGAGACAACATGAAGGTATATAAAAGTGGGGTGGAATTGTTGAGATGTCTGTACTTTTTGTTTCAAAAAACTTGGCTCATAATGGCTAGGATCCTTGGGAAGGAACATAGGAAGCTGCTCTCTGTATGGAACTGGACAATAGGTTCATCTAGCGCAATTTGGTCCACACTGACTGGCAGTGGCTCTCCAGGGTTTCAGACAGGGGACATTCTCAGATGCCAGGGACTGAACATGGGACCTTCTGCATGGAAAGCAAGAGTCTCTAACACTAAGCTTCTGCCCTGTCTTAGAGTCACCTGCAGCATTCCAAAAAAGCACCAGAGTTCTTTGGGGTTCCTTTGTTTAATCACCCACCTGCCCTCTGATAAGCTACTCCTAAAGTTTGAGGCAATTTCTCAGGTGGCATTTGCATGTGATGGAAGGGGCCTCAGCCAGAAGTGGAATTCCACTACCCTGCCCCCAAAGCATACACACATGTTGGATCCCAGTTCTAGTTTTAAAAACCCTATTTAAAAAAAAGAAAACTACCAAGATGACAGTTTCCCAATTTCTGGCGGGTGCCTATACCTGTTTCTTTGTTTCATACCCACCTTCCGAAATGGCTCCTGGCTCCTCTTCTTTTTCTTAGGTGCAAATATGTGATCATATTCTTCTGCATATTCCAGAAGCCGCTTACTTGGCTTCCTAAGGCGTTTCTTCTCTGAATGAGCTACTGAGAAGATAAAAAAAGGAGAAAGAGCCTCAGGATTAGTCTTCTGAGAAGATCAGAAGGGCTGGGATAGAACCCTTCATGATGGCCAGGGTCTGCTGAAGCTCCTGTGCCATTTTCCAGTGCCCTCAACAAAGTGATGATCACATGAATCTGAGGTGCATAGCTCAGATGCTTGAGACTCCTTGACTATGTCATTTAAGTTTTTAAGCAATCCTCTTCTGCCATAATAGTTCAAAAGCAGCCCTTTCCTTCAGGTTTTCATAAAAAAGCTTCTTCCCTGACCATCGTGCCACCTCTCATTATTCAGTAGGAATCCACACAGTGATCCTAATCCATGCAAACCCCACAACCGTCACCCCACAAAGGGAAAGGACCTGGTTCCTGCCCAATTATGGAAAGCAAGTGAGCTGCAACGACTGCCATCAACATCTTGTCCCCAGTGTCAGCAGGCTATTCTTGCCTGGGTCTCAGTGCAGTAAACTGTGCCCAGTCTGGCCTAGCAGTGCCATGTGCAAGTCAAGCAGGGAAAACTGCATTACCCCTTTTGAGGGTAAGAAACTAGGACTGAAATATTGTGGTTGAAGCAGGAATTAAGTCAAATCTGTAAAACTGTAGTATGACTTTCTTCTAGGATACTCTCCTAAACCTCTGAGTTTTGTCTTTTTTATATTAAAAAAATCAACATTTTTTTAACCTACTCTCAAACTGGATTGTACAAATGAGTCCATTATAAGTGTCTTAGGAAATCTTTTTCTCTCTCCTCTTTTAAAGGTTTTTGCTTGTTGCTAAAAAAAAAAAAACCACAAGGGAATCCTGTGTTGAAAAACAATAAACATCAATATTGCGAACAAGCAAAACAGGTGGCTCCTCCTAACACAGTATGGAAGCAGTTCTGAAATAAAGCTGGTCCTGAAACAAGAGTGGCTACATATCCAGAGAAAAAACTCAGAAGTCCCTTTTCCTGTTCAGCCAATGTGAATTGCAGTATTTACAACGTACATTTCTATTATTATTATTATTATTATTATTATTAATAATTTCTACAACATGTTGAATCCAGTGTGTCCTTTCCATTAATAGATAAGCTTTTCCATTTGTGGAGGGACTACTGAGATCCTGCAAAGGCTCACTGGAAGAAGTTGGGTAAATGATATTTCCTGATTTCCCCTTCCCCTTGCAGTCCCCATAACTGTCCCAGAGATTCAGCTTTTCAGGGGGTTGAGGAAGGAAGGTGGAACTGGAAAAAATGGGTTCCTCCTCTAGCAGTAGCATTCCATGAATGGAGTTCTGCTCATGAGAATGCTGGATCTAAATCAGTATGTGGAACACAGTATTATACTCTATGTCTTTGAAGACACTCAAACTCAGGATGCAAGGGAGAAACATGCTAAGAGGAAGGCATGCTTGGCAAACCCTCAATGTGATAAACTCCTGCCCAGAAGCCAATGTCCCCACTGTGGAAGGACATGTGGATCCAGAATTGGCCTCCACAGTCACTTATGGACTCATTGTTAAAACTGTGTTTATCGAAGACAATCTTACTCAGCTATGAGTGATCTCCAAAGAAGACTCTATGTCTAATCTGATATATCATCTTCACAGTGAAGCACTGCAGCTAGTGCTTATAAGTGGAACTCAGAAAAGCAGAGTTCCCTGCTTAGCCATAGACACTGGGTAGGATTAAAGCAGCACTGGAAAAAAATAGGAATCCTGTAGGGACAGACAAATTTATAAGAATGAATCTGAACCCGGCTATAGTTTAAGCAGGGGGTAACAAAAGAGCTAACTTTAGCTCCAACTTCCATAAGGGTAACTAATTTTTATAGAGGCGAACTGTAAAGTGCCTGAAATATTTGCAGATTGAGGTGTATGAATTCATTCTAACAAATTTGTCTGCTACACCTGTTGACTTTCCACTTTTTCCTTTTTTAACTGAATAGCATTGTGCAAAGTTCTCATTTTAAGCTTTGATTACTCTGTTGTAAACGAAGAGTAAATATCTCTGAGCTGGGCAACTGGTAGTCCATAAGCAACAGAATGGTGTCTGGTTCTCTCAATCCCTTACAATAGCAGTACTCTCCCCTCTGTAGAAGGAAAGATGATGTAAGGGCTAAAATGCCTCTGCTGCTTCTTCCAAACTGCCTTCTGTCTTTACCATAAACATGCATGGGAGTCATCAGGCTGAAACTAGAGGAAAGGAGGACCTGTAGAGGCACCTGCCGAACCCTGATGAAGTCACTGAGCAGCTATGGACATTTCCTCTAGCATCAACCTCCTCCGGCCACAACAAGAACAGAGAGCATCAATCTCTTGGGTGAAGGAAGCTGGCTATCCCTTATCTATCTCTGTAAGGTTCACAGCATAACACAAATAGTACCCATCCTCATTCTGGCTGTAGCTATTGAGTAAAAATTATTTTGATACCAATGTGAGAGACTGTAACTTGGATTACTGAATTTGTACAGTAACATCTCATGGTTTTTGTGGTGGAGTGCCACATAGTGAATCATCGTGAATCAAAGCATTTCCTAACACTGGAGTTACTGTGGTTGCTTACAATAATACGTAAAGATGATTAAGAAAAAAAGGAGGAGGTGCATAGGGAAAAACAGAAGCAATGTCAGTAAGAAAGTCTGGATTACTGCAATGTGCTCTATTGGGGGGGGGGTTCCCTTGCACTTGATCGGGAAGCTGCAGTTAGTGCAGAATGCTGCAATACAATTACTGACAGAAGTGAGACTCCGTCAACATATAACACCTGTTCTCAGAGGCCTGCAGGTTTGCTACTGGGCCACGTTCAATGTGCTACTATTAGTATATAGTAGCTACAATGTGCTACTATTAGTATATACAACTCAGAACCACAGTTTACTTGTGAAATCGCTGTCCTCCATATGCGCCAACTCAGCTGCTTCAATCTGTGGAATGGACACCATTACAAGTGCCAAACAATACTCATTCTGCATTTCTAAGAATTTTTTTTAGCAGCAGCACCCACAATTTGGAACTCCCTGCCTACTGAAATCAGGCCAGGGACATTCGCTGTACTCCTTTTGGCATCAGCTAAAAAACATGTTTGTTTGGACATGCTTACTCAGATACGTAGAATGTTTACAGGTGTTGTAATCTGTTTTTTAACTTTTTAAATAAGCTAAACACAGACTATTTACCCCCTCTTTATTCTTTTTATAAACTGCTTTGAGTTTTTTTAGTGTCAGATTGGCTGTCCCTGGATTTATGGGTGGGTTGGAATGCAGCTATCAGTTTGCCCACTTAGCGATGCAGTTTTGGTTTTCAAAAAGTGCATGCAGAAATGCATGTTTCATGGGGGAAATGTTTACAAAAATGCATATTGCAGCAGGGGGGGATACACTGTAAATCATATAGAAATGTGTTTTATAGGAAAGATGCATAGAAAATGCATATCACAGGAAAGTGCATATTATTAAAATGCAATCAATTCCCCCTCCTAAAAACAGAACAGAATGGACCTGTGAGTACATGGAAACTGAAACAGAATGATCTTACCTATTTTTACTCTAAAGTGCTGCCACTGCCCAACCCCTGGAAATCTTTGGGAATAGCTGCCCTTGGAAGGGGGAATCTGAAATGCTCTGAACAGGTGTATGGAGAAGCTAAACTGAATGCAGCGTGTTTGGCCCTTGGCCAGAATAAAAATCATTATAATTGTGTATTTGCCAAATTAACCTTTTGTCTTCTGCAGAAGGCAAGATCTGGATACTTTCCTCATAAAAGTTAGTTAAGAATACTTTATTGCTCATCTTGCAACATTCCCTGCGTTTTACTGCAATCCACAAACATTACTGCAATCCTTTATCAAATATACCTATTCTTCACAGCATGTTGCAAAATCTGTTTTCAAAATGTGGTGGGGCCATTACCATTCAAGAGTATGTGTCTCAGATCTAGCAGAAAGTTAAATGGGAGTGCAGTTAATTTATGCTATGTAAGTGTACACAGAGATAAGTCATGAACTAGGACTGCCATCCTTGGCTCACACCTTTTGCTTTATCTTGTATTTCACATAGCATGCAATTTGCATTTCGCAAACAGGGTAGGCCAGCCCTCTACATTTTGAAATTTAGTTCATGTTGCCACCCAATGCACAATCACTGATCAAAAACTACTAATGGGGAACAGCAAAACAAGATTGAAAAGTTTATAGAATGTAAGATTCAAGTTTAAATTGCTGCAGTTTATGGTGGTGACTTCTTGAGTCCTAACCCAACATGCAGCACGACCGTAGACATGCTTACTTGCAAGTTAGTCCTACTGGGCTTACTCTCAGGTAAAGTTGTGTTAGACTGCAATTCTGCACCTATTTAGCTATGAGTAAGCCAACAGACTTACTTCTGAGGATTGTGTTGTTGGCAATACACTCAGTTTAGCAGACCACTTGCTTTCCACAGAGAGAAATAAACACACATTATTCGGTACTACTAAACTTTTATCTGCAATTTTTCCTTCTCATGAGTCTCCTGTAATACTGAGCAGTAAATATTATACTTTCATGCTAGAATTGGGTCCATCATGTTTTAATTTATAAATAAAGCTTCTGCACAAGGTAAGAGAAACCATAAATATTTATTTCCAAATCACACTATGCCTTCTTAAGCGCTGTTTCTAGTTTTAAAAGATTAAAGTGAACCTGTATTAAAATTTGTGGAAGAGAAAAGCTAGAGTAACAACCAGCATTTCAATGGGATAACCTTAAGATTTTTATGCACTGCAACTCGTGGCACAAAACCTCTTAAGGGCTAGTTCTCACAACCTGCAGATGCAGACAGCTGAAGAGTTTATGAGCTGTACCACTTATAGACTTCAGGTAGGATCTTGCCCATTACTGAGTAATACTCCATATATATTTATTTATTTATCTATTTATTTATAGGGTGGAAGATTTCACCATGTGGTTCCAGCTCCCCCAATCTGCAGTGGCGCAGCACAAGGAATCCTTACCTTGTACAGAGAACTCAAACTAGGATCTCAAAACTGTAAAACTCTCAATTCTGTAAGAACTGTATTTTTGTTTCATCCCTCTGATTCTGCAAAATGCTGCCCAGCTAACTAAGTGCTTCTCACAGTTCTTGCCTATAATGCATGCTCCCTTTTTAAAGAGTGAGGAGAAGCCTACAGTCTGAAGCTTGCTTTTATTCTGTAGAGGTCAAAGGCACATAACTGTTCTGCTTCCCTAGATCTACTGATGTGCTTACCAGCTTTAGCACTGCTTTGGTTAAAACGCTGCCATCGCTTTTTGGGCGCTACGTGGCATACATCTCTAGGCTCATCACCCAAGGAGCCTTCTCTATTCAGTCCTGAATCCAACTCCCCATTTTCAAAGGAGTTGCAGCTCTCTCTCTTTTTATCATATTCTGACTTCATTCTTATACGAACTAAACTGTCATCAGAGGAACTTGCAGAGTCTTCGTCAGGGGAGTGTCCCATCAACTCCCAAGACACTTTCCTTGCAACATCTTCCTTTGCATTGTCTAGAGCACTAGCAACTGAGCCTTGGGCAGCTCTATCCTGGCGGGGCACACTCTCAGCTGAATTAGACAACCGCTTTAGTGTTTTGCTCTTTGATGCTGCATTAGCTACTAGTTTAGATAGCTGCTTAGATTTTGGACAGCTGCGCCTTGCGGTGCAGTTTGTACCAGAAACAGAAGCGTTTGTGAGTTCCCTTTTGTTAGCACCGGGATCGATCAACTTGGTTGCGATACCATGTGAAAAAGAGGACTGACCTTCTTTGGGTTTCTGACACTCTGGTTCTCGAACACTATCTTGGCTTTTTTCTAATTTATGAGTGGTTCCCATTGTAGGCAAAGATGTCAAATCACTTGGAGTGTTACTTCCAGAACTATCATCGCTGTGAGAACTCCTATAAGAGACTATGTTCTGAGTAGTCATGATCTGCTTCTCTTTCGTCTTACTATCATGCATATCTTTCAACAACATTAATAAGGTGCTGAATTTATAATCGGGCTCAATAGGCAAATGGTTCTGCCCAGAGACAGATGAAAAGAGTAAGGGCACTGTGGTCTTAGGCGGCCCACAGTCTTTCGCTTCAACATTCATGGACCTATACGACAGCTCCTTCAGTTCTGAAAGCACGTGTTTCACAACTGCCGTTTCTATTTCAGCAGAATCACCGGGTTTCTCATTTGTGCTGTTCAGCAGTTTGGGGCCATCAGCCTTCCCACTTTTGTTAGGCATATCTAACTGAGACCCAGGAGAACCTTTGGTAGCAGAAAAGCAGCAGTCGGGGCTACATTCATCTTCCTTAAGAGAGGAGTCTGTCCCAGCAGCAGTTTCTTTATGCTTGCATTTTATACTTCTGAACTGAGGCTGTTTTGCATCCATTTGACTTATAAACCCCTTACTTTGGAGTGTAGTGTGCTTATCTACATTGATAAGATTGTCATTCCTGTAAACTGAAGCCACCTCAGCTGCAAGGGATGGCTCACGGAATTCCTCACCTCCTGTTTCAACATTGATATTCCTGTCTAGAGAACCTTCTGGAGGTTTGCAGCTTCGATTGCTGCTTTTTGAGACAGGTGCAGAATGTTTAATATCTCTTTGCCCTGAACACAGTTCTTTTCCACTTTTATTTACAGAGTCACTATTCTTCAAGATACTATAAGCTGCTGCTGCTGCTAAACTTTGGTCAAGGGAGTCTAGATCACAGGTACCGTTATCTGATGAATCAGAGTCTATTTGTTTCCTCTCTGCTCCAGCATCAGTTCTGGTATAGTGCTGCTGTAGCTTTGAACTGCATGTGAAGCCTGCTGGATTTCTCTTTTTCTTCACGTCCGCTTTGGATGTTTCCTGCTGGCAGCTGCTATTATCAAACCCTGGTTTCTTATATTTATTTTCGAATTGTCTTTCTCCAAAAGAAGAGAGCAAGTAGTTTTCCATGCTGCCTTTGGATCCCATTAGGCTCTTTGCTATTCTGCAAAGTTCATGAGAAGCCTGCTTCTCTGGCATATCTGCAGCAACCATATTTTTAGCTTTGCTTATTGGCCCTTTCCCCCCACTTTCTCTCTTGGATGCCTCCAGTTTGGTGCTACTTTTTCTTACTCTAGTTCTCCTCCGGGTGTCGGAGCTCTTCTTGTTTCGGGATTTGGTGAACACTTTCCCCTTATCATGGGTCAAATGTTTGGAGTCCAATGTTAGTGATTTCAAACATCCATTCAGTTGTCTGCTCTGTTCATTTAAGGAGTCCTTTGTACAAGATCCCATTAAATGCACATCCTTCTCACTGTCTGGTTTGCTGGAAGTCGGGATGTATTTTTGAGCACTGTTCTGCTTTAAATAATCATTTGTAAGGCCAACACTGATCTCCCATTTTGCCAGAAACCTCTTAGGAACCTGGAAAGTAAAGGAAGGGGAAAAGAAGTTACAAAAAAAATATAATACACAAAAAGATGAAATTACACACAGATATGAGCATTATCTTCTTTCACAAAATGTAACTGCAGCACATAACCCCAGATCAAAACTAGATTCATGGATAACATGAATGTGACTTGTCATTTTTTATTTTGTCAACAAGGCCTAGAACATCATCTCTTGTCACAACGGACTCAGTTCCTCAGACTCTCTTCCTGTGAAAGTTAGATCAGGCACAGAGATCTGCTATATATAATCCCCTGTCATCTGAAGGTACAAGCGCCTAAATGATATTCTGCTACTTCGATTGTTTTATAGCATCCCCTATTGCCTGCTTACATTACTTTTGCCAAAACTTGTGCTCCTTTTTGTTTTCCTCATTGGACAAGACTTTCATTTGCTAAGTAGGCAATAAGGGATGCTATAAAACAATTGAAGAGCACATTGCTTAAACATAAATACTAACAATAGAATATTATTTAAATACATTAATAGCAGATCATTTAGGCGCTTGTACCTTCAGATGACTTGGGACGTGGGTGGCGCTGTGGGTTAAACCACAGAGCCTAGGACTTGCCGATCAGAAGGTCGGCGGTTCAAATCCCCGTGACGGGGTGAGCTCCCGTTGCTCGGTCCCTGCTCCTGCCAACCTAGCAGTTCGAAAGCACATCAAAGTGCAAGTAGATAAATAGGTACCGCTCCAGCGGGAAAGTAAACGGCGTTTCCGTGCGCTGCTCTGGTTAGCCAGAAGCGGCTTAGTCATGCTGGCCACATGACCCGGAAGCTGTACGCCAGCTCCCTCGGCCAATAAAGCGAGATGAGCGCCACAACCCCAGAGTTGGTTACGACTGGACCTAATGGTCAGGGGTCCCTTTACCTTTACCTTTACCTTCAGATGACTGGGGATTCAAAGGTATGCTAAAGGAGGATAAAGAGATTGCAGAGAAGCTGAATAAATTATTTGCATCTGTTTCCTTGGTGGATTATATATAGCAGATCTCTGTGCCTGATCTAACTTTCACAGGAAGGGAGTCTGATGAACTGAGTCAGTTGTGACAAGAGATGATGTTCTAGGCCTTGTTGATAACATAAAAAATGACAAAAGAAACCTTCTTGGCTCTAATAGCTCTTTGCCTCTGCTCATTAACCACTCTGGTATCCTCCTGGCCCTGGTGGCACCTTTCCTGACCTGGAGAGATTTGGCTCTCTTGATTATGCCTTTCAACTTCCTTTTCCTTTCCCCCAATCCCTTCATTTCAGGAAAGTTTCATCTTTTGAAGTCATATGTGACTGTGCTGGATTTTCTTGGCAACTGTCCATTTACAAATGTATGTAATTAGATAGCACTATGGTCACTGCTCCCAATAGGTACTATAACATTTACATCTCACACCAGGTCCTGCATGCCACTTAAGTCCAGGAAGAGTCTGCTCCTTTGGGGATTTCTAGCTTGTCGGACTCTATGTTTTCTTTCACCCACAGAGTGGCATCATCTCCAGTATGCCCTTCTTGGTCCTTCTTATAGAGTTTGTACCCAGAGGTAACTGTGTTCTAGTGGTTCTCTCCATTATAGCAGGCTTCCATTATGTCCACTATATCAATGCTCTCATCTAAGGCCAAGCACTCCAGCTCACTCATCTTGACTCAGAGGCTTCCAGCACCAGTGTGTACACACACACACACACACACACACACACACCTTCCAAAGGAGTCTAAAGTGGCAAACAACAAGGAATAAAACACTACACATCTTAAAAACAATTCAAATACATATGCACACTGGGAAATATATCAACTCGCAAGGCTTTTTACTCCATCTCCATCTCCAAATATCTCTGACACCTGCTTGCCTCTCAGTTGCTATCATGGGCCCCTGCACTCTCAGTGACACATTCTACCCTCTCCCCAATTTAAATTATAATAATAATTCCCCCCTTCCTCTCTAGGCCACGATTTGTTCTGAACAGGACTCTGCAGCTGCTTTCAGCTTCCCCCACACAATCAATTTAAAAGCTGCTCTGTCACCTTTTTTTATTTTAAGAACCAACAGTCTGGTTCCATTCTGGCTCTCCGAGAGCTTAACAAGTTCCAAAACTGGAATATAGCTGAATCCTTCTGATCCTAGCCTCAAGAAAATGGTTGCCTGGATGTTTTATGCCAGAATCTCAGTTTTGGAAATATTAACACAGAGCTAGGACCACAAAATGGGATGCTGGCTCCAGAAGGAATTCAAGCTGTAGACTAAGATATTGAAATACAGTAGGTTTTCCTTCCTGCCCATATTACTCCACATTTGCCCTTCAGATACAATGTTTTCTCTATTAATAACATTGAAACGTGTTGGCAAAAGTTCTCTTTATATACCTGTATCTAACATAATGGCCCGATTTACACGATTATATTTCCAGTCTATTCTCAGGTAGCTATATGGACAAGTCAACGCAAAAGACATTCCTTTAGCAGCAGCCTCCAAGTCTCAAATCATATCAGTCATTTTTAAAGCAGCTTCAAAGTATAAGAAACGCAATCCCAAAAAATGGAACAACTTTGTAAGCTGATGGAGTTCAGTGAGAGAGTTGAGCATGAGTTTAAATTTTTCCGACTGCGATCCATGGTCTTTAAGAAGTACTTCACTTCCACTAGATCATACACCTAGGTTTCGCACTCAGATGAGAAGACTCAAGAACAAACCAAATGAGAACATGAGATTTACCTTGTGCTTGTAACCTTTCTCTTTTTGCTTCCCTCTTCTCCGAAGGACAGGCAGTTCTTCAAACTGATGTCTTCCTTCAAAGACTACAATAGCTTTCCCCACAACCCAAGCTCTTTCAGATGGGTCTCCCAAGGCTTCCACATAGTATTCTCGATGTGGTCTGCGATTGGACACTATCAAAGACAAAATTGGCAAGATTAGCATTTGGTGTCAAGGTGTAGGAATGCCCCCAAAGTATTTTCTAAAACATATCTAACAAATGGGACCTGGAATAAATGATGCAACATGGGGGGGGGGGTTGCACCCTTGTTTTGTATTTCACTCAGGATTCCCCAGAGCACACTGGTTCCTGCCCTCTTGTTTGTCATATGCATTAATTTGGCTCTATTTCTATTGGCACTCACCACCTGAGTTCACCATTAGAGGGTGATAGTCTAGTCCCTTTTGGACTTATTTTCTGGGTTCCAGGGTGCCGTACGGAAGAAGCAGATCCACATATTGTATGCACCAAATTTTGGTTTCAGGAAGCCATGACGATCGCTATGCCTAGGTCGATGGCTGCAGGAACAGAAAAGATGCTGGCTAAGCATCCTTGAATAACGGGAGCATTCTTCCTACGACAAAAGCTTTGTGATAAATACGGCAATGGAACCTATGAAGATGGGTTAACCTCTCTCTGAAAGCAACACCAAAGGTGCCCCTAGATTACCCAATTCTGGTTACTTGCTATTCTAATTAAAAGCAAGGAGGAGGGCAAAATGTATTCCTGTAATCTATTCAAGCCTGAGCTGGAAGAACACAGCACTTTTGTTGAATTAAGAAAGAAGTATCTTATTACTTCAATACACTAATAACTCTAGGTACCTTTTGATGTGAAATGTGTTTTTTTTTTTGTTCAGGTTTTACAGTTATGTCTCTGTATGATTAGACTGGGAAGCAGCTGTTCAAGGGAAAATACCCCAATTATAAACCATGGGGTGGAAGAGGGAGAGGAGTGTAGGATAAGAAGTGGGCATTTTAATGAGAGTGAAGTTTCCCCCTGTTATCTGGTAATTGTCTGCATATGTGCCTTTATTCTATATGTGTGTCACATTAGAAGATCATTCTTTTTTCAACCAACATTTTATTTCCTTTTCAAAGACTGAAGTCTTTGTTTTGGACAATTAGCTTAAGAAAGCAGGGCAGAACCAAGTACTTTCAAGGTTCTTCTTCCTGGCTTGGCAGAAATGACTTCTAGTTTTGATAAAGAAAGCTGAGAGATTCAGGGTTGCAATTAAGGAAGAGTAATGAAGAAGTCTGAGAATTTTGGTGTAAGTCATGATTTAATGGACTGATTTTTAATGGGTAAACTTATTTAAGGGGGTTACCAGAGAAAACCAGAGTGTGGCTAGGGATTTGAAATGGGAGGTGTTTAAAATTAGGAAAACGGAGAAGTAAGACTGGGGGGGTGCTCTTCTCTTTCTCTCTCAGTGTTTCCGTACAGCTTTTAGTTTATATTGCTTTTTCTCCCTCCCCCAACAGCACATTGCCTGAAATGCACGCTGGCTTGGTGGTGTTGGGAGATGTAGAACAGGTCTGTGAATTTTGCATTTCTTGGGGCAAGCTTGTATGTTTACTGAGATTTGTACTTCCATTTTTTGCTCAGGAATCTTCCATCTGGAACCAACAAACCTCACCACAACAAGTCTGGTAGATATGGAGCTTTTGGTAAAATCATTTATGTACTCATTATTCCTCCCAAGTTCTCAAGTCTATCCGAATATCCCTACATCTCACTCTCTTTCAAATCTTGAGTAATTTTCATATATTGTTTAAGCAGACCTTTATAAAATAGTGAAACATTCTTACTGCATTTGTTTTTAAGTTAGCTGGACTTGAGGGAGAGTGTTAGAAGGATAACTGGTAATTTACCTATAATAACTTATGTACTATAAGCAGTCAGTGCAAGTTGTTTCATATTCCCATATAGTGCATATAGTGCATGTGGTTGCCCCATTATAATCATTTCATCTGTAGTGTATTTTTTTTAATATAATTTACTGTTCATTTTGTATTATGCTTTCACTGTCTTAAATAAATATACACAATTTTTCATGATGTGTCGGTTATTTTTACTACAGTGGTACCTCGGGTTACATATGCTTCAGGTTACAGACTCCGCTAATGCAGAAATAGTACCTCGGGTTAAGAACTTTGCTTCAGGATAAGAACAGAAATCATGCTCCAGCAGCGCAGCAGCAGTGGGAGGCCCCATTAGCTAAAGTGGTGCTTCAGGTTAAGAACAGTTTCAGGATAAGAACAGACCTACGGAACGAATTAAGTACTTAACCCGAGGTACCACTGTATTTCTTTTGGTGTGGCTCTTGCTTTTTGGTCCTATCCACATGCTCACTGAAGCTAACTAATACAGATTTAATTTAGAACCCATTTTTCAGAGAGAATTATATTAAATATTAAATCAGTCTTTTCTTTGAAATTCTGGAGAGAACTCTAAAGTTCCAAATTTTGCTAGAGGTTGTTGGCCCTCTGCATTCACTGCTCCCTGTGTTTTACTTTTTGAATGAGTCAGGGGTTAAAACAGGGGTCAGCAAACTTTTTCAGCTGGGGGCTGGTCCACCGTCCCTCAGACCTTGTGAGGGGCTGGACTATATTTTTTGGGGGGGGGGGGTTGAACAAATTCTTATGCCCCACAAATAACCCAAAGGTGCACTTTAAATAAAAGCACACATTCTACTCATATAAAAACAACAGGCAGGCCCCACAAATAACCCAGAGATGCATTTTAAATAAAAGGACACATTCTACTCATGTAAAAACACACTGATTCCCAGACCATCTGCGGACCGGATTTAGAAGTCAATTGGGCCGGATTCGGCCCCCGGGCCTTAGTTTGCCTACCCATGGGTTAAAAGGAGTTCAGAAGCTGTCATCATAGGATAGATAAGCAACTGTTTCCCCAAAGAGAAACATCTTATGAATGAGTAAACAGCACAAATTTTAATTTCTTTTTCTTTCCTACTTCAGCATACATATTTCAGATACTGTTAGGGAGCTATTTGGACACTATGTGGACAAGAGTCTGGGAGAGGAGGTCAATGCGTCTTTGGGTACCATTCTCTCAACCACTGCCTATTCTACTTCAAATTTTCATTTTTAGAAGAACAGTTTTACTCTTCAAATTGGTTCCTGGTTGAAGTTCTCAGGGATGCAAGCATAGTGGGGGTTTTTTTTGGGGGGGGATATGGGGTTCTGAAGGACAGTGGATTTAATTCAAAATACCAGAGACTTTGCAATGGTGGCACACACGTTTTAAATTACAATAAGAGGCAATAATTTATCTGTTGTGAAGAAATAACGCTCACTCCTTGCTCTTGGTCCACTCTCCCTACTCCTGTCTTCTTGGTTGATTTCTAACATTTTCACATTTTTCTCTCACCACTTAATATTTCACTTCATGACATACTCCTTCAGCAAACCCACCCACTGAACTATATTCTCTTTCCACCAAAGGCTTCCTCTTGCACCTCCTAAACTCCAGAACTTTGAGAACGCCCTTCTTCACAATCTCCCAGTACTGAATACTTGAACAGTATTACGCACGTCTACTTAAAAATAAGCTCTTTGAGTTTAACTGGACTTGCTCCGAGGAAAGTGGGCACAGGATGAAACCAAGTGCAATTCTATATACCTTTACCTAGCAGTAAGTCCAGCTTAACTCAATGGGCTTGCTTCTAAGTGGAGAGCCATAGGCTTCCACTACCTACCTGTAATCCTAAACAAACCACTAAGCAAACAAGTTCCACTGATTTCCATGAAACATTCTAATTATCCCAGGTTAGGGCTGGGCCTTATTATTATCATTAGCATTCATGTAATGCCATCAATGCACATGGTTATGTATGCAATTAAAATAAGAAATGAAGGGCTTGCAATCTAAAACAGCGATGCCTGTTACTACCCTTTCACTTTTTCATGGCAGGGTGACCAAGCCAAATATATATATAGAGAGAGAGAGAGTGAGTACAGGACTCCAGAACTTTTGACAGAGGAAGCTGCAGCTGGTGCAGCTTGCCTGACAAGCTATACAAACATTAAAGATACACAGCCCACCCCCCTCAATATCATCAGCTTCACCCAGGCAGCTTATTTGACAGCCACCCTGGTCAATACACACTTATGGAGGCTAATCTGCAAAGTGAGCTGTGTATGGATAATACAAATCACTAAAAGTCTGATCATGTAATGCAAATAATATATTATTACCTTTCATTTTTGAATGTGTGTCTAGCACAGGATCATGGGAAATTTTACAGGGCCACCATGGACGTCTGTTGAACTTTGCCCATACAAGATCTCCAGTTTCATACTTCACCGGAGCAGGTTTCTTCTTATTTCGACCCTATGGAGAAAAAACAATAAACTGCATTGATATATAATTCACTCTAGTGGAAGCTGCTTGAGCCACCAGGACTGTAAACTGCAGTTGGCTTAAATCTGTTGATTAATTGCAAAAGGGTAAGAGTGGAAGGGCACACTTGTTTATTTTTGGTTTTGAGGTATTGCTGAAATAAGGATTGAGAAAGAAAATATCACAAATCTTCTCTTATTCTACCAAGGTTCTTGTGTACTGAACTGTAAATAGCAACGTTATAATGTGAAGATTTATAAACAAGTTATTTTACACTTCCTTTGGAAATGCAACAAAGGCAACAATATTGAGATTACAGTAGCTTGTATCTAAACAAAAAAAGTTAAATCAGCTAACTGGTTAAAAGACAGATCAACTTAACATTCTTCCAATCAGTTAACAGATCTACAACCTACACTTTGTGCAGGCCCAGCAGCAAACCCTGACTCTTTCCCTCATCAAACCAAACATTTGCCAAGGGCAAACTTAAAGGTAAAGGTACCCCTGCCCGTACGGGCCAGTCGTGTCTGACTCTAGGGTTGAGCGCTCATCTCGCTTAAGAGGCCGGGAGCCAGCGCTGTCCGGAGACACTTCCGGGTCACGTGGCCAGCATGACTAAGCGGCATCTGGCAAGCCAGCACCAGCGCCGCACACGGAAACGCCGTTTACCTTCCTGCTAGAAAGCGGTCCCTATTTATCTACTTGCACTTAGGGGTGCTTTCGAACTGCTAGATGGGCAGGAGCTGGGACAGAACGACGGGAGCTCACCCCGCCACAGGGATTCGAACCGCCGACCTTGCGATCAGCAAGTCCTAGGCACTGAGGTTTTACCCACAGCGCCACCCGCGTCCCTTAGGGCAAACTTATATCACTAATAAATAAGCTGTTTTTAGAACTCTAAATGTGGATGAGTTGAACACACCTCTCCTAATGGAAAAACAGAATCGCTGCCCTTTCCTGTCAAGGAAACAGCTAAAGTTCTAAACTGGTATTAGGCAAAATAAAGGGTGGGGAGGAAAAGGGAGGAAATGAGATGTTATTGCTAAAATTGAGGATTTGGATACCCTTGCCGTTAGGAGGAACGTTTTCAGTTCTAATGTTTCTTAGTGACCGCAAAATGTGATCAAAGAATCAAGCTCTAGACTTGCTTTTAAGGTGGAACACATGGGGCTAACTTCTCCTTCCACTCTCTGAAAGGCCACCTCTCTCTCTCAAAGACTGGAGGACCTTTCAGAGCAGCATTCTGTGAAGGGATCCTTCCAAACAGAAATATCAACACCCAAAAATGTGTGTTCCTCTTTGCATTCTAGCCATGATTCTACATGTAAAATTATAGGAGTAAATTTATAATTTTAAAACTAAGTGCTACACAAAAGTTATTAAGTGTTTGAAGCCAATATTGAAAATTAGCTCCTCAGACTAAATACAGCTTTATTAAAACAGCACCAACTTTTCTTGGTAAGACACAGAGATAGTTGCAAACTATATATCCAGACACACCCACTTTCTTTGATGGATTAAAAATCTCCCCATATCAACACTAAATTGATTCATTTCAGCTCGCTCCAAAATCAAAGACAGAATGAATGGGTGAGCATCTTGCAGTCCCCAGAAGAACAGTGCAAAGATGTATGTATGAGAAAGCAATAGAAAATGGGAAACTGAATTTGTAAACATATTAAAAACAATGCTTGTTGTGATGTACGGATTGCCAAACCATGATTTGCAATCAACCAGGAATGCAGAATCAGAAACCATGGTTTCGAAAACAATGGTGGTGCAGCATGATGCCTGAATCAAGAAACCATAATTACAGACTACATTTGTGCTTCTTAAATGTCCAGTTAAAAATGCTGGATGCTGATTTTAACTAAATTTTAATATGTGAGGATGAACAGCTGAAAAGCAGAAGGAAGAGGCAGTGACTGATGGAGATGTGGAAGATAGTGTGGGGTGCTTTATTCTTAACCTGTTTTCTCTAGCATACAGGAAAACCACACACCTGGAAACCCAAGGTGGGGGGGAAATAAACTGGGGAAAGTAGGTTCAGAAGAAAAGCATCTCCTTCTCCCCTTCCAAATTGTGTCCCCCCCCCCCCCTTCCAGAGCAAGGTGGTAGAACACATATTTAGAACAATTGCTTTGCATACTAAATGTCCGCCGTTCAATCCATGGCCTTTCCAGGTAGGCCTTAGAAGGACAACTCTGGACCTCTGATGCTAGTCAGAGTAGCAAAACACTGAACTAGGTGGACCTATAAGGTATAAAGCTGCTTCCTACGTTGCTTTCAACTCTTTAGCAGAAACCCAAGTCCTCAGATAAAAATCTGTCACAGAAATTTAGCTCTCGTGTAATTTATCATCAGTTCTGAAGTGAAAAGTTGTGAGTTCAACATTAAATTATTGGAGCCAGAGCACAATTGTACTAGTCATCTACTTCAATTTTCCACTACATAGAATACAGAGAAAGAGGAAGTGCCAAGGGCACATATCTGCAGTTAGGAAGACTTCGTGCTCGCAAAGTTACTGTAATTAAGAATTAAAGTGTGATTCAAAATGAAAGATACGCCCTTTTTTTGAAACAGACCAATGTTTTTAAAATTGTTATAAAACCATAATCTAAGTCCCCCAAATGTTGACCTTTTCTAGTCCAACAAGCAATATTTAACTTTTTTATTAAAAACAAAACAAAAACCATGATGCATTATGATTCACAGTTTTAGACTAATACAACATTAGGAAAGACACTACACATAAGAGAACACTCTTATGCGTGAGTTATGCTGGCTGAGGGGCTACGTGGAACTCTGTGGAAGGAGAGACACTGGTGCCATAACAGATATGGCAGCATAGCACCATGGAAGTGCAGCTGTTCCACTGGCACAGAAATGGCAGAGGGAAGAAGCACTTCCCCACAGACCACTACCACATCCTCAGTGACAGCGTAGCTTTACAACAGCCCCAGACCACATGCAAGAAATTTCCTCCCACTTACAGCAGTGGGAGGAAAACAAATGAAAAAAAAGCCGCCGCCCCACCTCAGTGAGCACCTCTCTCACATAGGCTATGGTGTAGTCTCAACGCCCAAATGCAGCCTACCACCACAGGTATATAAACCACATACAGGGAGGTCATAACTCAAGGTGACAAGTCATGCAGCGTGGGGCTTATTTCTCTTGTCTCTGGCAACACAGGGCTCACAAGAAAGGACTCCTGCAATACAAAAGAGGAAGAAACGGTGCTCTGCACACAAAGGGAGTTCTTTGCACAAACAACTTGTGTCCCCAGAACCCTGCCAGGAACTGGAGCACAGTGTGAACATTTGTTTTCCTTGAACCCTCACAGGAACCTTGCAGCAACTCCCTCACAGCACTCTTAACAGTTGGGGATGGCAGGACAAACAAGTAAGGGGACAGGGCAAGCATGCTACAAAATACATCCATTTTTCACTGTCTCCCACATCTCACCACCTCATCGCCACATACTATCCAAACAGTATTACTCTAACACTATGCTTCAGCAAAGCGAATTATGGTGCTGGAGGAGACTCTTGAGAGTCCCATGGACTGCAAGAAGATCAAACCTATCTTAAGGAAATCAGCCCTGAGTGCTCACTGGAAGGACAGATCCTGAAGCTGAGGCTCCAATACTTTGGCCACCTCATGAGAAGAGAAGACTCCCTGGAAAAGACCCTGATGTTGGGAAAGATTGAGGGCATAAGGAGAAGGGGACGACAGAGGACGAGATGGTTGGACAGTGTTCTCGAAGCTGCTGAAGCATTGTTGTTGTTTAGTCGTTTAATGGTGTCCGACTCTTCGTGACCCCATGGACCAGAGATGCCAGGCACTCCTGTCTTCCACTACCTCCTGCAGTTTGGTCAAACTCATGTTAGTAGCTTCGAGAACACTGTCCAACCATCTTGCCCTCTGTCATCCCCTTCTCCTTGTGCCCTCAATCTTTCCCAACATCAGGGTCTTTTCCAGGGAGTCTTCTCTTCTCATAAGGTGGCCAAAGTATTGGAGCCTCAGGATCTGTCCTTCCAGTGAGCACTCAGGGCTCATTTCCTTAAGAATGGAGAGGTTTGATCTTCTTGCAGTCCATGGGACTCTCAAGAAAAGTTAAGAGTTAAGAAAAATAAATAAATGAAATATTTTTTAAAAAAAGAATTTAAACCCCCACCGGTCATTGCGTCTTATTGAGAGACCTCTTTCTTTGGAACACACATTCACTTCCTACATTTCAAAACCCAACACATAAACACAGACGCCATTCTAATTTTCAGTTCTCCTTGTAAGGTAGCTTATAGAGATGATCACACTAAGTGAAGAAATTGCTAAACAAATTATATTAAATTCACAAGCGCTCAGTCATGGCAGAGACATATCAAGCTCAGTCAAAAGCTCCCTTTTGAAACAGTCATACTATTAATAGTCTTAATTATTGCACATATCCAATAACTATCTTTTTCATAAAGCCACTTTAAAGCGGTTTTCAGCTCCACTGGTCTCATTGGAAGCAGCAGAATAAATCACATGCTTGCACAAATTAACACTAGGGTTCTGTCTCCAGCAAATATCATTTCTGTAGTTTTTCTCCATCTCATTAACAACTGTGATGCTCCTTGCTCATTAAGAAAGTGATGGGAAGATTACAGGCGCTTTCTAGTTCCCTAGCAATCCAAAGAATGGCTTTAAATGGCCTTGGCACCTCCCCACCCCTTTCTGTGAGAGTTTTGCTTTGGTGTTTTTGGCTGAGGAGGAGATTAGTTCTACTGTACTTGAAACAGAACTGTAGCTATGATTCAGGTGTTCTCCAGGTCTCTCAATAACAACAACATTTGCACAGTGCCTTAATTGTTAAAGTGCTTAATCCACATTATCTCATCAATCTTCACTACTACCTTATAAAAATAGTTAAGCCCAGTCCTATTTCCCCCTGCATATTTCAGGCAGAGGGCCAGAACCATGGCTGTGCTAGGTCAAGAGGACTGCATCCTGCCCTTCAAAACAAATTTTGGTATTACAGAACCAAGAAGCGACAGTGAATATAACACTACCACTTGAGTTACTCAGCAGGGAAGGTCTCCTAGGCACAAACAGCACTGACTTGTGATTTTAAAATAAAAAAATTAAAGGGGGAGGGCAAATGCCAAGAGCTCTCTGTGAGCTACTGAAAATGTCTGGGGCAGGGGTATATATGGCCTGCAGGTTTGCCAGCCCTGCTTCAGAGGGCATGAACTCTGTTCTGTTCACACCTAGTAGTGTGTTTGTGAAATACAGTACAGTCATACCCTGGTTGTCGAACTCAATCCGTTCCATAAGTCCATTTGACTCCCGTAACAGTTGGAAAACCAAGGCGCAGCTTCCAATTGGCTGCAGGAGCTTCCTGCACTCATTCGGAAGTTGCAGAAGTCACGTCAGACATTCGGCTTCCAAAAAAAAACGTTCGCAAACTCACTTCTGGGTTTGCGGCGTTCGGGAGCCAGAACGTCAGAGTACTGAGGTGTTCGACAACCAAGGTATGACTGCAGTTGTATTTAATTAATGTTGTGGCCATATAAAATAAATTAAAAGTATTTATTTTAGCTCATTATGGCTCTGAACCATAAGGATGTTTCACAGGCAATGGTGAGATAAACAAGTGCTCAGGGTATGGAGACTGCAGAAGGGAAAAACCAGAGTGCAAACCACACATTGCAAACAGGGCACTCAGTTTAGGCAGAAAGGCTGACTGTGTAAACTGGAATGTTTCACATGGTATGATCCAGAAAAAGAGCTGCTTGCATTTCACAAGTCCACTTATTAATTTAGTTCCCCCAGAACTAACATGCCTGTTTCCTTACAGCAAATGGAAGTCAATATGGAAAATGCTGATGGGGTGAAGGCAGGAAGAAAGTGGGAAACGGAGGACACAACAAAAGGGTGGGAAAATAGGCAAAGTCAATAAAACCCATAGCAAAGGTAAAGGAATAGGGCTGGGAGATGAAGGATGGGAATAAGTTTTATTGACTGCAACCTTCACACATATGCTTGGGTGTAAGGTCCATTTGACACAGTGAGACTTGTTTTTAGGTCACCTACTGGTGGGGAATAGTTTCCAGCTCAAGTGATGAACTGTATTCCCTTGTCAGCAACATTATGGAAGTCATGTGCCAACACAAGGTGATACCAAATTGAAAGTGGATGGAGCCAATGCCACACACAGATCTCTGTCTCTGCATTTCCTTGCCATGTGCTGCTGAAGGGGCTCCCTTTTCTCAGCACACAGTGAGAAATCCAAGAGAATGAAGGAAGAATGTTCCTTTCCTGCATCACCCACCACCTGAGCCCTGCCACATCCAGAAACCCTTCCCCCCACCTGCTTTTCAGGTGGTTCATTCAGAAACCACTGATAAGCAGAAGGTACAGTATATAATATATTACAAAGTATAATACAGCATATGGAACATAAATAACCATAAAATATGGTCCCATTTACTCAAATACCCACACAAATTCCACATCAACTAACAGAGCCCTATCTTCCCAATCATCAAACACCTGCACACATTTAACCAAACTCTCTCTCACACACAAAAACACTAACACAATCTCCAACACTTACCTATTCCAACAAGTCCCCAGGAAAATATACACCCCCCCCCCACAACAATACTGGCAGCCTGATACTGTACCAATACCAAATTTAGTCCAGGACTCCATCAGAGTTATCATCTACACAGCTCTCCCCCTAGTCAAAAATTTCCAGCTCCCATCTGAGAGGATGTCAGACTCTAACCCCTCCCACCCACTCTAACCCCTCCCACTATGGGACAGTATTATGCATCATCCTACTAAAATAAAAAAGCACAGTCGTAAGAGGGATGAGGCCCTGACTCTCACAGCACTCTAAAGCCATGGTGGTTCTTTGCTGCCTTTATAGGCAGATGTGATTTCATTAACAGCCCTGTGGGGAAAGTACTGGAATTATGTGTACAATCCAATTCTTTCAATTACAGAACATTCTCAGAAGCAAAACGAAAGATAAGATTTTGATCATTTTGTAATGAATCTATGTAATAGTGTATGTTCGTGCGGAGGGTGGGTTGTAATGGCAAAAGTATGAACAAGTGATTTAATTTACTGTTAAATCTTAACAGCATTCGTGTAATTAGAGGACTTCACCTAGCCTACTTAACGCAGAACGAAATGCAGTTTGCTATACTGCATATAAAGCTATCTGCTATATCTGCACAGCATTCAATATCCCTCTTTATAAAGGGTAGAGACATTGAACAACACACCTTCTGTTGTCCCACATTCCCAAAAATACATATCCTAATTACAGCAAAATGCTTTCTCCTTACAAAATCATTTGGTGTTGAACACAGTCCAAGCATTTGAATACTCACACATACCAATGTGTAAAATATCCTCCCATTTCTTTACCATGAAGAAAACAAGACCCACACCTATGACAGAATTCCTTTCTTTCATTTGTAAGCAACAGGTTTCTAGATCATCCTTTGCCAACCTGTTGCCCCACAGGTGTTTTGGACTACAACTCCCATTGGGCCCACTCAGAAGGGCTGTGCTGATGGTCCAAAACAGGCATAGGCAAACTCGGCCCTCCAGATGTTTTGAGACTACAATTCCCATCATCCCTGACCACTGGTCCTGTTAACTAGGGATGGTGGGAGTTGTAGTCCCAAAACATCTGGAGGGTCAAGTTTGCCTATGCCTGGTCCACAACATCTGGAAGGTACCAGGGCCCTGGAGTGCTGCTGCCAGTCATAGACAGTGCTCTGGAACAGATGGAATAAGTAGTCTAACATTGTATAAGGCAACGTCCTATGTTCCTATGAATAGTAACACATGAACAAGACACAGAAATATCCCCATCAAACTCAGTTCAGTCTTTGGCAGGACTAGAAGGCTAATATCTGATTACAGCTCATTAGCTGGATATAAAGATAAAGCAAAAGAATATAAAACAGATTTTTAAAAAGTAAAATAATTTGCATAAAGCTACAAATAAAAATCTGTATGATATCTGAGTAGTAAGGACACTAATGAATTATATGAATTCTACATAAATTATTATGATTTTCTATATTAGGAATTAGAAGAGCTGACAAATCTGGAAGAATTTTCATGGTGAGAATTGTGTTATGTTGTTATCTGGCAGTAGTTTGTCCCCACAAATAACCCAGTCACCATGTTCTCTACCGACTAAAGCCTTGACATAAACCTCAAGGATAGCCCAACACAGCAATTGCAGCAATCCAACCCTGAAATTATCCAGAGGATTTGGCACGGTTCAATGTTTTTCAAAAAGGGGAGGTTGTTTCGAAACCTTTTTTTTAAAAAAATTATTTGAACCATGTTGTTTTGAAATTTGGAAGTTAAGGAATTTAACAAAACTTGAGACTTTTTATAAAGTTAAAGATCATTTATCCAAACTTTATCCTTTGTTATTGAATAATAATTATGAATCGGAACAGGTTAACAACTGTATGAGTAAACAGGCACAAGATGTAATATCTAAAACATTACTCTATGAATACTATCAGATTCCCTATTACTGTTGTTAAATTATACATCTCAATAAACAGAGAAAACAGAAAATTAACTTCTTCCATGATAGTCACAGCAAGTATGTTGTCTGCTCAAAATATTGGATAAATAAACTTTGAGAATTAGCCATGATGTCAAAATGGGGATATTATTCAACATAAAAAGAAACAGGATATAAACAAAATAGATTTCTAGAAGCACTGTCTCCATTTACATTGTACTGATAAAGAAATTACCGCTTCCTGAAGTTCAGTATGGTGTTAACGTTTTAAGTAAATAATCTCCTCCTATCCTTTGTTATATAGCATATCATTGTTTCATTCAAAAACATCTCAAAAGAAGGTTGTGTTAATTTAGAAAGACTGTTCAGGCTATTATGATTGCTGTTAAATCTCTTTTTAAACTTTCCCCATAATGTTGTACGGTACCTTTCTCATAGCGCCCCCTGCTCCAGACAAAAAGGCCATGCTTATTGTAACTAAATGCAATGCAATGCAATGAAATGAAATGAAATGAAATGAGAAATTTGGTTAGATAAAAATTAATAAAATAATTTCCAAAACATTCTCATCATAGAAGTTAGGAAACGGGGTTGTTTCTCCCCAGTATCAATCAATATGTACTATTAATTATTTAAAACATTTATCTGTTTGGTTAGCAAATAAGTTTTTTCAGCATCTGGTATCTTTATTGTTATGGCACTTTCTATGACACACTTCCTATATTTTCAATGCAGCAAAGTTCTCCTGTTTATTTATTTTCAAATAACATTTTACTGTTTTCCAAACATGAAAAACAACTAGTCCCTGAATAGTTGCCTCCTTACTTTCCACAACAATATCCAATTGACAAGGGATTATCAGCATGATAGTCTCCAAGATGTAGAGCTTTGTGTTAGCCCATCATTAATTCTATCCAGAACACAAGAGAAACCAGGAAATGCAAAACCTGTTTGTATGACAAGCATGGCTTTCAGGTGATTTTATCACAAGGAGTGTATAGTATATGCTCCAGTACCTAAATAGCAGTACATAATGTAGTTTTAATAATTTTCAGTTTTGTCTCTCAGATACAGAACCCTTATTTCTCAAATAAGCTGAAATTCTCAACTCACACAACTACTAATATTTACAGCTTCAAGATAGCTGATAATATTCCTTATCAAAGTACGTATTAAACAGAGTAGCCCAGTCTTATAGCGCTATTTGATGAGCTATGGCACAATCTGATCTTCTCTCACTGCAACTGAAGCCTTAACCAATGCTATCAAAATGGAATAGAAGGCATCCAGCTATGACCAGGTTACTAATGCACTAGGCCAACACTTTCCTCTATAACTAGGCCTTTGGCCTTACACTGTCTTTGGCCTTTAAAAAGTGGGTGAGAAGTTTTTGTTGTAGTTCTCTTTCCTCTTGGTGTTAATGTATCTATGTGTGATTTACTGTCCATTTGTTGGGTTGTAAGACACTTTGGGTTGTCCTGGGCCAGGTGAAGCAACTGACAAATTTAATAAACAAAAAATAAATAATAATAATCCCTATGGGTGGTAGTCAACTACGATGTCCCATCAGTACAAGGATTTCCTTGTATGCTACAGGGGTTCCCCCCTTTCCTCTCTAAATCTGCTCTGTGTAACACATACAATGACTCTTACACCTCCATAGGCTACATTCCAGCCAAGCACGAATTGTGGATTTCTACACATCCACAACCACCTCTCCATCCAACCGAGCGAGCAAATTACATTATCTAGAACATATTCCAGTAAGGCAATCGTGGGGCAGGGCCAGTGACAGGTGGGGCCTCAAGGGTGGGGCATGGCCTAGGAAGAGTCTCAAAGGCCAGACAGAGAGGCCAGGAGAGCTGTATTGAGTCCCTGGGCCTGAGGTTCCTCACTCCTGGTTTTGCAAGATGTTTCCTTTCTCTTCAAAGGCATACATTCCTGCCACCTAATTGTACTATGAAATCAATCACATTTCTGAACAGTGAGGCACACAGACATTCAAGAGCCAATTTAAAGGATGCAGCAACTCACTGATAATATCTCCCTTTACACAACTGCAAGATAAGAGCATCGTGAAGAAACTTAAAACACTAATGAATACTGTGTAGTAGTGTTAGTAATAACTAATCAATTGGAAAAGGAGCCTCCTCTAAATAACCTATGAAAGAAAGCGCAGGCATGATTGATACTTCACTACTGCTTGTTTACGTCGTATAATTACCACTTACGAAAGTTCTGTCATTAGGTTTCTTTTTAAAAAAAAACATGGTCATCCTTCATCCTTAGAAGTGTTCATCCCGATTGAGTATGACGTACCTTATTGCTTCTTGACAAGCAAGGGATCTTTCCATACAAAGACACCAGCACCACCTCCAAAAGCCAAGCTTATTTCTCCCTGAAAAGAAATATCCCTAAAAGGAAAGTAATTGGCCTCTAGCAAGGACTGCATCTGTCAAGTACATCCCAGAACTTGTTCACAAATTATGCTACAGTTTAAGGTTATATGTGACATAGAAGTTTAATGTAACTCACCAATCTGCAGCAGCAGGGATTGCCTGTTGTACTGTAAATAATTTCAGATAGTTTCCCCCCAAATTAATGGCTTTAACAACACCATTTTTAAAATCCTAATCAGCAACAAGCCATTGTTTGGTCAGGGCACTGAAACTGCCCTGGCTGATGTCATTTGTCAGGAGAGGGATTAGGAGAATGCAACCCTGCTCATTCTTTTTGACCTTCTGGTGACTTTTGATACCATTGACCATAGCATCCTTCTGGAATAGCTCAAGGAAGTGGTCGTTGGGGCACTATACTTCTTATCACCCATGCAATTTAACACCTATATGAAGCCACTAGGACCAGTCATCAGCTGTTTTGGAGTGACGTGTCACCAATATATGAATGACACCCAGCGCTCTCTCTCTCTCTCTCCCATCTGTATCAGAAGAGCTGGCTGAGGCATCAAGACAGGTGTTTGGAGGCAGTGATGAGCTGCATGGGGGCCAACAAAGTGAAACTAAACTGTGAAACAAAGTGCTATGTGTTCTCAAGTCCAGGAGGTGGAAAGCCCACCTTTTCTGATGGGTTTGCACTTCCTTAGAAGGAGGAAGGAAGCTTGGATGTACTCCTGGATCCAGCACTGTCACCTGACACGCTGAAGACCCATCTCTTTATCCTGGCCTTTGACACTTGAGGTATATCTTTTCAGGACTCATCCTATTCTTCTGACCATAGTTCATGTTACAACCTTCCATGGGACCTCCTGGTAAAGGGGAGGGTAATAAATTTTGTAATAATGATATAGTTTGGATGTAGTGACAGAGGTAAATCCTACTTCACCTCCACAGCCACAACTGCAGTTTTCTCCATACATCTTTTATAGCTTCCAAGTTGGCAACTTGAGTGGGGGGGTCAAGGCTGGGATCAGAGAGTATTCCGTAGGGGGATGGATTTGGCTCTGGTTGCTGAACAGCTTGGTAGGTTTCTGGATGAAACATCTGCTTTGGATCCATTCCAGTCCGGCTTCCGCGCTGGTCATGGGACCGAGACGGCTCTGGTCGCCCTAACAGATGATCTCCGCAGGCAGCTGGATCGAGGTGGGTCGGGGCTGCTGATTCTTCTAGATCTGTCAGCAGCCTTTGACATGGTCGATCACGAACTCCTGGACCACCGCCTTGCCGACGTGGGGATCCAGGGCACAGTCCTTCAATGGCTGCGCTCGTTTCTCTCTGGTCGGGGACAGAGGGTGGCGCTTGGGGGGGAATTGTCATCGCGCCACTCCTTGGTGTGTGGAGTGCCTCAGGGTGCGATTCTCTCCCCGATGCTTTTTAACATCTTTATGCGCCCCCTCGCCCAGCTTGTCCGGAGTTTTGGGCTGGGTTGCCATCAGTATGCTGATGACACCCAACTCTATCTGTTGATGGAGGGCCATCCTGACTCGGCCCCAGACACACTGACCAGATGTCTGGAAGCTGTGGCTGGATGGTTACGTGGGAGCCGGTTGAAGTTAAATCCTTCGAAGACAGAGGTCCTCTGGCTGGGGCGGGACGATATGGGATTGAGGGGGCAACTCCCATCTCTTGCGGGGGTGCAATTAGTGCCAGCACCGTCCGTTAAGAGTTTGGGTGTAATCTTCGATACCTCCCTTTCTATGGAGGCGCAGATTACAGCTATAACAAAGGCGGCATTTTTTCATCTCCGCCAAGCTAAGCAGTTGGCCCCTTATCTCTCTCGCCCTGACCTAGCCACTGTGATCCATGCGACGGTCACCTCCAGACTGGATTATTGTAACTCGCTCTACGTGGGGCTGCCCTTGAGACTGACCCAGAAACTCCAGCGGGTGCAGAATGCCGCGGCGAGACTCCTTATGGGGTCTTCGCTGCGAGATCACATTCATCCGGTACTATACCAGCTGCACTGGCTCCCGGTGGAGTACAGGATCAGGTTTAAGGTGCTGGTTTTAACCTTTAAAGCCCTATACGGCCTAGGACCCTCGTACCTACGGGACCGCCTCTCCTGGTATGCCCCACAGAGAAACCTACGGTCTGCAAATAATAACATCCTCAAGGTCCCAGGCCTCAGAGAGGTTAGGCTGGCCTCAACTAGAGCCAGGGCCTTCTCGGCTGCGGCTCCAATCTGGTGGAATGCTCTGTCACAAGAGACTAGGGCCCTGCGGGACTTGACATCTTTCCGCAGGGCCTGCAAGACAGAGTTGTTCCGCCAGGCCTTTGATCAGGGCGCAGCCTGACTCCCTCCTCTGGCAACCTGCACAGAACTTTGCTTAATTGGTTGCCATCAATTTGATTTAATTAATTTTTATAATGAAATATTTTTAGATTGTGTGATTATTTGATTTTTTGATTATTTGATTGTTGTTAGCCGCCCTGAGCCCGGCTTCGGCTGGGGAGGGCGGGATATAAATAAAATTTATTATTATTATTATTATTATTATTTGTTGCTGATCTGGGATTCTAAAGGGTATGAACTAAGATTATGCACTGACTGAATTTCTGTCAGTTAAAATTCTGTAGCTGTTTACATGTGAGTGTAAGCAAAACCTTGAGACAGATACTATTTGAGCTTTTGAAAGAAATGTGAGGCAACTAATAAGTTAGCAAAAGCTACTATTCATTGCTGGAAAGAAACAAAGAAACAAATATATTATTTTCTATGAACAGTAACACATTGGAACCTCCAAAAAATAAACAAAGATAAACTCTCTGATCTACTGGTCATCATTTGTCTACATAAATTAAAATTGCCTCCCACCAATAAATCAACTGCTATCCTAGATGCAGCTGGACGGCCTAAGCCCATTGAAATAAATTGAATTAAGGCGGCAATGCTAAAATCAATTACCAGGAAGTAAATCCCACTGAACTTAAATGATACTTCTGAGGAAACATGCCTGGGACTGTACTGCAAAATGTCCTTCTGCATGTGGCAGACTATTCTGGTTAAAGCTTTTGGGTTAAATTAGGACCATTAGTTCTGCTACAAATGAACACTACTGAGAAGACTGCCAGTTTCACTGGGGGGAGGGGGATAAGGTACCGTATTTTTTGCACCATAACACTCACTTTTTTCCTCCTAGAAAGTAAGGGGAAATGTCTGTGCGTGTTATGGAGGAAATGCCTACGGGTGGCGGGGGGCGGGATCTGCTGCAGTCGTGAGCAGAGGATCCATGGTTCCCCTTCCTTCCCTCCTCAGTGGCTCGCTTTGAAACAGCAAAGTGGGAGAAGAGCCGCTGAGTGGGGAAGAGAGAGGGACAGAGAGCCTGCTTCTTTTTAGGAGCAAAGCGGGAGAGGAGAGGAGCCGCTTACACGAGTGTAAGTGGCTCCTGTCAGGTTGGTTCCTTTAAAGCAAGCGGGCTCTCTGTCCCTCTCTCCTCCCCACTCAGCTTGCTACATAGCAGCAAAGTTTTTCAGCTCGCTAAGCTGAAAAAGCGGGGAGGAGGAAGAAAAGCAGAGCCTGCTTGCTTTAAAGGAGCAAAGTGGGAGAGGAGAGGAGCCTTCTCCCCTTATACCCCTCTTCTTCATTATTAGCAGCATCCTTCTCCACCCACCCCACACGTGCTTCTTCTCCCCTTAAACCCCTCTTCTTCATTATTAGCAGCATCCTTCTCCACCCACCCCACGCGTGCTCCTTGTCCCTTGAGTGCTTTTCCTTCCCTCCCCACTTAAAACGTGGTTACAAAGCACGGATCCACATGGATCCTCAGGATTTTTGAACTGGGTCACCCCAAATTCACCATCAGATCACATAGCATGTCCATGGCTACATCTTGCACCAAAAAAATCACGCACCCACTGTTTCGTGGGGCCGCAGTGGTGCAAAAACGTGGTTACAAACATGGATCCACATGGATCCTCAGGATTTTTGCATTGGGCTACTCCAAACTCACTGTCAGATCACATGTCTGTGGCCACAGCATGAACCACAAAAATCATACATCCACAGTTTCGTTTAGAATATTTTTTTTTCTTGTTTTCCTCCTCTAAAAACTATGTGCGTGCTATGGTCGGGTGCGTGTTATAGAGCGAAAAATACGGTAATATATAGCGCCCTTGATAGAGATTAGCAAATCTCTAAAAAGTAAAGTGGGCTTAACAGAACTTCCATATGTCACTACAGACTAAATGCTGCAGTATATATCTTACATGTGCATGTTATCTATGCATGTGGCTGAAGGATCTCAGAAAAAGAAAAGTTAAAATTAAATCTCTTGCTTCATGCACAAAACTTAAATTTATGATTTTGGGTTTTAAACATTTAAAAGTACAAGCAGTGTTCACGCAAGCCAATGAGGCTTCTGAATGCAACTGAGTGGCTGATTTGACTGGAAGGAGATCGAAGGGGGCAATTTAATGCATCAACCTGTACTGCAACCAGACAGGTATAGGGGGCTTTTGACTGGGAATCCAAACAAGCTTCAGCTTCACTTCTGACCTTCAATATTAACAGCAGGCTACATTGCAGAGCTGCTGTAAGCTTTTCTCTCTCAGCATAGCATTCCAACGTGCAACCAGTGTTAGCAACTCAGATATATAATCTAATCGCCAAATGGTACCTTAAACCTAGGTGACGGTCACCACAATGGAATGTCTAGGTGCCTTTCTTCTTCTTCTTTTCTGCAATGCAGTTTATCGTTGTTGTTATTATTATTATTATTATTATTATTATTATCATCATCTTCATTTATATATCACTTTATAGTTTAAAAAACAAATCTCAAAGTGGTTTACAACATATTAAAACATAAAATAAAACAATCCAGAATAAAACAAATTCAAGCTTCAAGGAAAATATTTCAGATCTTTCTCTAAGTGACGTTTTGTTTTCCCCAGTCGCCAACCTGGCATCCAAAGATCTCCAAGTGGTTGCAATTGGACCCATGTCAGTTGCAAAATGTGTTTGACGCCTGGCTAATTTCTATCACTGCTTGCAACAGAGGTATACCTTACTGCATGGTTGTTGTAAGCTACTCTTTCAGATTTCCCTGAGGTGTTAGGGGTCTAATACCTCAGGACTACAAGTTGATGTAAATGGCTCAGAGCCTAGCCTTCAGTATTCAGCGTGAACTACACTACAGGGCTGTCATAAACTACTTTCTCACAGCCTTTCCAATGAATTGCACTTGCTTTGGAACTTCCATTAGCAGGGCAATTTTTTAAAAAAAGTGTTTCACACTAAAAAAATAACAGTAAGAAGGAACAAGAACTCTTCCTTTTGCTGCTACCTTTTGTGATTTGAGTCCAGTTGGGGTTGATACACCGGTGCCTGATCTGGCCTACATTCCAGCTATTTCATTACATCAAGGGTGGACTAATTTAAATAAATGTGTTTTAAATCACAAAAAGGCCAGTTTAAATTTCTGATTGTAGTTTCTCATTGGTGCTTCATATATTTTTAAAAATAATGTATAATAATTTGTCCATGTTGGCTTACAACTAGGATCAACACTCTAATTATATACTTTGTATAATTATATATACACTCGATATTTTTCATAATTTTATAAAATGATACATGGTGCACCGCTTATTTGATTTCCTCCCCCCCCCCCCCAATTTCATATGTCAAAAGTGCTGGTAGTTATGGGAAGAGCAGTTCATTTTCATAAGATGAAAAGGAAATATCCTTGTTTATAAATATTCATAATTTGGTATGGGGAAAAATATAATTACAGGATACAGAAGTATCTTAGCCATAAACAGGATGGCATCTTCAGATGTCAAAGGTTGGCAATCATCACCTGTGATGACCTGCTAGTTCTTTGCCCCTAGCATCAAGGCCATTAACAGCAGTATTCCATGTGATTCTTTATTTGCATTTGTGTTGCTTGCCTAACTCAGTATAAAGCCCTATCAATTTTGAGGCAGTTTTCCATTCAGACCCCCTTGGGCATTACGATTAACAGAGGAGGCCCTCTTGGTAGTTCTGTCACCCTCACAAGTTTGGAGATTGACAGCTCAGAAGAGGGCATTCTCTGTGGCAACCCCTAAACTGTGGAAGGCTCTCCCCACAAAAGTGCATCTGACACCCTACTTTTGTGGTTATCATCATATGCTGAAGATGCACCTCTTAACCCCGGCCTTTGACACCTGAGAAATTTTACAATATATTCCACTGACTGTAATTTGTTTTAAATTATTTTAATATTGTATTTTTAAAATTGTTGTAATGCACCATGGGACCTCATGGTGAAAAACAGGGAAGATATCTAATAAATAATAATAACTGCAACAAACCAGAGTTTTTGGAAATGCAGATGCACCATTTCAAGCCTCCCTTTCCTCATGTGTCTAATGGAAGCTTTCTTGCTTTTTGAAGCAAGCTGTATTTTCCCAGTTTTTGAAGCACATGGGAGAGTGTGGTTTGCACAAATCATAGCAAGCCGGAGTTCGATTGTGCGATATTATACGAACCTATTTTCCATATTCAGATGAAATGAGAAGCTAAAGTTTGTTTCAAAATGCAATGGAAGCCTTAATCCTCCATACACCCCAAAGAAAGGAAGGAAGAAGAGAAATGTATGAGAGTCGCCATAGGATGCCCATGTCACAACAAACTATGGTATGATCTGATAGCTGGATGGAGCCAATAATTGTAGGATTAACTTGCTTTTTTTAGTCTGATTATACTAGGCTACTTCTAAAAAGAGAAACTTACAGGGAGCAATTCAAAATCCCACACTTCTGATCATTCCATCAGTGCAAGTATCTTTACTTGTCAGATGAAACAATACCCCTCTTCTCCCATGGGGTGTTCTGAAGGTTCTCCTGACTCTTTAGAACGGATCTGGGGGAGGTGGAGAGGGAGTGTTGGGGGAGGAGAGGGAAAGCCCAACTGTGCTAGTGGGAGCCCTTGCAACAATATTTAATTATTACTATTCTTAGCTCATTAATTTTTATCCATTTTAACTACATCACATGCAAGCAGCACCAACTGATGGGCATAGAAGCTCATACATAACTCTTATCTTGCAATAATCACACCATGAATTGTCATGTGCTCTCACCCCTAGAAGAAGAGTGCTTGAGAACACAAGAGATACTGATTCATGCTGTTGGGACTTGAAGATCTATTCAACTGTGGTGGGAGAGAAACCTAACCCCCAAAATGCATACAGGTTTTAGCAGCTTGCAAAGATGCAATGGTCATCTATGAGAACTACACATGAATGTTATGGCTACAATAACGAAATAACATGCGATAATAGGATCACTGGATTACTTGAGCTAATTTCAAAGAACAATAATTTCAAACGTAACCAAAATTAGTCATAGAATTATTGTTTAAGGTATTTCTGTAATAGCTCCCTTGGCTTAAACCATCCCTGACACAAGAGCCTCAGACACTAGAGTAGCCAACAGCATTTTCTTGCTTGCTTTTAAACCTTGAATGGACCCATTGCTCAGAGACTGTTGCAAGACCAGAATTATGAAATAACCACAAACAAAATTATTTTCTGAGATTTTCTGATGTCATTCTTTCGGTAACCTCTCTTCCATCTTTACACGCCTTACAAAAAAAAGGTCTGATTTCCAAATACCCCCTTTCAAGAAATGCATTTCCCATCAATATTTATGCACCAGCATTCTATTTTTTTAATATTTGCATTAAAAAGCCATTATACGATGAGACAATCAAAAGAATTCTGGACAACTAAAAACAACAACAACAACAAAACTCCTAACAGAAACTAGATGCCATACACTTCGAAAATGTTTTATAATGGTTGTTCATTTCAACTGTAACTCAATGTAATAATGAATTTTGGAAGTAAAACTGATTCTGTTATTACCGTATTTTTCGCCCTATAGGACGCACTTTTCCCCCTCCAAAAATGAAGAGGAAATGTGTGTGCGTCCTATGGGGCGAATGCAGGCTTTCGCTGAAGCCTGGAGAACGAGAGGCGTCGGTGCGCACCGACACCTCTCGCTCTCCAGGCTCCAGGAAGCTATCCGCAAGCCTTGCGCACCCGGGGGGAGTTCCCCCGGGCGCGCAGGGCTTGCAGGCGGTAGCCTGCAGCGCGGAGCACGGGGCGCCCTCCGGAGGACGCCCCGTGCTTCGCGCAGGTGTCCGCAAGCCTTGCGCGCCCGGGGGAACTCCCCCTGGGCGCGCAAGGCTTGCGGGCGGCAGCCTGCAGCGTGGAGCACGGGGCGCCCTCCGGAGGATGCCCCGTGCTTCGCGCAGGTGTCGGCAAGCCTTGCGCACCCGGGGGGAGATCCCCCCCGGGCGTGCACGGCTTGCGGGCGGCAGCCTGCAGCGTGGAGCACGGGGCGCCCTCCGGAGGACGCCCCGTGCTTCGCGCAGGTGTCGGCAAGCCTTGCGCACCCGGGGGATCTCCCCCCAGGAGCGCAAGGCTTGCGGGCGGCAGCCTGCAGCGCAGAGCACGGGGCGCCCTCCGGAGGACGCCCCGTGCTTCGCGCAGGTGTCCGCAGCCTGCTGCCCGGCGCGTGGGGCGCCCTGAAGCAGAGCGCCCATCGTGCCGGGCAGACATCGGCCAGCCCCACAAGCTCGGGGGACAGCGGGGAGGCGCAGTGCCGCCATCCCACTGTTCCCCGACCTGGTTTTGGGGGGGAAATAAAAGAAATTATTTTCCCTTTATTTCCCCCCCCAAAAAGTAGGTGCGTCCTAAGGGACGGAGCATCCTATGGAACGAAAAACACGGTAAGTAGAACTATCTGCAAAGTGCTCTGATATCACTTATGGCCTCACTGGGGCCCCAATCAATCATGCAGATTATTATTTTTTATAGCACCACTTAAGAGGTATTCTCACTTTAGTCCCAGAGAGAAGGGGATGCTTCTTCTAAGATGATGCTTGCTACGACACATGCATGCAATATCCAAAACCAAAAGGGGATATCCAACATTACTCATACTTAGATCAGTCCATTGATGTCCATGAGACTACTCATCGAGTATGACTTAGTTGGATATCACCCAATGCCTACATTGCTAGCCTCAGTACCATTCATTTTACATATATGCAAATGTAATTGCTAGAGTAATAGGCTTAAACTCAGATCATATTAAGATTTCTTTAATGGGACAATATCCTTAATAAAAAAAATGGGTTGCATTTAGCTAAATAACTGCACATGCAGAATGACTCCTGTGAGTGCAACATACCGTAATTTCCCCTCCATCTCCTCCCCCTGCACCACCCCCAAATCTACTCCAGAATGTTGGGGAAAACTCCAGAGGGTTAAGGATGCAGTAAGGGAGGAGAAAGAAGTAAACGTTCTGTTGCACTTCTGGAAGCTGTTCCATGGATTCAGATATTAAGTTGGATACAACCCATTTCTTCTCTGTACAGTATTCAGATGCACATATGTGTGTTAACACCTGCACAATGCTATCTGCTCCACAAGCATTTAGGCAATATTTTACACAATACTCTGGAATTAGTAACTATCAGTAGAAATAATATCAGATGTGAGCCATTTGGCAGTGACATTATTTTGAGAAGAGGTCTCTCAGTAACTGAAATACCAAAGCCAGGTAAATTCTAATGTAACTGCACAAAACACTTAAAGTTCTACAATACCATATATATTTTTGCCATGGTACAAAATATTCTAGTAGACTTTTCCAACAGGTTGTTTCACAAACGTTGTGAAAATAATTTCACAACACTATCCTATGCACGTTTACTTAGAAGTCAGTTCCACTGTGTGCATTCCCAGGTAGATGTACACAGGACTACAACTTCATGCACTATTTACAAAGTTACACCTGAATGTAAGTCTTTTGACTTGAGGTATTCTCAAACTACAGTAGGCCCAGTTCACATGTAACTCTAAGCCAAATCATTGCTAAGTGTGAATGTGCAAGCACTCACAATAGTAATTATGGCCTGGTCTTCTTTACTGCCACACTACCTGGAGATTAAGGTACAGATTAATTTAACGTTATTTCCAAATTCAGACTCACAGTTTTTCTTCCTCAGACAAACCACAAGCCCAGATTAAGATGTAATGCTGAGCCAAACCATGGCTTAATTTCAGTAGCACACCATCAGGAAGATCAAGGGAGAACTAGCCACATTTTTTTTACTGTGAGTACTCACACACTAACATACAGAAATTTCACCATGGCTTTGTTTAGCTTTATGTACAAACCAGGCCAATATCACCACCATTAAAAGTCAACAAACACACCTCAGTTCTCCTCTTAAAAGAATTCAGAACCATAAAAAATTACTCTGCATGCACCAGTTCATTCTGCAAAACAGAAAACAATGGAAGTCTTCACATTTTTCACTTAAACTATTAAATGAAATCTCATTTTAGTAATGGAGTGTTTTGTTTTAACTGAGGCCACTTCACACATGCTATCTTAACTGCAAATGTATACCAGGACATAAGATGTAAACACTTGCTCGCATTATCATATGCATTCCACACCACATGTAAAATGCAATGCATGTGCATTTCAAGGGCTGCTATTATATATATATGGATGGGTGGGTGTAATACTAATGCACTGAAAAGCCACAACTGATAGCAAGTTTCTAAAGAGTGCACATGCATCCAGAAAAATATATGCAGAAAAGTATACACATTTTCTTACTATTACCTTGTGGGAAACAGCCCTATTAACCTTACAAAGACAGCCAGAAATCAAAGACTAAACCTTTTTTAAAAAGAAAACCACTAAGAATCTGCTGAAAAGGAAAACTGAAGAGCAGGTTTTCTGTCTGAATAATGTTTTGGCTTTCCAGCTATCATAGTTGTTGGTTTTTTTTAATACAGTACCTCATCTCAGCTAACAGTGCAAAAATTAAGTATAAGGAGCAGGAGTTTGTGAGGGGTGCATGTTTTCAAACACTTTTATAAAGTTACCAAATCTTAATTCTTGTTACGACCAGCAGAGAAAGATGACAAGTCATGTGTTTAGGAGAATTATATTCAAATGTGTGGAGGGGAATTATATTCAATTCAGCTTCTGTGATAAGGAATTTTTTTCACTGTGTCAGCTTCTAGGATTGTATGCCAGGCAGAAGGACCACAAAACATTTTGTTTTCAAAGCTCTTGTTCAAACTACCTTGCTTAAATTATCTGCACTTTGCTTTGCAAATGAAACAAAACACATGGAAACTCTACAACCTGTTAACTCCACCCACCTCCAACTCTCGCTCTCTCTGTAACAGCAACAGACCAGAGGAACACCATGTAGAACACTTCCCCATAAATAAATTTGCAGAGAACTTAACGGGTACCCCAAGACTGCTTACAGGTGGCACTGCTGCTGCTGCTGAGGATGATGATTTTGCAGTAATTGAAGTTTCAAGCCTTTCTATCAAGTTTCCTAGTATGATGGGACCTTGGGCTGGATTTTCTTTTTCAGATACCTTCTTCGTAATGCTGCACTGTTTTTCTGTTTTTAAATCTGTATCTCCAGGAAAATAAGACACTGGGCGCAGGTCTAGTTTTTCAGTTCTATTTCCTACTGCAGCCTCTTTGCAAGTGTTACTTTGTATTTGCTCTCGAGGAAAGCCGATTGGGAACAAGGTAGACATTGTCTCATTGTGTCTAATTTCTATGGAGCGTCCTCCTTGGATCTCCTCAATCAGTTCCATTCCATCCTCGGGCTCTCCCTCCTCACTGTAGGTGCCGGTGTCTCTGTCCTCCATCATAAACTCAGTTTCCTCTTCTGGGCTTTCATCTGCTTTTAGGAATGATGTTTCGGAATCCACCTCCGGGTCGTCCTCCAAGCAAGGAGAGATGGAATCAAAATCCAGTAGTCTTGCCGAGTCATGCCGGGTGAAGTCTTCTGAGTCGGTTAACACTGAAGAATCGCAGAGCTCGGCGCTGGAGTCGCTCCTTTCAACTTCCTGCAAACAATCAGAGCCATCTTTTGAGCCATTTAAATATTCGGCACTGAACATGGAGGCCAAATCCTGCAGCCTGCGCAGCGGGATGTAGCAGGGGGAAGGGTTTGGGCCATAGGCAGCAGCAGCAGCAGCAGCAGCCTTTGACTGCATGGTGCACCCATTAGGTGGCTCGGGGCTTCGGCTCTGACCCTCCCCCCCGTAAGGGCCGTCCCCGTTCTCCGGCACATCTAACGCCAAAGGGCTGGCGAAGGGGGGCAGGTAGCCCCTCCTGCTCACTTCGCAGGCCTGATCCATCCTGTGCGGCGGGCATCAACCTGTGAAGCAAACACAGCAACAATGGGGTCAGGCAAACCCTCCAGGGCCTTGTTCTCCAAAATGGCAGCCACTTCTACTGCTGCTGCTGCTGCTGCTGCTGCTCCTCCTCCTCCGCGGCGGCGGCGGCGGCGGCAGAGGCCCAGCAAACGCCTCCCGCTCCTGGTTCTGGGGCTGCAGAGAGCCTGCACCGAGCCGGCTGCATGCCTCTTCCACCGGCCCGCAGCTACCCAGGCAACATTGCCTCCTGAGCGGCGCAGCCTAATGTCGCCTTTCACAATAGCGCAGCATCCATCCTGCCGCTGCTGGTTGCAGGGAGCGCAGCAGAGCAGGCCTGGCCTGGCCTGGCTCCTCGCACTCTCCCCCTACCTCCTCGCCCCCGCCTCTCAGAGATCTGCAGCTGCTGAGCAGGGATCGCTTCAGCAAAGGCTTCTGGATCTTTCATCCTCTTCCGCCCCCGCCCCCACCCCGGCCGCCTTTTGCCACCACCCGGCTTCTGCACTAGGCCCGAGACACCGGCTGGCGTGCCTTGCCCCACCCCCACCCCGTTTCCAGAGGCCCTCCGGGTGAGGGTTGCGGCGCCCTTGCAATGTCCGGGTGGAATCTGCCCGCAGACACCAGTTTCCGCCTTGGGGGAGAACAGGAAAGTCTTTCCTGCAGTTTACCTGTCGGACTCTGTTTCCCCCACCCTAGCAGAGGGCCAAAGGGAAGAGCCGACTTGGCTCCTCCGGTCCCTACCAGCTCCGTCTCCAGCCCAGCTGCCTGCCAGCTTCTTTTCGCTTGCTAGCTCCTTTCCTCGCCCGCGCGCGCCCGCGCGACGCTGCTGCACGCGCGCCCGCGCGGCTGTCCCCTGTGCGCGCTCGCGCGCGCCCCCTCACTGACTCTTGGGGTTCAGCAACAGCAGCAGCGCCAGCGAAGGCTGCGCTGTCCAATCAGCGCGCGCGTGCGCGTCTGCCCGTCGCTACGCATGGCCTCCCCCCTTCCTTGGGGCACTTACGCGGCCCCTGCGCTTTCGGACGCCCCCTAGCGCTCAGGGCGGCCGCCCCTCCCTTGCCCCACCTATTGCTCCTTGCCCTGGGCTCCTCAGCCTGTTCCAAAGGGCTGGCGTCGTTTTGCCGTCCTGCCCGGCCTGGCCTCGGCCTCCCTCCCTTCCCACTGCACATGGCGCCGCAGCTCCCTTCTCTGCCCGCGCTGGACAAGCCCTGCCTCTCGCTGCCAGCGCCCAGCACCATCCTTCCCCTCAGCCTTGCTTCGTACCAAGTCACCCCGGCAGGGCGCCGCCTGCGAGGCCAGGCCTCTGCTAGCTCCCCCGCCAAGCGCTGCAAGCAGAGAGCAGGAGCGAGCAAAGATGGTGGATGTGGAGCTCGCCCACCCACCCGCTGGGCAGCCGCCGCCGCTCTCTTTGCCAGCCCAAAGGAGGGGAGGGGGGAGCCCCTCAGACGCCCCGTGACCAGCAGCCAACCGGGCTTAGTCCTGCCTCGGTGTCCTCTCCCAGGCACATGGTGCGCCTGGGGCTAAGCTGCTTTTCACCTCGGGCACGGTGGGGTCCTGGGAGCCTAAGCGACCTCGCAAACCTCGTCCCCCTCTCTAACGGGGGAGAGGGAAACGGGGAGGGTTTTTCGGCCACTGAAGTTGGGAGCCCGAAGGACGAAGCCAGGTCATCCCTATATTCCTGCCCAAACAACAGGGGAGACTGGTCAGCTTGTTCCCTTATCTCCAGCCAACAATGGGGGTGACGAAGGAAGAAAAGCTCCGTCCGGTCTTTCTTCCGCCGCCACCCCCGCTCGCACCGCCGATTAAGGGGGGGGGCGAACTCCTAAAACAAACGGCAGGACTAGGAAGGGAGAAATGGCTGCTGTGTGGCCCCCGCAGTGAAAGGGAGCCAAACTCTCTCGTGTGTGTGTGTGTGTGTGTGTGTGTGTGTGTGTGTGTGTGTCAGCGCGTGAGGGGCGATGGCAGGGCCGACCCGCGTCCCGGGCGCAACCGGGGAGGCCGATTCCCCTCGACGCCGAGGGAAACCAGGCCGCTCCCCCAGATCCTGCAAGAGCGGGGAAGGCTGGGGTGCAGCCCCTGGCCACTGACTAGCCCAGCAGCGAGCTTGGAAGGAGGCTCCCACACGCTCCTCTTCCTCCCGCGTCGGGTTGGGTGCAGCTGCTCTCGCCCCGGGAGGGAAGAAGCCCACTGTTCCCTTTTTCCCCGGCACTGCGAGGCCGGCCCTCCACACGCCCCCACCTCCTGGCTCCCTTAGCCGGTCTTCAGGGCCAGCTAGAACGCGGCGTCCGCGCTCTTCCCTAGAGCAAGCTGCTTTGGGCTGCTGCTGCCGCCGCCGCACCGTCTTTTGCGTGGCAACGCGGCCGGGAGCGTAACGAGATCAGCCATAGAAGGCGAGGCGAGCCTCGAGCCCGGGGGGCCCGAGCTCGGAACGAGCGCCCTAGCTTCCCCCGTGCGCGTCCCGTTGCCAGCTCCTCCACAGGAGGCTCGGTGCCTTGACATCGGTCAGGAGCGGCGGGCCTCAGCCGTGCGGCGCACCCTCCCGCTTCCTGCTGCAGCCCCTGCTCGGCTTGTAAGAGCAGAATGCAGTTGTGTCACCCCCCCCCCACACACACCCGCACCCAACCCCGCGCGCTTCCCCTCCCTCCGTGCAACCTGCCTCGCCAAGCGGCCATTAGAGCCGCCAGGCAAACCGAACCTTTCGCGGGGCAAGCCCCCGCCACGCACCCACCCTCCCCGGTGCAGCGGGAGCCCCCGCCAGAAGGGCTGAAGACGGGAGTGGTTGATTGGTTCATTCATTCTACCTTGCAATCCTCGCCACAGATCTGTCCTCAAGGAGCCTGTGCTGAGGGAACCGAGATCGCCAGTTTATTATTATTTTCTTTTTCTTTCCTTTTTCTAGAAAAAAAAAAACACACGTCCTCGGCTTCAGTAAAACTCTCCTCCGTCAGAATCTAGTCAGGCAGAGGTGGGGGGGGGGGAGAGAGAAAGGGGGCTGTGGGGCCCAAGGCCATCGCCGTCTTCCGTTTGTTTAGGATAGCGCTACTAATGTGTAGGATGTTTTGCAGGGAGAAAACTGTCCTGATGAGTCGTGTGTGTGTGTGTGTTGAGAAGTTCGCCATCCAAGAACAGGCAGGCACAGTGGAAATGAGGGGAGGGGGTGTACAGGAAACTGGCCAACTTGCTGCATAGCAACGTCTTGGACCAAGCAGGCTAAAATATTAACAGAAATCTGCAACTAGGAAAAGGTGCACTTGCAGGCTTCCTTCGCCACAGTCTTTTTGAACAAGCCTGGGCAGGTCACTTAAACATCACTTCTGAAACTACTGTGGGATAGTGTAGTCCAAATCAGAGACAGAAAGTGCTGCATTGAGCCCTCACGCAATTAGGTGGTCAAATTTGATCATCACTGAGTGCCCCTAAGTTAAGGGGAACAGCTGCTGGAGTTTCTGGGTCAGAGTATTTTTTATCCCTTTCTTGAATTTCTATCTTGCCCTTCCAGAAGTGTTCAGGGTGGCAATACTGGGCTGTAATTGGACCAGTGGTCTGGTGCAGTTAGGTAGCTTCTTAGAAGCACAAGCAGTTACAATGATTTGCTGGGCAGCATTCCCTGGTGACCTTAGGCAGGGTTCAAATGTGGCTAACCAAAAAAAGGAGAAATGGGAGGTGTTGGAAGACTCGGGACAGACAAAAGAAAGCACTTTTTCACACAGCACATAGTTAAAGTATGGAATCCACTCCTAGGGGATTTGGTGATGGCCAACAATTTGGACTATGTTCTACCTTCACAAAGGCATCATGCCTCCGAATGCCAGGTGCCAGGAATCACAGGTGGGCAGAATGGATTTGTGCTGATGTCCAGCTGGCAGGCTTCCCACAGTCAGCTACTGAGAACAGGATATTGGACTAGATGGGTGATGATCCAGTATGGCTCTTCTTATGTTCTCAGGAGCTACAGGAATCTTATGTCAGTCCTCCTCACCCCTCAACTTTTTTTTTTTTTTTTGCAGGAAATGAAAATCTGCATTATTTTCAGGGACAGATAGCAGACACAACAGGAATAAGGAGGAACACTCCTTGTTTTTGAACTGCTGGATGTGTGTGTGTTTTCACACTGCTTCCTGACACACTGGATAATGATAATCATACATAATATTTTTAGAGCGCTTTTACATGCTCATACTGCTTCACATCACCACCTCAGTAACGCACATACCCTTCCATTGGAAGGAGAAGGGGAGATAGCAACTCTCCAGCAACAGCCCATTCATCCCTAAAGAAGTATCTTTGAGAACTTTTGCTGTAAATCAGAGCAACTCTTCACGGGACCACTCTGCCCACTTCAGTTTGTATTAAGTGCTCATGAGAAACACAACCAACAATGAAGCTGGTTATTTCTAATCAAGGAGCCTGAGCAGGCCAAGTGGTGTTGTCTTGTGGCTTCACAAAAAGGAGTTGGGCCTGCTCAGGCTCCCTTGGCCATGGGCCATAGTTTCATAACCACTGCTGAAGCTAATTGGCATTTGTCCTTGTCCAGATGCGTACCTACTTCTCTCGTTCTTCATGGAGGATGTCAGGAACATGGCCAATACTTTCCTCCAATTCAGTGTCCCTGCCTTAATTTCAGATTTATCTGCCTCAGCTCTATGCTAGGAATTTGCACTGCCTCTTTCTCCTTTTGTTGGCCTTTTATTCCCTCAGCCCCATCCTGACTTAATCCCTTTTTCTTTCTCCTTCATTTACCCATTCTTCCCTCAGGTCTTTACTCCCTCCTTCAGCCAGCCTGTCTCCTGTCCTCTACTGCCTGGGCCCCACATACATTAGGGTTGCCATATTTCAAAAAGTAAACCAAGACATGTATGGCAGCCCTAACATACATTAATTCTTCCAGTTGGGCCCACTTTTACCTCAGCTTTTCCGCCTGCAGCAACTTTTGTCTCTACATGTTCTTTCCTATTTAGGCCACATCCTGGCCTCCTGTTTCTGAGCCCTGTGAGGTCTTCCCTTCAGCCCAAAATGCCTTTTCACTTTCCTCACAGAAACTTCCCCTGAATAAGTTTTAATATTTGTGGAAATCCATCCCATTAATATCAGGCTCCACTGAGAGCTGGGAACTGGCAAACACACTGTGATAAATTAGACAGGGAACACAAAACACCTTGTAATTGAGAAACAGTACAGAAATTATTGTTTCTAAAACCCTCAGTAATCCTTAGATAATGAAGTGAGGCAACTGTGCTCAGTAGCAGCTCCCCTGTCTCTGACCTCATTTCCTCTTTGTTTCGGTTTTCTATCTGTAAGATGAGTAAACTAGTTGTGCCTTATTTTGTACAGAGCTTTGGTAACCGTCAAGGATCCAAGAACTGATCCAGGTGAGCCATCATGCTTCTTGTGAGCAGGCCGAGCCCAGGGCTTATTTTAAAATGCCAGGAGAAGGGCAGGGTAAAACCAGCTTTCACCCATGCACCTCTCTCAAGATCTAGGGCTTCTGAATGATTCAAAACAAACACTTGATATGAGTCTGTCACACGTTCCAGTTCCCAGCTCCTACTAGTTTCTGATGCAGTACTTCAGAGGGATCTATGCACAGCAAAAGCCTGTCATGATTAAGAAAAGGAAGGCTACTATGCCAGAACCTGCTACTGCCACCATCCAAAGGAAGGCCATAAAGTCTCCATCTCTCTTTGTGCCAGCCTTGTCTCCCAGGCTGCACTGGGGCCAGAGATAGGCCAGGTTGCAGTATGAGAAGGAGGCTGCTGCAAGAGCTCCCATGGTGCCACCAACATGAGCTTTGTGGCCTGGACTTGTGTCTTCTCAGGGAAGATGAGAGTGCCCAGAGTGCAGAATATAGCTTTGCCGAGATGGCAGGTTCTTCTTTAGGAACTGAAGGAAATATTAACATGTGTCCCAACTTAGCTGCAGTGAGTTGGGGAAATGCCCAAATCAAAACTGATGTTGAAGTTAGAAGAAAACAGAATATCACCTGCCCATGTTTGTGTCATAGTACTACTGCTACAGGCTCTATGCAAAAATAAAAATAGATTCAGAGGTATGGCCTTTTTAACAGAATAAGGCCTGTTGAGATTTAAGGTATGATATTTAGAATGACATCACAAGCTATATGATTTAGAATAAGTCAAAGACATTCCGGTAGAGTTAACTAAGAGAAAGTTTTAGGGATGAGTTGTTGTGAAAGAAAAATATGGTTGATTTAACACATACTAGGATTTTCTTGGAGAGAGTCTGGCCTAATGGCAGACTTGAAAAGGTGCAGAAGTTATCCAATATACAAACAGGAAAATGTAAGATGGTCTGGGCAGCAAGCTCAGTGTTCTTGTGGACAAGCTGGGCTTTTGTTACAGAGAGCATAGCTACTTTGCAGCAAACAGTAGTTTACAGAATAGGCACTGGCCTGTTTTCCCCATAGTGCACCCAGGTCCGTGTGAAAGGCCCAGTCCAGTAAGGGGATGTGCTCAAGCTGTTGGAGTCTGAATGCGAGGCCCAGCAGTCGCACCGAGCTGTAGCCAAGTTGGGTCAAAACTCTCCTGTGTGAAGTGTTTGTACGAGCCTGGTCAAAGAGTGATGAGCTACCCTCAGTCCTTCCAATAAACTTCCTTTGTCCTCCACCACTTAAAAAAATAACAACAACAACTCGGGCCTCCAGATGTTTTGGGACTACAACTCCCATCATCCCTAGCTAACAGGACCAGTGATCAGGGATGATGGGAGTTGTAGTCCCAAAACATCTGGAGGGCCAAGTTTGCCTATGCCTGTATTACATTATGGAGGTACAGTATTTGGATGGGACCTTTCTTTTAGGGCTATAGATGTTTTGTTTCCCTAGATGAGGAGAAAAAATCTTTAAGAAAAGTAGAATTTATATTTCAGTGTATCCCACAAGAATATGCAAGGAGTATGGCCTTTTAAGTTTCTAGTGCAAACAGTGCAGGCCTAACACACTCTGCTGCCCAAAGTAGCTGCATTATTGTGCCTTCTGGGAGATGTGCCTCTGGATGTCTCTGCAATCCCAAATTATGCAATTTTACCCTCTGCAATACTGCAATAAATGCTAGGGAATGCCTCCACATAAGCAACCTGCTTCACTGAATCCCAAAAAAGCACTGCTGGCTCTAGCAACCAATGGGGTTGCTTGTGCGGTCTGATCTCTATTTATTTGTTTATGATGGCAAGTGCATGGTGTTTTATAGCAGGGGTGACTGACCTCTGGGCGCTCTGGATGTTGTTGGAGTCCCTGCAGCATGACCAGTGGTCAGGGTTGATGGGAGTTGTAGGCCAGAAACGTCTTGGATGGTCACAGAATATTCACCCTTGATTTATAGAGTGCCAGCAAAAAGACAGGTCCCTGCCCTCAAGAGCCTGCAATCTGAAATTGGACATTGGCAACAGCAGAAGGGAGAAACGTGGAAATGAGGGTAAATGAGGGAACAATGAGAGTCCCATTCTGTCTCATGTATTTAGCCTTAGTTTTAGCAGGTGATGAATAATAAGTGTATTACAGTATTACATGCGCATTGACCAAGATGCCACTGCAAAATAGTTTAATATCTAAGTCCTTCTAGGGTTCTGAGGCTTATTAGTCTTTCACAACATAACAGAATGCATAATAGGGCATTTGTGAGCCCCCATGCAAATGAAGTTCTCAGTGTTTAAATCTCTTCTTTACAAAATAAGGAACCTGTGAGTTATGCTAACTTATATTGCAGATTCATTATTAAAGGGCACAAACCTAGTGTATGCCCAGGACACACATGCCTTCATGATTTAGGGCAGCTTTCTCCAACCTGGTGTGTTCCAGATGTGTTCGACTCTAACTTGCTGACCATTGCCCATGCTAGCTGTGGCTGATGGGAATTGTAGTCCAAAACGCCTAGAACAAACTTGGTTGAGGAAGGCTGTCGTAGAAGCAAAGTGATATATTTGGTCTGATAACTCTGGTGGTTGAATTAGGCAGGTTCCTAACTATCCTTGGAAATATTGCTGCAAAACATGCTCTTGAGCAAGTTGGAAATCTACTAAAAATGGACAAATGGTTCCAGTCTGTGCATGGGTGTGTTCTCTTCATCTCTTCTCATAGCAGGGTACCATAATAAATCAGAGCCTGCAAGGAGCCAAAGGAACCCTGCATTGCCTCTGAATTGTGTTACATTTAAATGGCCCCAGCTGATTAATAAGAGGTGTATACATTTAACCTTGTGCTGATCAAGTTCATATCAGTCATAGGGAAAGCTAAGCATGTCATGGTAAAGATGTGGCATCACAAATTTCTGTAAGATAGAGATGATTAAATTATAGCCTCCTACCCTGGCTGGGAGTATTGTGGCAAAGGCCACCCCAGACTTGACCAGAGTGCCATCATTAAGCAACAAGCTATGCAGCAACAGGTCAAAGATGAGGAATGCAAGGAAGGTGTTGAGACCAAACTGCAAGCCTGTATTACAAGGCCACATATCTGCAATCTGAAATGGTTTATGACACTGGCCTAGAAACCAACTAAAGGGGGGGGGGTGTTTTTGTGAACAATCATTCAGCTTTGAGCTACTTATTAACTATATGTGACACTTTTTGGGTTTTGTAACTATGAAACAATAGTGTACATGCTACACAGACACCACCTCCCAACCAATTTATACAATAAATATTTTTCAAGTGACACCCTGTCTCCCCAGTGCACTTTTATTTAAAACATTTACATACTGCCATCCATCCTCTTTGCAAGGATTGTGTGCAAAAACAACCAAACAAACAAAAAACGTTAATAAGGCAACACATAAAAGCAGAACTGGAAATTACAGCAGATTAGAGTGTCCGGGTAAATGAAAATGCTTTTGTATGGTACTAGAAAAATTATATAATTGGGAATCATTGATGATAACTCTCTCTCCCTTGAAATTGAATAGCATGCTTTTGATACATGAGGCTTTTGGAGAGGGACCTCCACATAAAATTGTGAAGCATGTGACAAACTTGGATAACTAGGTTGGAACCCCAGGATTTTAGGACAGCCATAAACTCAGTAAGAGTTGGTCACATCTAGTACCACTAGGAATGGAATAGAGACAAAAACAGGAAGACCCCATCAGCAGACCTAGAACACATGATGCCCGAATGGAAAATTAAATTTCCCTTGGAAATGGCTTCTTGTGTGACAAGTTATATCTGCAAAGCCATAAGGAGTCCCATTGTGTTGTGAATCTTTGTTGCAAACAATGTTACCTGTGCAATAGCGTTATTTTTCACACATTATACTTCAGTCTGTGACCACTGCATTATATCCAGCAGTAATGAACATGAGAAGCAGTAGAAGTATGAGATGATCAGATCCCCTCCAACCTCAGAGCATGGTGAAGTCTCCCCGAAAAATTTATAATTTGGCATAATATTTGGATTGTTTAATTATTGAATAATTTGTATAATTTGGAATATACAGTATGATGTGATTTGATTGGAATGTTAAAATGAAAAGAAAAAGAAAAAGAAGGTACTTTGTATCATATGTGGTGGGAATGTATCATATGTGGTGGGAATGTTTAAAAAAATTGGGAGATGATATATCACGAATTGAAGAAAATGTTCAAAATGACATTTGTAAAAAAACCAGAAGCATTTTTGTTATTTTAGGACAAGACCTGCCAAGAAAAACAAAGAATTTATTTATGTACGCTACAACAGTGGCAAGAGTCTTGTTGGCACAACGATGGAAGAATGAGGAAGTCCCAACGAAAGAACAATGGCAAGAAAAAATGATGAGTTATGCAGAGCTGGCAAAGTTGACATATAAAATACATGAGAAGGACAACCATGACTTTAAGGAAGAATGGGAACTTTTTACAAACTACCTAAAAAGACAACAAAATTATTTGGACTCCTTGGCAGGTTTTGAATAAACATTCACAAATTTATTAGTAGAACATATGATAGATAAGGCAATGATATGTACAATGTTATAACATGCAGAGAATAATATGTATAAACAAATCAGAGAAGGGAGCTGAGGGAAGTCTTCGAAGGGTGGGAGAGGGAGGGATGGGAGAGAATAAAAAGGGGGGGAATGTAATTGGTTATATGGATTGATAATTTGTTTTGTTAAAATTGTTCAATAAAAATATTTTTAAAAAAAAGGGGGGGGGAGGGAATGTTAAAATGGAAATTTTAATAAATTAAATAAATAAATAAAAATAGAATACATCCAGCAGTAACTGTAATCATTTATTGTATTTTTTTTAAAGGCATTTCTCATCACCAATTTTGCAGTAATGTCAAAAGATACTACTATTAGCTTATTTCAAGTGTCTACATTACTGGATCCTCTGAGCAGCTTCATTCTTTCGTTTGTTATTGGGGGGGGGAGGGGGAGACCAGTTTTGGAAATGCTAGGAACTTTATCACTCTGAAGATAGGCAGTAGACAAAGAGGTAAGCCAGGACCCTGTGATAGCTCTGGGAGCGCCAGTCCTAAAGCAGTGGCCCTGCTGAAGGCCCACGTGACTTCAATCTCTCTGCAACTTGTTGTTTGCTTTAAAGCAGCGAGGGGAGGGGAGGAGAAGGGATTGGGCCTGTGGTGTAGGAATAAAGGTTTATTTTTTTTACTCTTATTCCCTGCACAGTTCTAGCAGTTTCTTATTTTTATCTGAAAGCCAGCTTGAGCCCCTGTTGGACCAAAAGGTGCGGTATAAATAAATAGAATAATAATACTGAAATATACTCAGAGTCGCAAAGTGATTTCATGCTCTTTATTCAGCTCATAGTGGTGAGGAGGAATGAATAATTGTCCCCTCACAGTATCTGCTTTATATACATTATTTACACAATGGGCTGCACATGATTGGCTAATTCTGGAATTCTACTGTAAGCCAATCAGGTTGTGGATTCACTTCTATCTGGAGCAGGATTGGGTGGTTCCTGCCAACCAATCATACTGCTGCATTGTTCTAGGACCAATCAGACTGCTGCATTCTGAATCCTATTGTTCTAGGACCAATCAGACTGCTGCCTTTTGGATCCTATTGTTCTAGGACCAATCAGACTGCTACAGTTTGGATCCTATTCAACTCAGTACATAACACCCCTCCCCTCTAAGTTCCAGTCCTGCCCGGGAGGTCGCATTCATAGTCCTCAAGGTATGCCGGCGGCCTACGTGTGCGTTGTGGCCTGGGGTGTTCCCTGGTCCGGGCTCCGGGTTCTGGCTCGTGTTCCAAGGATGCTGGCTGTGATGCGGCTGTTTGGTCTGGTGCAACCGGCTCGCTCAGTCGTGGTTCTGGTTCCGGTGTCCTTTCGGCCTCACGGGTCCTCTCTGTATTTACTGATTCTGCCTCTCCTGCTGGCCCCTCCTGCTCTATGGGCCTCACTGCCCCGCTGTTCCCTTGGGACTCCTCTGACCTGTCCTCCTCCTGGTTTTCTCCCGGGAATCGTCGCCGTATCTGGTCGCAGTGGCGGCGCCAGCATTGCCCCCCATCCGTTAGCACCTCGTACGACACGGGGCCAGTGACCCTGGTGATTGTGGCGGGTACCCATGCTGGGCCTGCCCCAAAATTCTTTGCGTACACTGGGTCCTGGGCCTCGAAGGTCCGGGGGTTCCTGCCTTCCCCCACCACTACCTCATCCTGAGCTCTATCGGGGTGAAGGCGGTCCAATCTGATTGCAAGGCGCCGACCCATTAGTAGTTCAGCGGGGCTCCGGCCAGTCGTTGAGCTGGGGGTGCTGTGCTGTGCTAGAAGGAATGTGGCAAGGCGGTACTCCCAGTCCCCTTGCGTCATGCGGCGAAGGGTGTCCTTGGTGGTCCGCACCATGCGTTCTGCTTGGCCATTGGTGGCAGGGTGGAACGGCGCCGAACGGATGTGGCGGATGGCGTTCTGCGCTGTGAAGGTTTGGAATTCTCCTGACGTAAATGCAGTCCCGTTGTCTGAGACGAGAGTGTCAGGGAGCCCGTGGGTTGCAAACAGCCTGCGTAGTACCCGGATGGCTGCGGACGTGGAAGTGGACGGTACCAGTGCGACTTCCAGCCATTTGGTGTAGGAGTCCACCACTATGAAGAATGTTTTCCCCTGAAAGGGGCCAGCGAAATCCACATGCAGGCGTGACCATGGTGCTCGGGCGGACTCCCAGGACTGGACTGGGGCCCTTGGGGGATCTGGGCGGGATTCTTGGCAGGCCTGGCAGTGTTTGACCCAGGCCTCTATCTCTCCATCGATCCCCGGCCACCACACATAACTCCTGGCAAGGGCCTTCATTCTTACTACCCCTGGATGTGTCTCGTGTAGGGCTGTGAGGACCCTTTTGCAGAGGGGCTGGGGAACAACGACTCTGCTTCCCCATAACAGGCACCCCTTGTGGGCCGACAGTTCATGTTTGCGGGTTGTGTAGCCGGCGAATTCTGGCCCGGGGCTGCTGCTGGGCCATCCCCTCCACACCCAGTCCAGGACCCGGGAGATGACCCTATCTTTCTTGGAATGGTGTGCAACTTCTTGTGCCTGAATGGGGCGGTCGGGAAGCAGCTCCAGGCTCATAACCTCTTGTGCAGGTGCTGGGTCAGGGCCTGTTTCCGGTAGTGGTAGCCTGCTGAGGGCGTCCGCATGGCCCATCGCCTTCCCAGGTCGGTGAATCAGTGCATACTGGTAGCTGGCAAGGAAAATTGACCACCTGAGGACGCGAGGAGACAGCACTTGGGGGGTCTGCTTTTCGGGGGCAAACAAGCCAAGCAACGGCTTGTGGTCAGTCACCACGGTGAAGGGCCGCCCGTACAAGAAATCATGGAATTTTTTTACTCCCTTTACGATTGCCAGACCCTCCTTGTCGATTTGCGAGTAGTTCCGCTCGGTTGTGTTGAGTGTCTGGGAAAAGTACGCCACCGGTACCTCTCTTCCATCCGGGAGTTGGTGCCCCAGGACAGCTCCAATGCCATAGGGTGAGGCGTCGCATGCTAGCACCACCGGCAGCCTCTCGTCGAAGTGTGCCAAGACCGAGTTTGAGACAAGCAAGTCCTTGACTGCCTGGAATGCGGCCTCCTGGCGCTGGCCCCACACCCAAGGGGCCCGCTTGTCCAGGAGTCTGTGTAGGGGCTCCGCTACCGCCGCCTTGTGGGGAAGGAAGGAATGGTAAAAGTTCAATAGTCCCAAGAAGGCCTGAAGTTCAGTCTTGCTCTTGGGCGCTGGGGCATCACAAATGGCCCGTACCTTGTCCCCAGTCGGGTGGACCCCTTCTGCGTCCACCATAAATCCCAGAAAGTCCACCTGAGGCACTCCTAGTAGACATTTTTCCCGCTTCACCTTGAGACCCGCCGTCTGGAAACGGTGCAGAACGGTGCGGAGGCGGTCCTCAAACTCCTCTGGTGTGGGGCCGGCAATCAACACATCATCGAAGAAGGGGGTGACGCCAGGAATCCCTTTAAGGAGAGAGTCCATTATATTCTGGAATATGCCTGGTGCCACGCTGACACCGAATTGCAGCCGCTTTACCCTGAACGCTCCTCTGTGCGTCACAATCGTCTGTGCCTCTGCTGTGGCCTCATCTACTGGCAGCTGTTGATATGCTTGGGCCAAGTCCAGCTTGCCAAAAATTTTCGACCCAGCCAGGGTGGCAAGGACATGGCTGACCACTGGCACTGGGTATGCGTGGGCCGTGAGGGCCTTGTTTATGGTACATTTGTAGTCTGCGCAGATGCGGACCGAACCATTAGGCTTGACGGGTGTGACGATTGGGGTTTCCCAGGGAGCATTAGGCACCGGCTCCAGCACTCCTTGCTCTACGAGTCGGTCCAATTCCTCGTCTATACGGGGTTTCAAGGCGAACGGGACCCGGCGGGCCTTGAGCCTGACCGGTCGTACTGCGGGGTCAAGCTGTAGCGCAATGGGGGGGCCCGTATACTGTCCCAATTTCCCATCGAAAACCCCTGGAAATTCCTTGCATATGGCGTCCACGTCCACTTGTAAGCTAGTGTGGTTCACCCCGGTGACAGCTAGCCCCAGTGGTCCAAACCATGCCAATCCCAGTAAGCTAATGTAGGGGCCCTTGACCACAAGCAAGTCCAGTTGCCGCGTCCGCCCTCGGTATTGCACCCTGAAGGTCCCCACCCCCATTGTGGGGACCTTACGTTTCTGGAAGTCCCGGAGGGTGAATGGGGCCGGCCTGAGTTTGGGACCCCCAGTGGGACACAGTTTCCTTAAGGTCCTTGCCGAGATTATGGATAGAGTTGAACCCGTGTCAAGCTCCATGCGGCATGGGGCCCCCTCTATCTGTACCTCTACATAAATTTTCTCTACGTTGGGGTGGGGCAACTGGTATACCTGGAAGTCCGTGAGCTCCGTCGAGTTGCCTTGGTGCGTTGGGCCCCGGGACCTGGGGCTCTTGGATTGGTCATCTGATGCCTGGTGTCGGGTGGGCCGAGCCCGACACACCCGGGCGATGTGTCCCGATTTTCTGCACTGCCTGCACTCTGCGTTGCGGAAACGGCAGGTCCTCCTCTCGTGACTCTCCCCGCAGCTTGCGCAGTTCCCTCCTTCTCGTCGAGGCAGCTGTGGTCTGTGCGCTGCTTGAGTGCGCTGCTGTACTCGGTGCACCTCCTCCCTGTCGGATCCTGAGTCGTCGGTGAGGTCTTCATGGTGGACCCTCGGTTGGGATGGCAGGCTCGGCCGTGCCTCTTGGGTCGACCTCTCGGCAGCTTCTGTTGCCAGGGCCTCCTCCAGAGCGACCTGGAACGTTAGGTCCTTCTTAGCGTAGAGGCGCCGTTGCAGCTTCTCATCCTTCAGGCCACCGACGAGGCGGTCACGAAGCATGTTCTCCAGCTCTGAGAAGTTGCAGAACCGGGCGGCTTGGCGGAGAGAGGTCACAAACCCAGTTATGGTTTCCCCAGGGGCTTGCCGCTTTGCGTAGAAGGCATTTCGACGAGCCACCACTGAGGGCTGCGGCGAAAAGTGCCCCTTCAGCTGTTCCATTATTGTTTTGTATGGAACAGTAGCGACGTCTTCAGGCGCAAGGAGAGCCCGGGCGATTTCAAACGTCTCCTCTCCGCAGACGCTGAAGAATATCGCCCTCTTCTTGGCGTCTTCTTCGTCGGTGACCCCTTTGGCTTCTAGGAGGAAGGTGAAACGGGAGGCGTACGCTTCCCAGTCTCCAGATGCTGGGTTGAATGGCGAGAAGCTGCTGTTGGCTGCCATTCTGAGTTCCTTGTGCCCCGGAGCTGAAGCCTGGATACACGGTGCGAGGCAGCGGTGCGGCAGTTGGCGGTGCTGCGGTGCTGTGTGTGGCAGTCAGCTCAGCGGGATCCCATCCTCGTCGCCAGTGAAATATACTCAGAGTCGCAAAGTGATTTCATGCTCTTTATTCAGCTCATAGTGGTGAGGAGGAATGAATAATTGTCCCCTCACAGTATCTGCTTTATATACATTATTTACACAATGGGCTGCACATGATTGGCTAATTCTGGAATTCTACTGTAAGCCAATCAGGTTGTGGATTCACTTCTATCTGGAGCAGGATTGGGTGGTTCCTGCCAACCAATCATACTGCTGCATTGTTCTAGGACCAATCAGACTGCTGCATTCTGAATCCTATTGTTCTAGGACCAATCAGACTGCTGCCTTTTGGATCCTATTGTTCTAGGACCAATCAGACTGCTACAGTTTGGATCCTATTCAACTCAGTACATAACAAATACAGTGGTACCTCGGGTTACATACGCTTCAGGTTACAGACTCCGCTAACCCAGAAATAGTACCTCGGGTTAAGAACTTTGCTTCAGGATGAGAACAGAAATCACGCGGCGGCAACGGGAGGCCTCATTAGCTAAAGTGGTCCCTCAGGTTAAGAACAGTTTCAGGTTAAGAACAGACCTCCAGAACGAATTAAGTTCTTAACCCGAGGTACCACTGTACTTCAACCTGCTGTTAGTCATGGGGCAGAGGGAACAGGTCCCCATTACACCTGCCGTGAATAGTAGCAAATTCAGAAATGGTTTTAAATAGCGCAGGGGAAAGAATTAAAACTGAGTGCTGTGGCCTCAATCCAAATTCCTCCCTCATCCCAGAACAGTGGTACCTCAGGTTAAGAACATAATTCGTTCTGGAGGTCCGTTCTTAACCTGAAACTGTTCTTAACCTGAGGTACCACTTTAGCTACTGGGGCCTCTCGCTGCCGCTGCACCGCCATGCTATTTCTGTTCTCATCCTAAAGTAAAAGTTCTTAACCCAAGGTACTATTTCTGCATTAGCAGAGTCTGTAACCTGAAGTGTCTGTAACCCGAGGTACCACTGTATGGCTCTTTTCAGCAAAGAAAATGACTCACCCAGGTCACCTCTTTACTGAGCCAAAGAAGTTGTAGGCCTGATCATTGCCTAGATCAGTCTGGCACTGATGTGAATTGGAATTCAAAGAATCGGGACAGCACCAGGTTGGGGAAGGCTACCCTAGACAGAAGACCTCTAGGATCCCCATATCACACCACCATGTCACTCCTTTTAAGCTGTAGAATAGAAACAATCTCTTCAAAGCCACCCCTCCCTTCAATAAAAGGCTGTGAAAGACCAATTATTTATCCATTTATGGATCCATTTTTATCCATATATGCAGAAAACAACAGTATTAAATTTGGTGTCTTTAAACAGTGTAGCTCTTTTAAAAATAGTGTTAAATTATATATAAACAACAAAAAAAAGATCTGTGTAAATGCCACTTTCCTACATTGCGATTTTAGAGTAAGTGGTTTAAATATAACATGCTATTTCCCAATACAGACATGACGGAAGAAATCCATGATCAGATCCCCCAGCGTTTTCAATTTTATCTAAAATCAATCCTGCAGACTCCAAAATCTTGACTGGAACAATTTTATTGTAGAGGAGGGAGAGGTTAAACCTTTCCTCAATTTAACTTCCACAAAACACAGTGCCTTGTAACAGAAAACAAATGGAAATATCAAGCAGATAGGATGGAGGATCTTTAAGATCTTTATCTGTTCTGGCCTGTGTTGTGGTATTGTATGAAGGTGTAAGCAGCTATGGTTTAAATTGGTGTCCCTGGACAAAGAGGAACTATCTAAATGGCATCAAGTTCACATATCTAAAAGTCCTTAAAAAAAAGAAAGAAAAGCCTTTTTATGTTTGTGATGTTTTTTATTTAAAAAACAAACCCTTAACTTTTCCTAACATTTCACTAGCCTCTTGCAAATCCCTTAATTAAGTGTCTCCCTAGTGGGTGGGGTGGAAGAAGTGATTTTTGTGGATAATTTTGAGTGGGGAAACAGAACGCAGAGAAAGGTTAAGGCAGGCTTCCTCAACCTCAGCCCTCCAGATGTTTTGAGACTACAATTCCCATCATCCCTGACCACTGGTCCTGCTAGCTAGGGATCATGGGAGTTGTAGGCCAAAAACATCTGGAGGGCCGAGGTTGAGAGAACCTGGGTTAAGGGCTCCCATCTCACACATGCATCTCCACTCCCAATTGCCCCTCTAGTAGTGGCCTGTCCAGTTTAAAAGAGAACTGTTGCTGTATCCACAGCAGTGACCAGAGCAGGAATGACCGCTAGGAGGAGAGGAGAGAGAAGAAATGCCATGGTATACCTGCATCAGCACAACCAGACATCTTCATCTGCCCCAGCTGCAACAGAACATGTCTCTCCTATAATGGTCTCTACAGCCACAGCAGGTACTGTAACTCTCAAGTGATTTGACTTCACCCCCAAAGGCACATTCTTCCATTGTCTCCTGAGATGGACAAATGCCAACAACAGAGAACTGTTGGGATAATGCCTTGTTTGGCCATAAACTGCTCAGATGATACCAACAAGAGGAGAAATGGATAACTCCTATAAATAGAGCACCTTAACTAATTTTGTGGTATTGATTGTTATTTCTCTCTCCTGGGGTTGTAGCCAATTGGTATCCCTCTGCTGAGGGAGGGCTCTTTGATCTGGTGGAGCCTTCTGTAACAGGGATCAAGGTGATCTTTGTTAATTCCCTGTCTTCCTTCTGGCCCCTCATGCCACCTCCTATGTGGGGGGCTGTGGTGAGGTGCAGGGGCAATGGGGAATCACTAAAGATCCCACTAACAGAAGTTTCCAGTGGATCAAAGAGCCTTCCATCTGTGGAGGGAAAGCCACTGGATACAACTCAATATATTTTATTCTGTATAGATTTAATTAATTCAGATTGTCTGTGTCAGCTGCTGATTTTCCTCAAGTAATCCAAATTACTATTTTATTTAGCTAAGCCGTGCTTTTGCGAATTCATGGAAACCTGGAATGATCCCAGAAGAGAGCAAAAATGCATAAGTAATATACCCGGCTTTGAAAAATGACACATCCAGGAAAATACAGACTAGTTACTTTGACTTGGGGATGTGGTTGAGTAGACAGGAAGCAGATAATACTGAAACGGCCTAGTAAGATGTGACAGCAGGGCAGCTATGGGTATTTTTTATGCCTATGTCTGTCTAGTTTGTGTATAAAACAGGATATTTCCCCCTTCTTCCTGCCCCTTTTTTTACAGAAGTGCATGGGAGAGAGAAAGTAATCCATTTATGCTATAAACTGCCCTGTGATCTTCAGATGATGGGGGTTATCTAAATTTAATAAATAATAGTAATACTGTAATAACAACCCTCTGTGCTCCCCGGGTTTATCTTACTGTATACCATTACCCCAAGTACTTTTCTCCTGGTCCATGCCAGAAGTGAATTGGGCTGTGGAGAAAAAGTATTTGAAGCAAGGGAGAGTGCTCTGAGTCAGACCTCACCTGGAGTACTGTGTCCAGTTCTGGGCACCACAGTTCAAGAAGGACACTGACAAACTGGAACGTGTCCAGAGGAGGGCAACCAAAATGGTCAAAGGCCTGGAAACGATGCCTTATGAGGAACGGCTAAGGGAGCTGGGCATGTTTAGCCTGGAGAAGAGGAGGTTAAGGGGTGATATGATAGCCATGTTCAAATATATAAAAGGATGTCACATAGAGGAGGGAGAAAGGTTGTTTTCTGCTGCTCCAGAGAAGCGGACATGGAGCAATGGATCCAAACTACAAGAAAGAAGATTCCACCTAAACATTAGGAAGAACTTCCTGACAGTAAGAGCTGTTCGACAGTGGAATTTGCTGCCAAGGAGTGTGGTGGAGTCTCCTTCTTTGGAGGTCTTTAAGCAGAGGCTTGACAACCATATGTCAGGAGTGCTCTGATGGTGGTTCCTGCTTGGTAGGGGATTGGACTCGATGGCCCTTGTGGTCTCTTCCAACTCTATGATTCTATGAGTATAAGTAGTTGTAGTTCAACAAAAGGGCAGCAGGTGGCCCTGTGGGTTAAACCACAGAGCCTAGGACTTGCCGATCAGAAGGTCGGGGGTTCAAATCCCCGCGACGGTGAGTTCCCGTTGGGAAGGTAAATGGTGTTTCTGTGCGCTGCTCTGGTTCGCCAGAAGCGGCTTAGTCGTGCTGGCCACATGACGCGGAAGCTGTACGCCAGCTCCCTTGGCCAATAAAGCGAGATGAGCGCCACAACCCCAGAGTCAGCCACGACTGGACCTAGTGGTCAGGGGGCCCTTTCCCTTTTAGTTCAACAAAATATGAAGGGACCCAGGTTGGAAAAACTTGTCTAAGGGCACAAATAGAGTTGATGCTAAGAGAAGTGAGAACTGCCCTGGGGACCTTCCAGTTTACAGCTTACTCTTGTACAGTGATATCCACAAATACCCAAAAGTATATCCCGCTGATTTCAATACTGTTGAATCATACAAGCATGTTGTGGCTGAGAGATTAGCAATGAATAGACTCTCTTAATTGCCTTTTTCGTTTTTACTGGGTGGGGTGGGGGAGATCATTTACTGATTTCCTCTCAGTTGAAATAAGAAAATTCCTTCCTGTAGCACCTTAAAGACCAACTAAGTTAGTTCTTGGTATAAGCTTTCGTGTGCATGCACACTTCTTCAGATACACTGAAAGTTGTTAGCAATTATTATTATTAAAAACAATATTAAAAATGCAAGGAAAGCAGCCATTTTCCTTGCATTTTTAAGCATAATTTATTTTTTTATTTCTGCTGTGGAAATAGTGTGTGACATTGGGCCATTAATAGAGGCTATTAACTCATCTCTCAACCTTGATCAACAGGAAGCAGTAAAATGAACAGGATTTGTAATTTGATTAACTGCTGATTTTCCAATTAACATTGGAAAGGAATTTCCAGTGGGCTAGCCATGTTTATCTGTTGAAACACATACAGACAACCAATTGCTTTTTACTGAAAAGGAAAGGAGCTTCAGTGAGGGAGACATATTAAAAATACAGTGGTACCTCAGGTTAAGTACTTAATTTGTTCCGGAGGTCCGTTCTTAACCTGAAATTGTTCTTTTTTTATATATATAATATTTATTAATTTTCCAACAATTTAAACACAACACTACAAAAGAAAAAACATAAAACAAAACAAAACAATGCAATACAATACAAAAACACTACAAAACACTAACACATAAAACTAATAAAACAAAAACAAAACCATTTCATTATCTTATCTTTCGTTCACTTGTTTCCACGACCTCCTCACACCTCCCTTTTTGTATTTCACTTCTGTTAATTGTTTCAGCAATTCCTTTCCATCTTCCTCTGTTTTCTATCCTATAATTATCTTAACACATTCTAACCTTATTTTTCCCTTTAATACTCTATTAATCTATTTATACTTAATTCCTTATAACATTTCTACTAAAGCCATATAACTTCATTCCAACGTTTTTCTAACATTCATTAGTTTTACAGTATTTCTGTAAATAATCTTTAAACTTTTTCCAGTCTTCTTCCACCGATTCTTCTCCCTGGCCTCGGATTCTGCCAGTCATTTCCGCCATTTCCATATAGTCCATCAACTTCAGCTGCCATTCTTCCCGGGTGGGTAAATCTTGTGTTTTCCAATACTTCGCAATATGTTCTTAACCTGAAATTGTTCTTAACCTGAAGCACCACTTTAGCTAATGGCGCCTCCTGCTGCCGCCGCGCCGCCGGAGCACGATTTCTGTTCTCATCCTGAAGCAAAGTTCTTAACCTGAGTTACTATTTCTGGGTTAGTGGAGTCTGTAACCTGAAGCGTATGTAACCTGAAGCGTATGTAACCCGAGGTACCACTGTATACAGATAACTACAATAAAGATAGCACAGCACAAACCTTTTCATTAAAAGCAGTCCGTTCCCAAAAGCCTGTGGAAACAAAAAAGTTTTCACTTACCAGGGGAAGGACAACAAGGAGGGAGCCAGTTTATCTGCTTGGGAGGGGTGTAATTCTAGAGTTTGGGAGCAGCCACCAAGAAGGCCCTCCCCTGCATCTCCACCAAGCATGCCTGTGAGGGTGGCAGGACCGAGAGAAGGGCATCACCCGAAGATCTCAGAAACAAGGGCAGGTTCGTGTGAGAGAATATGCTCTTTCAAATAGTGTGGACCTAAGCCATATACAGGATCCTGACTATGGGAAAAGGCATTGTTGGTTGATATAGTTCTACAACCAACCCTCCAAGTGTCCCTCTTTGCAAGGGGCAGTCCTGGATTTACAGTAGCCATCTTAGTTTCTGATTTGATCCTGGAATGGCCCACTTCTCCTTAGTACATCCCTATTTTCGCTGGATAAATATTGAAGGGTATGGAGTTATCTAACCTCTAAACCATTTGAAGGCAGCCCTGTATAGGGAAGCTTTTTTGAAGTTTAATTTTTAAAATTGTTTTATATGTTGGAAGCCGCCCAGAGGAGCTGGAGCAATGGGGTATGATGGTGATGATGATGGAATAGGATGTCCCTATTTTCACTGGAGAAATGTTGGAGGGTATGCTAAAAGTGCTATATGAAACCTTCATTTTAATTCTGATACAGCAGCAGGAAATGGAGTGCTGCTTTTGCAGCACTAAAGGGCTCTAATGGATAAGCAACCAAAGACCCAGTTTATATATGCAGCATGTTCAAGTGTGTGATAACAATTTTTCCTGGGTATACCCATTGCTTTTTTTCGGGGGGGGGGATGCAGGGGTATGCATACCCCTAAACATTTTGTGAATCTTTGTACTTTTGTCCATTTACTGTATTTATTTCCCCCAATTTGAACTATAAAATGGTGATTTTATTGAGTCAAAATGAGAGTACCGCTAAACACCATTTACCTTCCCGCTGGAGCGGTACCTATTTATCTACTTGCACTTTGACGTGCTAGGTTGGCAGGAGCAGGGACCAAGCAATGGGAGCTCACCCCGTCACGGGGATTCGAACTGCCGACCTTCTGATTGGCAAGCCCTAGGCTCTGTGGTTTAGACCACAGCGCCACTCGCGTCCCTTTTTCACACATACCTGTTCACTAATTATGATAATTGCCAGAAGCCCTTCTGAAAGTCCCCATGCTCAGAAATCGGGTAAGTAGCTACCAGGGAAATCTTCTTTTCCGTGATGGCACCCAAATTACAGAATGCTTTCCTTAAACATGCTCATCCTCTGGATGCCAGGCCAACCCCAACCTGTTCTCATGCTTTTGAGAACTTCCAATGGTTCTTGAGAATATTTTAAATGACCGTAAATCTCTCTTTCACCTCTGTTGCCTAGGAACTCAGCTGATTTAATCCTAATGGCTGATTTGATTAGTTCTTTTATTTGTTTCCTCCTACTCAAATCTCATCCTATATACAGGAATATATCGTTAAAACATCACACCAGATCCAAATATAAAAACAGAATAAAGCATGAAAAGTAAAATCTGCATTGTTATTATTTACTTACATTACAAAGGCCTGGACAAATAGAAAACTGTTTACCTTGCACCTAAATGTGGTCGGGTGGGGTGGGGAACACAATTACACTGCATATATAAATTGGGACTTGCAGCCATGTAAACATGCATAGGATGAGGCTGCACACTTAGTGCCTTGAAAACAAAAAACAAATTGTGCCTTCTCTAGGCATATACTTTCTGCATGTGCTGGAAGCTCAGGATCATAGGTGCCTGCTGGCTTCTTTCAACAGGAAGTACCAGTAACTTCCAAAAACACACCACTACATTGAAGACCCCATTTCATTTAAAGGCAAGTCAAGCCACAAGTTACACACTTACAGATTGTTGTGACCTGACAGGGGTGTGTTCTCTTGGGTAATCTGGCTCAGCATAATTTTGGTATCCTCACAGAATTCAGAGTGTTGAAGATGTCAGCATTTGTTCTTTCAAAAGCAAGTTTCTAGCCCATGAGGTTATAGAGTTAGGCTGTGTACACATTACCATTTACAGTGGTATGTCGAGTTACAAACGCTTCAGGTTACAAATGCTTCGGGTTACAAATGCTTCAGGTTACAAACTCTGCTAACCCGGAAGTAGTACCTCGGCTTGCGAACTTTGCGCCAGGATGAGAACAGAAATTGTGCAGTGGTGGTGCGGTGGCAGCGGGAGGCCCCATTAGCGAAAGTGGTACCTCAGGTTAAGAACGGTTTCGGGTTAAGAACGAACCTCCGGAATGAAGTAAGTTCATAACCTGAGGTACCACTGTACTCTGGCTTCAGCATGTTCCCACAGTTAGTGTTTGAAGCTGAGGACACATGATGTTCACCACAGTCCATTTGACCCAGTAGTTTCTTGAGAAATACTCTTGCATTGGTATGCTTTCCCTCAAACCACCTTCCATTCAAATAGGAGATGGAAGCCGTGGTGAAGCTGAGGTGTGTACATTTCAGACAGCCATTGCACATGCCCAGATGGCACTGCTTGCACAGAGGACAGCTTTGCTGAATTGGAGTTCAGCAGGGGAGGGGGGAACAAATCTGGTATTGGGCACTGGGTAAAAACATCCCTTCCCTCTTTCTGGTGTGTACAGCAATGGGGGGGGGGAAGTGACTTGAAATGCAACTGGGGTGGTGGCAAGGAGTAACCTTGCTGTGCTTCAAGCCGCTAATAGTATACACAGCCTTAGACTCAAGCTTGTCTGGGTCGTAAACAAGCTAAAAAATATTGTGAGACAGTTGGCTGAAGAATGTAAGAGAACACAATAAGTTATGTACCCAGCACAGTTCACTAGGCAAAGGTTATGATGGGGTAGGCCGTGTAGTTTGCAGCAAAACAAATGGTTTTACCACCTCCTCAAGGGGTTACAGCTTCTAGTCTTAAGTCTGTACACACACTCGCTTAGTGATCCTCAAATTTGAAATGCACCTGCTGATCTTTATCAACAGTGTGGGGGTGATGTGTAGTGCTTAATTTTAAACAGAGGGAGAAATATTTGTACCGCCACAGTTCAGCAACCCTGTTGCCATCTGTCTGCATGCATGCACACCCGCTGGAATAGTACCTGTGCCTTTAGAAGCTACCTGACTGCAGGGTTGGCCTTACAATGAGGCAGAGTGAGGCCGCTGTCTCAGGCAGCAGAGAGTGGACTTAGCTGGGAGTGCCATGTGGCTTGCCCTGTGCCCCCTATGCTAGCCTTCAAGTGCAGTGGAAGATGCTGTCCTTTCACTGGTTCTGGAGTAAGATTCTGCTCCCAGTTCAATATTGTCTCTTCGGCATCTTGTCTCTTCGGCATGCGCTTCATTGCTTTTTGTAGTTTCCACTGTATTTCCTTGGAATTCATCCAGTGCTGCTGTCCAGAACAGAAACTATTCCCATATATTATGCTGCTCATATAATGGGGGAAGAATCAGTGTTTTGGTCACAGGCAGGAGCTGAGGAAACGGCAAATCCTGGATTTTGTGACAGCTTCTTACTGTGCAGTTCTTTATAGAGACCAGAACACACCACACAATTTTGCTGCTTTTGCTGTCAGAAGCTGCTGCCCTCTGGTGTCTCAAAGCAGAAGGGCAGCATCTCTGAGGATATGGGTTTGTGTGTGTGTACAGTGGTACCTTGGTTTATAAACTTCATCCATCCTGGAAGTCTGTTCTTAAACCAAAGTGTTATTAAACCAAGGCGTGCTTTCCCATAGCATGGGGGACTCAATTTATAAATGGAACACACTCAACATGTTTTGCTTCCAAGGCAAAGTTCACAAACCAAAACACCTACTTCCGGGTTTGCAGCGTTCTTAATCCAAGTTGTTCATAAACTAAGCTGTTCTTATACCAAGGTACCACTGCATTTGTGTGTACACATGTGCAAACTTTTGAAAATGTTTGATTCCACCTGTGGCATGATGCTACTTTCCTGACCTTATAAGCAAAAGTATCTTCCTTTTGTGATGGCCACAAATTTCCTCTGTATTACACTCCTGGGGTGACAGGCAACAATGTAATCAGAATAAATCATCAAATCAATAAGCTTTCTCTACTGCTCCCATACCTGAGCAGCTATAGCAGAGAGAGGGAGGATATTTCAGAAAGTTAAAGACAGCGTGCCAAAGAGATCTCTGACAAAGCACTCTGGCAATTTCTCTGACATAATGAGATTGACATCACTCACCCCCATATCCTAGGAAACTCTTGAAAACTGGGGTATGCCAGGATATGCAGAGTCAGAATTTCAGCATTACTGGGACACTTCCAGTACCACTTTCTGCTGGAATTCAGTGGAGAAAAATGCACACTGAGGCAAATGATTGTGGTTCTATTTACACAATGTTGCAAACATAATATTACGATGCTTGAATATTGCCTGCATTTGTGGTCTGGATATTGGTCTTTTATCTGTTCCCTTACCTGAGCTGAGAAGAGAAGGTGGATTGCTGGAAGGGTGATATTGTTATGCAACAGCCCAATCTCCAAGTGGCAAGAGATTCCAGGGGTTTCAGGTGCTTACCCAGGGTTCGGTTTCCTTGGAATGAAGCTCAGCGGAGACTGTGGTGTCTTTAGGATATATGGTTTATTTACACATACAATGGTACCTCATGTTATGTACTGTCCCCCTTACGAATGCTGCAGGTTACGCGCTCCGCTAACCAGGAAGTAGATGCCTCGGGATGCGAGTGGAAGTCGTGCTCCGGTGGTGCAGCAGCTGCGGGAGGTGCCATTAGCGAAAGAGTGCCTCATGTTACAAACAGTTTCCTGTTATGAACGGACCTCCGGAACGGATTAAGTACGTAACATGAGGTACCACTGTATATACAAGCTGAGCCTAAGATGGAGGGGGTTCACAGCATCAACACCACATCATCTTGCTTCTCCCTTAGTCATAGCCTTGAATTCCAAAACAAATCAAGCACATACACTCATTTATGCGCACGCATGCACACACACAGCCTGGGAGCCTCAATGGTACCCCTCTGGAGGCTTCACCCAGGACACAAAACCCTGCTAGCTATGGCACTGTCTTATGAACCCACACTTGGGCAAGCCTGGCCTAGCCATGAGTCGACAAGAAGCAGCCACCTTGGGCAGCAAAACAGGACCCGCTGACCCTGCGCTTGAGTTAAGTTTCCATTGGACACAGTGGCACTTAATTTCTAAGTAAATACACACAATATTCAGTTGTGCCTGTAATATGCAGTGAAACCTAGCAAGATCAAAGAAAAAAAAGAGATGTGAGGAAATATGTTTTAGGAGCCTCAGCTACTGGGGTGTCAGGAATGTTCATCTCAATATGTCAGCCCAGAACCACCTTCCACAGAAAGCCATGCAGAGGAGTCAATATCTCCATAATGGTTTTTCCATTGTTATTTTTATATTGCAACAACTCTGTAATAAAAATGCTGCGAGGAGGGCTTTGGGTTGCTGCGGCTGGCAAACTCGAACGTAGCCATAATGGAGGCGTAGTCAGAAATTGCTACAGAACCTGTTTTGTAAGGCTTTAAATGGGGAGCCCAAGGAGGAGCTCTGATGTAGAAGTGCTAGACAAGGCTCAGTGAGGCAGCTTTACTGCTTGCCACACATCTGCTATACCAAATGTTCAAAGCATATTTTTAAGTCCCTTCCCTTGCTGTCCCATATTTCCCAACTTACTTGCATTCTCTGCTTTCACCCCCATAAATCTTAAATTACTTCATCTTTAAGATGAATCTCCTTTAATATTGTAAGTCTTCTGTAGGGGTTTTTCAAAACCACATTCTCTTCAAATTTCAAATGATCTTATGTATACCCCTTTGATTTAGGCATAGGGTGCCATTTTCCCCTTCCACATAGAATAGTGGCCTGACCTCTTTTTCTTTTGGAGAGGGTGGGATGCATTTCCTGCTGGAAAATTTGGTCATATTGTTTTGCTTAAGGTGAATCCCAGGCTTTCTGTCTTTTAATTGGTGTTCCTTATCCCCTTACATTCCAATAACATATTCACAATCCAGCCATTACTATTTTAAACCATCATTTTGAGAAATAGTTCCATATTAAAAGTGTAGAGTTACAACATTGTGTGTATATATTTGTTGTCCCTACTTCAGATGCAATATTGTTGCATGACACTCCAATCTCCGAGCAGCATGAGATTCCAGGGCTTCCAAGCACTTACCCAGAGTTTGTGTTTCATTTTGGAATGAGCCATAGCGGAGACTGTGGTGCCTTTATGCTATATGGTTTATATATACAACCTGAGCCTACAATGGAGGGTCTCACAGTATCAACACCCCATGAAAGTCCACTTTCTCCCATAGCTGCAGCTTTGAATTCAAGCAGAAATTGTTGAATTGATTTATTGGTTTGGCGTGACCCCCGCTAATTGATTTACGATCCACAATTAGCTCTTTATGCCCGGCGCGCTTCCTCCGAGCTGCGCCACTCAGCTCCGTCTCCAGTAGCTCTCCAGTCACGCCTCAGCAGAGTTGAACACAGCGGTGAAAACTGTCACGTGGCTTCACTTAGCTTCCGACAAACACACAGAGACCAGGTTTGTCTAATATCAGTTCTTTATTCCGACTTTCCCCAGGAATCTCCTGGGCTCACCGCAGCCATGACTAAACACTGCGACTTCTTCCCTCAGAGACCAAGAGGGGAACAGAACGTAACTCCTCCCAGACTCCTCCCAGCTTCTAAAGCTGACGTCAGAATGCTGAGGCATCATGGGAACTTCTTAACCTGTTAAGTTCCAAACCCAACACCCCCTCTTGCCGAACCATTCTGACAAGACCTTTTTGAGTTCAACACCTTTCCCTTTGCCTTGTGCCCCTTCCCGGCATCTTTCCCAGGCACCTGTTGAACCCCTTCAACACTCCCAGAATCACACTGTGCGACACTTTTCCACGCACTTGTGACCTGATACCCTACTGACCCATTTGGGCCAGCAGTTGTGTCTTCTCCGTCAGACTCTTCCCCCTCTGACTTGACACCCTGTTTGTGAGCTTTCTCCATTACGCTAACCGGAGATGAAGCCTCACACCTGGACACTCCTTTCACAACCTTTGGAGATGCCCAGACCTGCCCTGAACCCTGATCTTGGACCTGGTCCCCATCACCGGGTTCTGAACCCTGATCCTGGACCTGGTCCCCATCACCGGGATCAGCCTCTGCCTCCCTTTCCTCCTCAGAATCAGACAGACATTCTGAGAGAAAAACAGGACTATCCCTGAGTCTTGAAACACCCATCCTGTTCACAGAACTCAGCCTGCTTACTGACCAGCAGCTTGGTTTGATCACCCTCTGGGTATGCAAACTTCCACCCATTGGTTGCAGGATCATATCCACAGAAGATCATTTCCTGAACCTTTGGACCACCTGCCTCAAAGAGCTCAAAGGGCTCTTTGGCTACCCTCCCAAACCCGGGAAAACCATGTACCTGTGCACCCTTGCATGCCCTGCACCCTAGGGACCTCCCACATTTCCGGAGTTTGTACCCTTTTGTGCACCTGTGCAGCTTTTGCACATGACTGGGAACCTTAGCACACTGCGCCTGTGCTTTTCCAGCATTCCCACCACCCTCCAGAGGTGACTCCAGAACAAAGAGATTGTTCTGCCCCCTTTTCACGTTGGCCACTTGTTTCCCCCCAACGTAGACCTCTAGCTCCTCCTGTAAAGGAGAAAAAGACATGTTAGCCACAGCAGAAACCGACTTTCTCATTCCGTCTGCTAACATCACAGTTGTGTCCTGTTGAAACAGCCCTGCAGTTCCGCATTTCGCCAGCAGGCTCGCTTAGCAGGTGCTGACCAACAGCAGTATTCAAAACCCAGCGCGTCAGCGTGTCCTGGCTGGAGTTGTTCTTCACAGTTGCCATAGAAGCAGCGATAAGAAAACAACCCTCCCCAGTGTCTGAACCACGTCCTTCCCTTGCGTTCCCACGCTGGCCTCCTCTCCGAGACTGATTCCCATGAGAACTCAGCTGGTTGACCTTGGGACCTTCCTGCCCAGCTGTCTCCGCTCTCCATGGGCAGCAACGACGAACTCCAGTGGAAAAACACTGCCCGGGGCTCCTCCCAGCTGGCTTGGCCCTCCTTCTTCCGGAAAAGCACTCCTTGCCAGCTCCGCCCCCTCTGGCCTGGCTCCCACTGCGGCTTTCTGGGAACCTGCTTTGTTGACATTCCACTCCAGCACGCACAGTGGAAAACTTTTACACTTGCCTTTGGAATCCTTCGCCCCCCCCCGATCTGCTCACTAGCACTCCTTGAGGCTAAAACATCAGGAACAGGGGCTGCAGCCATCTCTAGACCTTTCTCAATACTTTCTCCAGGGCTCTGGTCTCCTGCTGAAGCTTCACAGCACATCCCAGGCAGCCCTTGCTGACTTCTTAGAGTGAGCTGTTCAAACGCAATGTCCTCCAAGACCTGGCTGCCGGCCATTGTCTTCCGTTCTCCCAAGGGGCCCCAAGCTGTACTCACAGATTACAAGCTCCTCCGGCACCCATCCGTGGAGAAACGATTTTCCAGCTGCTCTTCAGCTCCCAGCACTCAGCTCTCAGCACAGGCAAACACTTTGCGTCTTTCAGCTGCTCTGAGCTCCGCAGCTCTCCTTTGCCTCTTAACACCAGGCAAAAACTCCTGCCAGCGTCTCTGCTTCAGACCGCAGACTTCAAACGCATTCCGGCACTTCAAAGCGTTCCTGTGACAGTTTTTACGATCGGTGATTAAGGGCCCATAACCTGTTGAATTGATTTATTGGTTTGGCGTGACCCCCGCTAATTGATTTACGATCCACAATTAGCTCTTTATGCCCGGCGCGCTTCCTCCGAGCTGCGCCACTCAGCTCCGTCTCCAGTAGCTCTCCAGTCACGCCTCAGCAGAGTTGAACACAGCGGTGAAAACTGTCACGTGGCTTCACTTAGCTTCCGACAAACACACAGAGACCAGGTTTGTCTAATATCAGTTCTTTATTCCGACTTTCCCCAGGAATCTCCTGGGCTCACCGCAGCCATGACTAAACACTGCGACTTCTTCCCTCAGAGACCAAGAGGGGAACAGAACGTAACTCCTCCCAGACTCCTCCCAGCTTCTAAAGCTGACGTCAGAATGCTGAGGCATCATGGGAACTTCTTAACCTGTTAAGTTCCAAACCCAACATTGTTGTTGCATGACACTCCAATCTCCGAGCAGCATGAGATTCCAGGGCTTCCAAGCACTTACCCAGAGTTTGTGTTTCATTTTGGAATGAGCCATAGCGGAGACTGTGGTGCCTTTATGCTATATGGTTTATATATACAACCTGAGCCTACAATGGAGGGTCTCACAGTATCAACACCCCATGAAAGTCCACTTTCTCCCATAGCTGCAGCTTTGAATTCAAGCAGAAATCAGTCATGGCTCTCTCCCTGCTTTTCCAGCCTACAGATTCCCCCAGGTCACATCACAACAAACCCTGCCTTCTAACTAAGGCTTTGTCCTTCTAACCAGCTGGAGGAGGGGTCATATCCATTTGTTATCTGGCACAGGGCCCCCTTTTCTTTGTTCTCTTAATGACCCTTCACCCAAGAGATTACCTCATCAGGAAGCTAGCCTGGTTTAATTAGCTTTTAACACTTGTTAGGATTATAGGGGTCTGGCACACAAAAACACTATGCTATGTAAAAGGCCCCATTTCTCAAAGTGTGTCTTATCTCCATTCCAGCCGCCTACCTTTCAGTGGAGTAGCCACCTTTCAGTGAAGTAGCCAAACATGAAACAAGAAAACAGAAAGTATGAATAATAGCCCTCCACCCGCAAGTTAGAGAATTCAGGGTATGGGCGATAATCAAACTGAGTATTGCATGGTGGTAGTTTTTTTGTTTTTTTTAAGAGGAAAAGTATTGCATGGTTGTTAGCTCTGTGTCCTTTGCTGCTAAAGTACACCAGATCTCAGCAATCATGAGAGAGCCAGTGTGGTTTGGAGAGTCCATGTGATGTGTGTGTGGGGGGGATGGAGTGTCAGACTAGAATCTGGGAGTCCAGGGTTCAAATTTGCCATGAAAATCACAGAGTAACCAGGGCAGCCAGTCACTCGCTCTGAGCCTAACCCGCCTTGCAGGGTTGATGTGTGGATGAAGTATGGAAGAAAGGAATAAGAACCACTTGCGTCACTCAGAGCTCTTTGGGAGGGAAAGTGAGGTATAAATGCCAGAAAGAAAGAAAGAAAGAAAGAAAGAAAGAAAGAAAGAAAGCATGAAAGCATGTTGACGATAGCTATTTTCTTATGCTTTGGTGGCACCAGCATCATATGGAAAGCATTGTTGAATTGAACAGTCTCCAGCAGAGGGCAGCGTTCCATTGCTATACCCAGGAACAAAGAAAACTGCCTTATGCTGAGCCGCTCCATCTAGCCCAGTATTGGCACTGATTGGCAGTGGCTCTTTAGAGTCTCAGGCCAAGGAGGGTTTTCTAGAGAGCCTACCTGGAGATGCCAGGCTTCAGACCTGGGATCTTTTGCATGTTCTCTGTTACTGAACTACTTCTCCTTTGGGGCTTCTCCTTCTCATCCCCCGCCAGTTCGTCACACACACATGCTAAAGCAGGGGTCAGCAAACTTTTTCAGCAGGGGGTTGGTCCACTGTCCCTCAGACCTTGTGGGGGCCAGACTATATTTTGAAGGAAAAAAATGAATGTATTCCTATGCCCCACAAATAACCCAGAGATGCATTTTAAATAAAAGCACACATTCTACTCATGTAAAAACACACTGAGCCAAATTTAGAGGGTGATTGGGCCGGATCTGGCCCCTGGGCCTTAGTTTGCCTACCCATGTGCTAAAGACACTAAGAATGCCACTTATTTCCTAGCTTGGAATTTGCTTTGAATGTTGTCTCCCTCCTTCTTAGCATATTTGAGGCTCCAGGAGCTCTGTTTTTTTTTCTTCCTTGTCCATTTTTTTGGTGGAGTTTTGTTTTTGCAAGAAAGGCTAAAGCAATTCTTTGTAGAAATGCACCCTAGAGCGCATTGTTTTCAGAAGCACACTCTTAGCATGGAGAAAGTGGGTAGAGAAAAGCTTTTCTCATGGACATCCAATTAATCTTTCAGTTCTAATCTAATTACACACACACACACACACACACACACACACACAATTTCCCTCCTTATCATGATAAGCTAAACCCTGATCTAATGCCAACAGCTCAGCCTCAACAATGGGCACTTTTTCAGTAAAGAATTTAAATATTTATCCTGTGCACCCCCAGGTAAAATGGTCTGGGGATTGAGAACAACAAACTGGGTTGCTTATCACTATCTAACCAGCATCAGTGATACAATCCCTTTCCACACACAACACATTATTGCGAAATATATTCATTGGAGAGAAGAGCATGTCTCATGTGGTTGGGGAAACACGTCAACAGATGGATTTGTAAAAATGTTACATGGAAAAAAAATACGAGGCATTACACTTCTGTAAAACAAGAAAATCCTTAATAAAATATTGGGGGGGGGGGAACCAACAGTAAGTGTCCCTGACTTAAGATTGGGAATGGCTACAACTTAGTGGTACTGCTCATTTTTTACACACAAAAGGTCCCAGCGCGGAGGCGGCGGGTGGGATTCTGGTATTTCAAATTTCAGTGGTACCCTGTGCAAGGCCAAAATTCAGTGCCCCTGCCCTGCCTCTCACCTTCCGTTCTGCTCAATTCACTACCATCATAATTGTGATGCCCTGCGGTGCCCCCTAGGCTCAGCACCCAGTGTGAGAAAACTGGTCGTGCTGCCCTAAATCTGCATTTGGTTCCAGGTTCAAATCCTGGTTTCTCCAAGTAGACTGAAATCTTGAAAAAAGCCTCTGCCACAGAACACTGATCTAAAAGGACTATTTCATTTGCCTGGGGGAAAGTCAGTTTCCTGTGTTATTGGGTGTGGAGAAACAAAATATTTTTCATGCATCCAATGGTGGAAAGGTTTGGTGTTCCACCAGACGGGCAATGGCAATGCCCAGGAGAGAGATATGAGACTTATTCCCAGAGTCTATGGCACTAATATTTGCAGCAGGAGGGACAAAGGCAGATGTCATTGGTCATTAATCTGTTGGCGAGCACTTTCTCTGACCATGCGCTGGGTGCAGGAAGTTATTATTTGTAGCCCTGACCCCATTGACCCCACGCACCAAGTTCAGTCCTTGTTTTTATTTCTGTTTCCGTTCAGGATGTTACTAGGTGTTGACTTTTGACCCTTTAAATCAACAGATGGAAAAGCCATTGAGGGCTATCACCCTCTCAACAACACCGACACCCCTCCACCTCTGACACTGGGGGGCAGGGGGGGCAGGAAATGTTTCCAGTTCTATCATGTCAAGCAGGGCGCAAGTTTGGTGGTGAAATAAGGGGACTAAATTCAGCAGGAAGCAACTCTCCTTCAGTGGAATGAACTGGGATGGTCCTGGTAGTATTGGGACCACATTTCTGTTTGTTCTCAGTTTCCCTTAAGATGGCAGATCAAATAAGAACGCCATGATACCTACGGTCCTACCTTCTGTATTGTAATAAGCAATAGGAGCTAAGACTCAGCCCACAGGTTAAGGAGAAATGTCAGGGACTAGTAGCCTGTGTGCACTTTATTATCACTGAAATTTAGTAGTGAATAATCATACATAAGGATGTGGTGGATGGAGGAAGAAGGGGAGACCAACATTTTGCAGATCTACCTTCCTTGCTTCATTTGCTACACCTAGGGCTGGTAGGTAGGACATGCCCTTGCTTGAAACTTCAGCCAGGTTTACTGAAGACTGAGCAGGAGAAGGGAGACAACCCAGAAGCCGGATGAAGTAATGATAATGAAAGAAACGATATCAGTGTTGATAAGCACTATCTGGGAAGAATGGAGAGTGAGGGCTTTGTCCCGCTCGACTTTTATGTTCTTCAGTTCAGACTATTTGCCAGCAGATGGCATCATTTCCCAACCATACAAGTAGTATGAAGGGACGTTGAATTTTGCCACTATGAAACTTGTGCAATAGCTGCTTCCATTGCTTAAGGCAGAGGTTCCCAACTTTGTTGGTGTGGTAACCCACAAGCCCAAATTTACTTGGTACGATGACCTATTGCTTTATTGTCACATGAATTTTGGATCATAGGTCTTCTCTGCCCCCAGACAACAGTTCCCCAGGGTCAGAATGTAAGACTCGAGCCTTCTTGACATTCAGTTACAAGTGTTATGGAACATTACACTATGTTAACGAATCAGAAAGTCGTAAGAGGTATAGCTCATACCAGTTATGGATTACAATAAATTATTATTTGGAGTTTACTTGTAAACCCTGCACCCCACTTTCACAGGCTTTGCCCCACAGGTTGAGAAATGCTGCCTAAAAATAAAAAAAGGACATGGAGGTGGATTTATGTGCCTCCCCCCCCCCGCCTGAGGAAAGCTGCAACAGAACATTGTGTTCCTGACAGATGAACTTGGCATCTGCTTACCTGAAATCCAGGCTCAAATGAGTTTGTCATGGGCTGCTTGTGTCAGTAGCGATACCGCCACAAACTGTTCAGATACACCCACTCTGTGCACAGTGTGTGAGCTCCTGAAAGCAAGTGGAGCACCTGGAGTCCTCTGCATCAACTCTCTGTTGCCCGTGTTGTGAGGATTTGCCTTCACAGTACATTGATCAAGCATGCAGTTGATTTATAATCTGGCTTTACGTATGCAGCCTCTGTAACAGAACACTTAAAAAAGCAATTATGGTAGGTGAGACTGTGTAGGCTGAGATAGATGTTATCGCAGCAAAGGCCTCCATTTGCCAGGGTAATGGGAATGTGGTGCTGGGGAGCATTTACAAAGGGAGTTGGGAACTTGTGGCGCTTCAGATCCTGCTGCACTACAATTCCTATCTTCCCTGGTCATCAGCCATGCTGCCTGAGGTTGGTAGGAGTAGGAGTCCAACAAGATTTTGAGTGCCACACCTTGGCCACCTTTGATTTACATAGGAACACAGGAAGCTGCCTTATACTAAGTCAGACCATTGGTCCGTCAAGCTCAGTACTGTCTAAAAGGCTTCGGCCTTGTATACCTGAAGAAGCATCACCACCCCCATCGTTCAGCCCGGACACTGAGATCTAGCTCTGAGGGCCTTCTGATGGTTCCCCCTGTGCATTCCCACACCCTCACTGCAAGAAGTGAGGTTACACAGGGAACCAGGCAGAGGACCTTCTTAGTAGTGGCACCCGCCCTGTGCAACGCCCTCCCGTCAGATGTCAAGGAAATAAACAACTATCTGACTTTTAGAAGACATCTGAAGGAAGCCCTGTATGGGGAGGTTTTTTAATGTCTGAAGTTTTTCTGTGGTTTTATAATTTGTTGGAAGCCACCCTGAGTGGCTGGGGCAACCTAAGCAGATTGACGACGTATAAATCATAAATAATCATCACCATCAATGCCGACTGGCAGCAGCCTTCCAGGGTTTCAGAGAGAGGACATTCCCAGCCCTACCTGGAAATGCTGGCATTTGAAACCTCTGCATGCCAAGCAGATGTCCTGCCACTGAGCTGCTTATTTCCCTGTTTTCTAGGGATCTCCCTGATTTAGAGAAGCCGCGTCTATTAAACCAGTTTTAGTCTGTCCTAAGCACCCATCTGGAGGAGACTCTTGAGAGTCCCATGGACTGCAAGAAGATCAAACGCATCCATTCTTAAGGAAATCAGCCCTGAGTGCTCACTGGAAGGACAGATCGTGAAGCTGAGGCTCCAATACTTTGGCCATCTCATGAGAAGAGAAGACTCCCTGGAAAAGACCCTGATGTTGGGAAAGATGGAGGGCACAAGAAGAAGGGGACGACAGAGGACGAGATGGTTGCACAGTGTTCTTGAAGCTACAAACATGAGTCTGACCAAACTGCGGGAGACAGTGGAAGACAGAAGTGCCTGGCGTGCTCTGGTCCATGGGGTCACGAAGAGTCGGACATGACTAAACAACTAAACAACAACAACAAGCACCCATGAATGTCAATAGCTCCGTACTTGTGTTCCAGTTTTCAACTGCTGTAATCCCCTTTGTAAGCACATAGAGAAGCCACTGGTTTCCTTGTTGGCAGGACCAGCAGTCATGCCATTTCAGGAGCAAACCACTTCTAGGGGACAACCAAACTAGCGTCACATTCTTCCTATGTTACAACAAAACAGGCCTCCCTTGCAGGAGGTTTTTCCCCAGGAACCATTGTGACTGATGGATGAGGTTTTTGCTTTAAAGAATTACGGTACTTGGTCCTTCAGCCTGAGTCTAGCGCCCCCTGGTGCAAACTATTAGAAGAACAACAAGGTTGAAATAACCCTTAAAAATGTTTGAATGAGCTATTGAGGAGGTGTGTGCAATAAAACCAGGAACGTGCTCAGAGCATGGGCCACCACCGGATGCTGCTTCCACAGCAACCCCCCCCCTCCTTATGGTTTCTTTACTGAAGCAGTAGCTCTCAAACCTGGTCCAGCCTGCTTCTTCAGCAGCTCCAGCGAGGCATAAGATTTTTATTTTATTTTTTATTTTTTTAAAGTGAGAGTTGAAATGAAAACTCAGAAGAAAACATTGGCTCCATAAAACAGAACTGGGGAAACTGAAGTTCTCCAATAACAATGCACCACTTGTGTTCCTTTGATTTATTATTGCCACTTCATGATTTCAAATGGTATTTATTTGTGTGTGTTCAGATTTAGGGGTCATAATTCATTTGCGTTGTGATTCCTCAGAAGCAAGCCCCACTTTTTCCAAGGGGCTCCCAGAAAGGTACAAACAAGGTTGCTTCCGTAGACTGGGCTTTCTCCTCTCAGCAGATTAATTATTTGCTCAAGGAAGTGCTTCCCTTCCCCCCTGGAAATTGCATGGCTGCCTCTAGATGCGAGATGCTTTATTAAGTGTTAATTGCTATTGGGATGCAATAATCAGTGTGTCATGTTGCTGGCTTGTCAGAGTGTGTGTTAATTTCATTTAAGTTGCGTTAATTTGGCTCCTTCTGGCAATTTCGCTTTAGCCACCTCTGCTACTGCCAACGTGGCAATGAAGTTTCTGTTGAAAGTACAAGTGGTGAAAGAAGAGATCGGAGGGAAGTTTTTTGTGGCCTGGGCCCAAATAGTCCTGCTCTTTCACACACATGTCCATTGACTACAATTGTTAACATGCTGGATATTGGAGCATTAATTACACAAGTGTAACTGGAAGAAACAACAACAACCAAGTATGTGAAGTTAGGAGTTGTTATAATTTATTTCCAGGGCTTTTTCTTCAGCTGGAACTCCATTCCGGCACCTCTCAGGTGGGCACCGTTGCCATTATTATTATTATTATTATTATTATTATTATTATATTTTATTAAAGATTTTGTTGATTTACAAAAGTGTGTGCAATGTCTCTCTCTCGTATTCCCCCCCCCATATAACATTTTTACGAATCAGTTTCATTTGTTGAGACATTAGGAAGAAAAGGGGAAAGAGGTAGAGGGGGGGAAAGATGGGTGGGGGTAGAGTTGGGTGGCGATGTTTCTATTTTACTTACTATATGTAGGGGCACCGTTGCCATTATAAGAGTGCAAGGGTGAATTCCAACACCTCTTTTTCTAGAAAAATAGCACTGTATATTCCTAATACTTCTTATACTACTACCTGAAGAGCTGAGAGCGGCTTTTGCACAGCTCCCTGGGCACGTTTCCCATACAGGAGGTGACTTTCAGGGCAAGACGCCTTAGTTTCAGCAGGTGACAATGGGAACTCCACACGACAATGCAATTGCTCAGTTATTATTGGCTCCCAATGACGCGGGAGCAGGAGCTGAACAGCGGGCCACACATCCGTGCTCCCTTCTCCTCAAGAAACAGACAGCCTCTTGCTCAAGAGGCTGTGTGTGGAGGATCAACATTGAGTCAAAGACAAAGCTGTGACGCTCCCCACATCCTGTGGCTTAGGAAGTGGGTGCTTGAAGAACCCAGCCTGGGAAGTCATCAGTATTTGTAGACATTCCGGTTCTCTTGCCGTATCTTGTTGCTAAAGGGCTGGCCCCACACCCTCCCATCGCAGAGCTCTTACTGGAGTGTGAGGGGATGCTGTGATCACAGTGCTGAGTGCTTGCTGAGGATCACAGCTCTGGTGACAGCCTGCATTTGATGGGGTCTGGGTGCTGGCATGAAGCAAACCAGCTGGCCAGGCTTCTGAGGCCACGGCAGGTCTCCTGCTAATGCCTCCCCCCTCCCGGCCTGCCCAGTTCTGACCTGGAGGGCTCCAGCAGTTGGTCTGGAAAGGAAGGAGTCAGAGCTTAAGACCTGTAGATTCCCAGAACTTTGCCCATCAGCAGCCACGGGGAAGCTGGACGTGGCTGCAAAGTGAGCCTGTCCAAAGAGTGGAGCAAAAATACAAGAAAATATTGAGGAGGACAGGCTCTCGATGTTAAGAGGAGGCATTGCCCTGCCTCTCAAAAAACACAGACACCTTTAATTGATTAGTCAGCTCAATTAATCCACTGAAACACCCTCTGGCTGACTAAAAAGACATTCCCAAATAATGCAAAATAATTTAATATAAGTATCGGTCATTAAATGATAATACAGCAGGTAGAAGAGGCAGCCCACTTTTGCCCTTATTTCGGAGGCTTCCATCTAAGATGGCATCCGCCATTTCAGAACACACACAAAAGCCTGGGCTCTGTTCCCCCTTGTTGAAATATATTGTTTTATAGTCTTGTGCATATTGATTTGATTAATCAGTTCAAGGGGCTTTAGGTGAAAGACTGCCCTATAGAAACCTGTGTTGTTAAAGTCAGGTAAAAGAGTGTGTCTTCAATCCAGGGCCCCGCTCTAACCTGAATCTGTGTTTGATATCTGTGGACAACGTAGCCATAAATGACAGAAAGGTGACTGCCCCTTTTTCTTTCTTGTAGTCTGCCATCCCCTTGCTAATCAGAGAATCATAGAACTGCTGAGTGGGAAGGGAGCATGAGGGTCATCTAATCCAACCCCCTGCAATGCAGGAACCATTTTGCCCAACGTGGGGCTCGAATCTGAGATTAAGTGTCTCATGCTCTGCCGATTGACCTATTGCAGGATAAGTTTAAAATATTTATTCTGAGCTGGTGTTTCAAATGGTAGCTTTAGTGGCTGCCATGTACAAAAGGGAGGGAAGTCCTCCCCCCCCCCCCCAACATGTAACTTGGTAGTTTCACCCAAAGTGGTCTTGGTTCACAGAGAAAGCAAAATTGGACTCGGTTGTTGTCATTTTGCATTTGTGCTCCCACCTCCTCGTGTCTCTAACCAAATATTATATATTAGTCCCCACAGTGCAAAAGTCATGTGGGCTGTGGAATCACCACTTTTGAAATATGTTGCCGACCAATATGTGTTCATTGTTATAGCAACAAATTAGTATGCGTGTTTGCTCAGTGCACTGAAATGGGAAACCTTGGTTGAAATCAATTATTGAAATTGGTCTCATTTAATTTAATGGTGAGTTAGACCAGTGATTTAAAATTGCCTTGACTTAAATGAAGCCATCTTTACAGCCCAACCTTTGGCACACTTATATAAGAGTTAGTTGCCTTTTCAGGAGGCAGTATTTTTATTGGTTTTTGAAAACATGTAATGCAAGTAAATAGCATGGAAATGTAAATAATAAAAAGGAACTGAGAAAACAATTTCCCCCATCAGCGTTTTAATCAATCCGGTTGATTTATATTTAAACATAAATTATTATCTTCACTTGAACCCCGACTCCCATGTTCATAATTATACCAACACTTTATATTGTTTCATTGGTAACATAAGAGGAAAAATGACTATTACTCATATTTCATCTAAGCACAACCACAAGGACTCCTGATTAGGCGTTTGGCTATGTGACATTGAATGCTATCCATTAACTGTTCTATCCTGTTTCCCCTTTGTTATTGTATTTGTTCAAATCAATTCACAAACCAAGAACTTATACATTGGCCACTAGTAATGTCTTGTAGGTATTACTGCAAATTTACTGTGCTATTTTTGTGATCTGCAAATGACATGGCGCTTGGTCTATTTATTTGTATCATTTAGTATTCCTATTATCTTTGTTTATAAAACCCAATAAAAAGTTATTTTTTTAAAAGGAACTGAGAAAAGTAGAGAAAATTTTCCAATATATGGTTATCACAAATCAGATAAGAGTCAGGCGGAATGGGATGCAATGAGGGGTGAAACTTAGAAATCACTTTGCTGATATGCATGAGAAATAGGACCCGTGTGTCTAGGAAAATATCCTGTTTCTTTAGGCCTCTTGTGGTCTACTGTTAGTTTCTCCACTGATGGTATTTGCCAGGTTCTCTTAAATAAGCTCTAACCTGTGCATTCAGGGGGTTCTTCCAGTGTTTAGCCATTGCCACTCTTGCTGCTATGAGCAGGAATAACATAGGAACATAGGAAGCTGTTATATACTGAGTCAGACCTATCTGTCCATCTAGCTCAATATCGTCTACACTGACTGGCAGCGGCTCCTCAGAGTTTCATGCAGGGTTCTCTCCCTGCCCTCCCTGGAGATCCTGGGGATTGAACATGGAACCTTCTGCATGCAACGCAGCTGCTCTGCCCTTGAGCTACAGCCTTTCCTTATAGCTTCCTCATATTGGGTCTAGGTGTATCAGTTGCTGCACCGTATCTGAGATAACACCAAACTGGTGAAACAAATGGAGTCCCATTCCAGGTCTGGTTTAGGAACCTGGTCATCTTTCCACCTGGATTCCAGTCCCTCGGTCCGATTGAGGGTAAGCCTTTCATTCAAGGAGTAGGAGTAAAGCTCATTGAATTCAATGGAACCTACTTCCAAGCAAGTACATGAGCTGTTATGCTTTTCTGCACCCTTCAAAGACCCATAATATCCAGATCAAAGGAAGTAATAGCTCAGTACTAGGCTAGATGGAACGCCCTCCCTTCAGATGTCAAGGAGACAAAGAATTACACAACTTTTAGAAGACATCTGAAAGCAGCCCTGTAGTGGGAGGTTTTTAACACTTGGTGTTTTATGTTTTTAGATATTATGCAAGCTGCCCAGAGTGGCTGGGGAAACTCAGCCAGATGGGTGGGGTATTATTATTATTATTATTATTATTATTAGGACCAAGGGAATCAATCATTTAGAAGGGTTTTTCTTAAAGAGTTCTGCCTTTATTCTGAGTTTCAATATTTGTGAGACCCCTGATCTCTGAGGGATGGGCACCATGTACAACAGGGCTGGTACAATACATTTGGCTGCCTGAAGCAAAGGACAAGGTGGCACCTCCCTAGATGAATCAACTGGCAGCTGAATCTAAAGGGACAATGTCCTCCATAGGACCTGAGGGCAGCTTAGACAGCTCAAGGCGCACACAGCTTTGCCTTTTCCTCACAGCACCTGCTGCTTGAAGCAGCCTCCTCACGTTGGCCAATGGAAGGACTAGCCCTGATGAGCAAGAAGGAGAGAGAGATCTGCCTGCCTTCCCTTAGTAAAAGCGAGAACGGGCCAGGACCTCCTGCTAGCAAAAAGTAATGTGAATCTGCAGCACAGTCCACAAGGGGTGCTATGTTCCAGATTCCAACCTCAGCCCCAAGATAAGTGTGTCATTTAAAACATGAGGAGGGGAGGGGAGTCATTTCCACTTTTCACTCCAGGTGAGGAAATGCCTAGGGCTAATGCCTGAAAGAGTATTTCTGAGCATTTATAAGGTGATCTACTTACTTGAGTCCAAATCGGAGGTGGAAATGGAAAAGGACATACAATGAACTGTTGTAGGGAGTATAAGCTGCCCCTGGGCTTTATAGCAACAGCAGACCTTCAAAAATTGACCATCAGCAATGGTCCTTGAGGAAAGGATGCCTTTTTATGCTCCCTGATCGTGGCTGATTGATGGGCCATTCTGGCGGCTCATTATGTTGTGGGGGTGGGAGGGGAGGTTTATTCATATGCCAAAACCACAGCTCTGAGGCCCCCAGGGCAACATGAAGCACCAAGCTCAGTGAAAGGAAGGGCCCCTTTGCTATGCTGCCCTGGATGACAAAGGGCAGCTCTAAACATCTCCCTTATCAAGGCACAGTGAGGAATTGTCACTGAAGCAGACCTGGCAGCTGTGATTCCAGCATTGTCAACCTGGATTCGTCTCAAGAATCAATCACTTCTTTTTCAATGGCAACCGCAGTGCCTGGAGACGGGCAGTCAGGTTGTGCATCCACAGTATGACCAGAGAAGGAATGACCACTGGGAGGAGCACAGAGAGTTGCAGCAGCAAAACTGGATGCCCTCATCTGCCCCAGCTGCAACAAAACATGTCCCTTCCATATTGGACTCTACAGCCACAGCTGGCGCTGTAACTCTTCAACAGTTGGACTTTACCCGCAAAGGAATACTTCTTCCATTGTTTCCTGAGACAGATAGATGCCAACGTTATTTAAAAATGGTATCTAATTATTTGCAGAGGATCCACTGATCCCTCCTCAGCAAGGCTTCTTTTTTATTTCTTTCTATAGGGTGGGGTGCAGCCGCAAACCACTCAGCTGGAAGGAAGCCAGTCCTTTTGCCACCCTACTACTTTCTCTTCTGAGAATACCAGCTCCTTCTCTAGCCATGGGATGGGATGAGGTGAGTGACTAAGCCCAGGCCTCTCTCTGCCTTTTTTGTCCGATTTCCCCAACCACATTTTGCCTCACTTTTTGGGAAGCCTATATATATCTATTGCTACCGTGACTCAAAAGGACTTTGCTCCAATTGGTTGGCTGCTGTGGGAACAGGATGCAGGACTAGATGGGCCTTTGACCTGACCCTGCAGGGCTCTTCTGATGTTCTTAATTGCTTTGTGCCACCAGAGGGACCCTTCTCCCTTTCTCCTGGGGTGGCTAAGCAGGGTTGGGGAGGAACTGTCCCCTGTCCCCCAATTCCATGGTTCCTGCTTTCCTGCTAACTCCTCATTCAGCTTGACCCTCCTTGTTTATCCTACCATTCTGTGGTGGGCTTCGCTCTTGCCTGTATTGTGGGGTAGGCCACATCATAGTAGTGTTGCCCACACGTACCTGGACATTAAAACTTCAACCATTTTAACCAACTGATCTGAGAAGTTAAGCATTGAGGTCTGTGGTCTCATAATCTTTTTTTTTATGTTTATAAGAGCGCGCACACACACACACACAGATGTGAACTTTGAGGAACGCTTTGAGTCAAAGTCACCACCCAACCCTGGCAATTTATTACTTTTTAACTTGTCGGTGAGGCAAAGTGAGCAGATTCAGTCAGCTGCTTAAGCTGCATGCCTTATTCTCCTACACTATTTGTTACGGTTAAAAGGGGCTGGATCTGATGGGACAATGGACCTGGTTTGGGATAGTCCGGACTCAGTTGATGTATATTTTTATGCTGGCACTTGTGTATGCCTCCCTACCCTCTTAACTCCCCACTGTCTCCCTGAGGTTTTTCCCTACAGTTCCTTGTGTTTTATCTAAATTATTTTGGCAAATAAAATGTTTTTGAAATTATTATTTATTGTGGTTTTAAAAAGGGAGTGGTACTGGAAGGGGGATTTCAGAGAACTATTAAAACCAGGAGCCATTTGGGCACTATTTTCAGGTGGGATTCAACAAAATACCGGAAAAGCCAGCTTGTGCAATTAAAGGAGTTGATGGTGTCCCAGCCAGATGTTGGTGGACTATAACTCCCATAATCCCTTACCATTGGCCATGCTGACTAAGGCTGATGAGAGTTGGAGTTCTCCAACAGCTGAAGAGTTGCATATTGGCTACTTAGCTGATGTTCTTCTTAAGTTCTTGGTTTTCCGAGGTCATAAATCCTCTGCAGGCCACTTTAGCTGCTGGCCACTGAAAGAGCCTTGAGAACCTATTGAAAGGAGCAGAGAGAGAGAGAGAGAGAGAGAGAGAAAGAAAGAAAGAAAGAAAGAAAGAAAGAAAGAAAGAAAGAAAGAGAGGTCCTTCTGCTTGGTGTAGGCACAGTCGCCCCTCCAGCTATGAAAACAAAAGTGTCAGAAATTGCTGTGTTTTGACTGGGGGGTGAGTCCTGGGAATTGGGCTGGGGTTACCTGCCCAAGAGAGGTCAGCAAGCCCTCACTCGGGTTTCAGGATTTAATTATTTAATAGCCACTCTCTCTCCTCCCTGTTGGGCACTGGAGCAGGATTAACTAACGGCTCTTTTTGCCAAAAAGGAGGGGGGGTGCCAGAGGCATAGCTGAAGCAATCAACAGCCTGTTGTCCCAGGTGCTGCCCGAGTTCAAATTTCTGCACTGGGAAAATAAAGAAATATTTCCTCAGATTAATGGCCCTGTTTCACCCTCCCCCGCCCCATTCCCAAAGAGAGCAACACAACTGCATCCTCCCCCCCCCCCCCCACTACTCCCAATGCTTCCTTGCAACACAGATTCCTTGGGATTCAGCTTAATTCCCCTCCAACAGATGCAGACGTTCCTTTCGGTTTACTGCCTGAGTATCCAGCACAAGGCACCTACTGAAGCTGTGCCAAGAGGTGAAGGATGCAGGCATGGCAGGTGGAGGGCAGAGGCTTTAGGAGAAAGTGCGCAAGGTTTTTGTTTTTTTGCACAAAGTTAGAGCGCAAGGTGCGGGAGAAGGTGGCTGCCTGGTGTTTGCTGCCTGTCATTCACAGCCGCATTGTGGCTCCCAAAGTCTGACTGGGCATCTCTTGACTTAACTCTTGGCTCTTATCTGCTCAAGAAGAGCTGTGTACTTTCTTCAGAGGCCAGCAGCTGTGGTTGTGCCTGAGGCACCACTGGCACCTTATAAAAGGAGGAATCAAATGGTGAGTGGGGTCGTACTGAAACTTTGTACAAAGGGGCTAATGGCAAGAAAGCCATCTGAGATGACGGCAAGGATATATTTTGGCAACGAGACATGTGAAAACACTGCCATAGCAAAGCGAGGGCAATAGTGCCGGCTGGCAGGCTCACAGGAACATCACTTGCACTGCAGAGAAATGGGGTGCTGATGAAGGAGATGCTATAGATCCAGGGAAGGCAAAGGAAGCCCAGGATGCCACTGGGGCAAGAGCTCCCTTTTCATGTCCTCTCCATCACAGCGTGGTAGAACATGAAAAGCACAAGCAAAAGACAGGCTGCCTGCTACCTTAGAATCAAACTGGACCAGATCAGCCTCCACCAACATGGTGCCCTCCAGGTGAATCCACCTTCCATCGTTCCTCACCATTGGCTATTTGGCTGAGGCTGATGGGAGTCGGAGCCCACGTTGGTGAAACCTGAACTACACCAGGGGTCTAGCCAACATGGCGGTTTGACTCACACTCCCATCAGCCCCAGCCAGCATGCCCAATGCTGAGGGATGAAGGGAGCAGGAGTCCAACAACATCTGGAAGACATTATGTTGGCTACCTGTGGACTAGACAGGTAAAGGTTGGTTTTTGTCAGAGATCTTTGGCGAATCCTTGTCTGCAGTCAGGTTGGAGACAGACCACTTATTGTTAGTCCAGTATGCAAACTATACTAACCAATGAGGAAAGCTGCCCCAGGTCCTATTGACCTGTACCAGCTAGAGAGGCCATAATGGCACCTGCCCTCAAAGAAGCTGGTTCAAAGCAAGGGTTGCCAGAGAGTTTCATGGACAGGACAGAAATGGTCAATTTCAGGGGAGGGCACCATATCCAAAGATGGGTCTGGAGGTGAAGTTTTCTTGGGCCAGGACAACTGGTCTGCGTCTTTAAAAGACTGGCCTAGCCTATAGGCACAACTAGATTTTGCAAGCAGAATTCAATTTTATTACTATATTGACATTAGTAACATTTTCCTGGTGACCAAGGCACCAGTCAAGTCGTAGAAGAGAGGCTTGTAAGGGAAAGAGCTGCTAATGTGGAAAGCCTAATGACATGCCACAAAACCCCAATGCATTTCTCACCTTCCCCAGTTTTATTTTCCTAGCTTCCAGGCCTCCAGAAATAGCCAAAGCGAAGACCTACTAAATAAATGGTCAACATTGGTGGCATTTTTCTGTGTTGAGGAATAATTTTGTACCTCCTCTAAAATGGCTCCTGATCACGCGGTATGGTGTCAGAACTGGCTGCACATCCTCAATTTAAAAAGACAGTCAGAATGAATGGGGTCAATTTAAAATCAGGAAAGAGACATTACAGTAGGAAGAAGCTAATCGGACTGGAAAGGGTTAAACCAGAAAGGTGCCAGATGAGTATGTGCAGTATATGTGATGTGTATATGTGGAGAGCAGTTGGGACAATGGGCTCATTCACTGGCCATGAGGGGCTGCTGAATTGTATTTGTATAACTAGGCAACTGCAAATAGCCCTTCCGCTGATATGAGCACCTTTGCCCCAACCTCTGCCCCATTCTGGGGCCAAGCATCTATTCTGAGGTGGCCCCTTCACATCGCAGCCTGACATATGTACAGAGCAGGTGCTGGGGACCTCACTTTTTAAATTTTTACCTCAGAAAGTTTCACACCTGGATTGCAGAGAGGAACAGTCTTGTCTGAGAGTTTGTCTTTCTCAGTGTGATTGATGCCTGTCTACAGGTAAGAGGTTTTTCGGGCTGATTGCAGTGCGTGGCATTGTTTGGTTGCTGACTGAGTGGACACAGCTGGAGTGTGGGTGTGGCCCACAGCCTGCCTTGGTGTAAGGACAGGTGCAGTCCCTGAAGGGGCTGACACCAAAGGGTGTTTTCTCTTTGGACTGCCACCATTTTGTGGAATTGTGGGCCAGATGTTCTGGGTGACAGGCCTATGAACCTTACTGGGGAAGAGGGGAAGTTTGGTTTGGGGCTGTTCCCTCTGAGTGGAGAGGCCTACCACAATCATGGTGGAGGCTTAGATGTTTGGTTGCTGGCCACCCCCTGTTTCAGCCCTCCCATTCCTATGTTTATGAAAGGCAGGTCAGTCCACAATAACAGCATGTCCATCCATGTCTTGATTGCAGTTGAAGGGGCTGACTTGGCATGCATTACTGACACTTGGATGGGTGAGCTGGGTGGGCCTGACCTAACTCTGAGTACTTGGTTACTAGGCAAGACTTGGGCAGGCGGGCAAGGGGTGTGTGCTGCTATTGTCCATAGAAGCACCATCCCCTTTACCAGACGGCCTAGAGCTTAGGATAGATCATGGACTTGAAAGAAGACAGATTGGGGATGCTACTGGCCTATCAACCACCCTGAGTGAGCTGGCTGAGGTGATCTCATGGGTGGACCATTGCTTGGTGTGGTTTTAGAGGGCCCCCAGAAGACAACATCCACACAGGCGCAGCTGTTATGCTGGCACAGGATTTCATCGGTTCCGTGAGAATCATGGGGTCGTCTTAAGTGGTCATTAGTTCAACACAATGGGCAGGGCACCTTCTATTATCATTTATCAATGTATGGATCTGTATTCATCAGTGTAAGTTGTCCTACAAGAAAAATGCTATGTATGAAGCAGCCGCTTCCTGTTTTCTGAGTACCGTGTTTCTGCCTCCTTTGCTGACTTTGCAGTGATTTGGATGGGTGCCTGGGCTCAGCCTCCTGCCAAAAAGCTTGGAAAAGAACTTCCTGCTGCCCAGGGGGTAACCCTGATTGATCGCCCAAAGAGCGGAGCGACCTAGTCTGTGTCAATGCAACCTATTTCTCAGAGAGCCCAAAGCACTTTCCTCCCGCCCGCTTTCGCTACCTCACCGGGTCATCCTTTGGTGAGAGCTTTGAAATCGCAGCTTTGCTGTGTGCATAGGCCGTGCGTTATACGGATTGAAAATGGCTGCCCTGCCCACTGGCCACCATTCTCTAGGGAAGCACAGCGTAAAAAAGCACAGCAGTTGCTTCTTGAAAGAACAGATGTGGGAAGAGTCAACTGACACGTTGGCGGGTGTGATGGTGAAGGAAAGAGAGGGAAGCACACATAACAAAGCACTCTGCAGATTACTGTGTGACAAAGAGATATATAATAAGGCCCAACCCCTTCCACTCCAAGAGCGTCTTGTGAGAAGGAAAAATGCCTGTGGCCCTTGCTCTGTGGGGCTAGTGGGCATCCCTGTTCCCTTTGTGGTGGGCAGGGCCTGGCAGCTGGGAGAGTGTGTGTGTGGGAACCCCAACTCAGGAAACTAGCTGGATTTACTGGGCTACGCTCTAAATCCCCCCTCACAAAAGATGCCTGTTCAGTGAGAACAGGATGCTGAGGATTCAGCTGCATTTGTTTGGCCAGTAGAGCCTGGTGGATTACGGACAATTGGTTCAGCCCTGACAGAAAATATCAGGAATGTTAAACAATAAAACGGCCTCCAGTTGTTGTGGGCTTGGAGGGGCCTCCCCCCCCCCCCGCTATCCTGGGCAGGCCCCACATGTGCCTCTTGCTTCTGCTTAATCTGTAGCCCTTCCACTAGGAAAGCATGGCAGCGTTTGCTCTTTTTGGTTTACTGATTATTTTGCTGAGTAGCAGCATGGGCTACCCTGGCGACACGGCTGTTGTCAGCCTCCAGCTAATCGGTGTGTAGCCCCTCTGCTGAAGGGTGTGGGAGAGCAAAGGATTGTGAGAGGTATTGCTCAGACACTGGAGTCTTTCTTGCAGAAGTGGGACCTATGGAAGTGTTATATTGCGCTGAGAGAAAGAGAAGTGATTTTTATCTCCTCTCTTCTTCTTTTTGCTTTCAGAGGAGGAATGTGCACACTTTTTCCAAGTGAACCCACCAAAGAGGAGGGGTCAAATATGTCCCAGTGTTTGGCAGGGAAATATAGGTACATTTATTTTATGACAGGGTTCATTAAGTGGTAATAAGAAAGTCAAATAATGGGGTCAGGTTGCTCTGCTAGATAATTTTTGAAACGTTAGTTTATAGGTTTTCTTGACAACCCCGAAAGCAAGTATTTGTATTTGGGTGCCATAAATGTGTACATTCTGTAACAAAAGCTATAAAAGAGTGCTATGGCACATTAAAGGCCAACCAATTTATTATGGCATGGATACATGCCCACTTCACTAGATGTATGAAGTGCAATCTTTGCTGGCAGGTTTATAAAGGAGACAGTTGTAAAGTGAGAGTTAAGCGGCAATGAGGTATAAAAATTAGTTGGTGATAACTAGAGCTTGAATATATGTTAAATAGCCACACCTTTCACCCTTTACTGAGCAGCAGTTTGGTGATAATTGCTGAGATTAGTGTATTAAAAGCTGTAGTGGGGCAGGGAACCATTTGCAAAACAGTCATAGTTAGCTAGCTAGATGGCCACCCAGATAGAAAACCACTATCTTGTCATTGGTGTTAGCATGATAAAACAAAACCTGAACTTCCTCATAACCTAGAATATGCAAATGTTCAAAGTTTTAAGATGCAGTACATGAGATTCCATTAGTGCTACTCTTTAAAAAAAAAAAAAAAAAAAGATTTAGTGTAACATTGTGAGAGAAATTCCCAGATAAAGCAGATAGTCAATTGTTAGCCAATTGTTTCTTGAATCTTGGTCATAATAATTAAACTTACAGCTGTGACTTTTGAGGCTAATTGTATAAAGCATATTAGTATGTGGACTTCCAGATACAGAAATCAAAGCAATAGCACAGTATGTGAAGGTACCATTTGGTTGACCATTGTTTTGTTTTTTTTTATACTAACAGCTTCCTCATAGGAACTGAAACAAAAAACAAAGTTCTCTTATATCAGAGCTTTCTGAAAGACTAATATTCAAAACAAAGGCAGATCAAGAAGATAAGACACCCCTCCCAAGTTGCGAGCAGCACAGGCAAATGGCTGGGAGAAGGTTGTGTGCTCACTAGTAAATTATTTGTAGTAGACTGTAACAAGCCAGGTCTGTTTGGAATCACTCAGTGGTTTCATGGGAAGAAATTCCAGCTGAGGCGAAAGTTTTTTGGGAGTTACTCACACCAACTAGTCATTAATTATCCACAAATTCTGTCTGGTGTCCTATGGCATCACTTTATTTCTGCTCCTTGCTTGCCTAAGGAATTTAGGAATAGCAGAATGGAAGTCAGAGCTATTTCAAGAAGGAGCTGAATAGCCTGGCAAACTTTTCTGCAGTCTTAGATTAACATAGACAACCACAAGCCTTTCACTTTCTGAAAACAAACTTAGGTCAGAGAAATGGTGGCCAAAGATGGCAAATGGAAGAGGCAGAAGTCACATCTTGGTGTTCTCATTTTCACACCATTGGCCAGATTAGTAAACAGGAAGTTTATTGGTTGCCTATGGCAAGTAGGATTTCTTCTCAGAAAATATTTGTCTTGGGTGGTGTATAAACTCTGATAATAAAATTAATACATTGTAAAGCACCTGTAGGCCTTGATATGCCTTCAGTCAGAAATGGGCATTACTCTAAATCAGTGGAATTTAGATAGTAGGTTCTCTACTGGCTGATGTGGAGTTGCAGGCCCTTCAGTCATTACGGCATTAAGGCTCCATTTGAGCTGCCTCAGAAGCGGCCCAGGATTTGATGAAACATAAGCCCAGTCATCTGTTGTCTGTTAAACCTTGACTCAACACAGGTGTTGGTAACTTAACTGATTTATTTACAAGGTTATTTTTACATGAACCCCAGCCTCAGTGTGGTGAGAGATTTCAGAGGTGTTGGTGTATAACATGGGTTTGGTTTTCTCAAAAGGAAGGACGCTGGAGAAAGTGGTGTCTTTGTGATATGTGGTGTATATATACAGTATACATACATACAGGTTGAGGCTGCATCCAAGATGGAAGGACTTGCAGCAATAACACCACAAAAGATACTAATCCTTTGTTAGGTTTCTAGGCATCTGGATTCTGACAGAGAGCAAAATCAGGCCTCTGTGTTTTCCCAGTTCCAGCTGGAATGAGATTGGCTATTCTCCTTTCACTCATCCTGATGGGGAATTAAGCTTGGCCCGGATTCCCAAGTGGTCCTCTCCTTTCAGAATAAGCTCCCCATCTATTGAGAGGCATCTCCTTAACAAAGGAGGGTCAAGGACACACAGGAAGCTGCCTAGCAGTGGTCCATCTAGCTCAGTACAGCCAACACTGGCTTGCAGTTGTTCTTCACGGGTTCCAGATAGATGCTGTGCCCCTGAGCTACACACTACTTTCCCAGGGCCATGGGATAACCTCCAGCAGCTCTGCTTGTTCCATTCACCCTTCCCTGTCTTACAACCAAGAATCACAGTACTGTGAGCAATGCCTTAGATAACATCTAGACTAATATTCCCTATGCATCACACAGTGGTACCTCCGGTTGCGAATGTGATCCGTTCCGGAGGCCCATTTGCAACATGAAAAGAGCGCAACCTGCAGTGGTTGAATTTGACTATGGGGTGTGGCGCTCATCTTGCTTCAGGCCAAGGGAGCCGGTGTTTGTCTGCAGACAGCTTTCTGGGTCATGTGGCCAGCATGACTAAACTGCTGCTGGTGCAACGGAACACCGTGACGAGTGTCAGAACGCACGGAAACGCCATTTACCTTCCCACCGCAGCAGTAATTATAACTATAAGATATCAATGATAGGGCTGCTTCCACAGCCCTCTGCCCTCCAGCAAAGTTTCCTCTAGTCTAAGGGCAAGAGAGATGGGGTCCCCAAGAGCATCTTCAGAGGCTGCAATCAGAGCCGTCGTGTGGGCATCAGCATGGGAGGCCAAGAGATGGGTCCGTTTTTTTAGCGGCTCTGGCTTGGTTCTGGAATGCCCTTCCAACTAAGTTGTGTTTGGCCCCCTCTCCGAGCCCTTTTAGACGGAAGATGAAACCCATTTGTTTTGGCAAGGTTTTAAAGGTTGATTGATCATGTTGCTGCTATGGTCTCGGTTTCTAAGTTTTCCCCCCTTTAACATAACTTCAATGATTGTTTCGTTGCATTAAAAAACACACACCACAAATTAGTGTATTTCTGTTTGTTTTGGTATGCCACTCTTGGTGTGAATGCAGAAAGCAGGATGAAAATAAATAAACATTATTATGGCTACTGTGGGGCTGTACTTCTGGATCAGTGTACCGTTTCCAGTGTGCCTGACTGCAAGCCACATGCCTTGGAACCATCTTGCTAGCATTGATGTACAAAGGGCAGCATTTGCACACACACAACTTCCCTCACTCACTGATGAAAGTGGAGCATGTTTCCCACCCACCCCTTCCTGGAACTCCTGTGGTGTTTTTTCTGGTATTCTAAGTTCTGTGATTCATTTTGGGTAAAATATTTGTCTGAAACTTCAGAATGCTTTTCTGATAGTCTGTGCCTACCTAATCCTTCCTGCCTACTTTCATCAGGTTCTGCGGGCCAAAGTAGACAACACAAGAAATGTGTGATCGCATTTCACATGTCTTGCAAGAAAGAAAGAAAGAAAACAGCAGGTGCGTAGGTAATCAGGATTTGGATCATGGCAGGCGGGCAGGTTTTGGGGGGGTTGTTTTTAACACCCCTCCCTACAATGCTGCAATTTTGATTAAAATCACCTCCCTCTGAATCTTGCCCAGGAAGAATGCTGCCATTAGCTACCCACATCCCAGACAGAGTAAGGTCTAACTGCTGGCCATTTGGGCTTACTATTTGGGCAAAATGGGGCAGATGTGTTGGTGTCACATAAAGCTGCATTTAAGTCAGGCCTATGCAAATGATTATAAACTGGGTACCATTCATGAATGAAGGATGGGGATCATGCCTGCTGGCTTTGCTACTGACCTCCATGGATTGATTAGCTTTTCTGCAAACATGGAAGCTGCACATGCATAGCCTGTCTATGTGCGATTTGTACTCTGCGTATATAAACTAATCTATCTGCCAAACTCTGGGAATGAATAAAAGATCTCCTGGTCTTTCTGTAGACAAGTCTTCTAGTCCCAGGCCCCTTTGCCCAACTCTGCTCTTATTCCACACAAATTACTCTTCACACCTCATTAATATTCTACAAAGAAGTAATCAGTGCCTCCGAGCAGAAACAAAGGAGAAAGTGCTTTGAACAAGGAAGCTAATTTGATGTCCAGCTTGGAGCAGCTGGGATTGCCTCCCTCCTGCCCTAACTGTGGCCCAGGGTCAGAGGGATTCAGGGAAAGAACATCTGCTCTGCTTTCTAGGAGCACCAGACCTGCTCTGCTGAGCTCTTATCTCAGAGCTCTACCAACCACAATCCCGTGCACTCTCCCAGCTGTACTTGCTTCCTTAGAACAGCACAGGCTTCTGGAATTTCTACCCAATTCTGGAGCTTACTTGCTCCAAGCCGTAATATTTAGAGAGGCATCCAATACCACCTGCCTACCTTGGGAGCTAGATTGGATCATTCTGATGGTGAATACTGAATGCTATGATTCAGAAGCATTTACATACCCTCCAACATATCTCTGATGAAAATAGGGACGTCCCATCCCATAAGAATAATTTTCCTATTTATACCCCACACATCTTACTGGGTTGCCCCAGACACTCTGCGCAGCTTCCAACATATATAAAAATATAATAAAGCAATAAACATTTAAAAAAACCTTCCCTATACAGGATTGCCTTCAGACAGCTGTTGGGTTGGATAACTCCATACTCTCCAACATTTCTCCAATGAAAACAGGGACACCCTAAGGAAAAGTGGGATATTCCAGGATCAAATCTGAAACTGGGATGGCTTCTCTAAATCAGGAGCGCCCCTGGAAAACAGGGACATTTGGAGGGTCTGCATTTAGGATTTTGCAACTGAACATTTTTGAGGGTGAGGGGATGTAAAAGAAATGCGCTGATTTGTAACATTGAAACATGAACACATGCTTTATAAATTGGAGGGAGGCCCGAAAGTTTAAAATTAGCAATTCAAAATGGTTTTTAATGACCACGGCATATGAGTTTCTCTCTTTTCTAGTTTGGAACCCTCTCTTAACATAGACTATTTGTATTTCTGTCTTTTGCACGTAAAATGCTGGCATATTTTTTTTTTTACTCCATGGGCTTTGTCACAAGGAAATCTATAAACTGGTCCTTCTGTTCCGCTTTGCTCTTTACAATCGGGACAAGGCAGAGGACCCATGTTGCCAAAGTCAATACTTCACATCTGTGCGCATGGGGCAAGTTTCATGGCGCCAGCGGGGGCTTCGATAGCATTTCTATTCCTGGGCTGGTGGCAAACTGCCTTCTATTCTGAGTCATGGAGGCACACGGGTCCCATTTCAGTCCTGGCTGCCTCTGGCTTGGGTGGGCAGAGGATGCTGAGCAGCTCCCCAGTCAGTGGCGTCCTTTCTCCAGCATCGCTCCTGAAAGACGAGGTCTGTGTGTGCTTAAAATGGCAGGGACAGGATAGGTCTGAATGGGGAGAGTGTGAGCACAAGCCCCACACTCTTTGGTGGCCTGCAAGCTTCCCCCACACACAATCTCCTCCTTGTCTCCCTCCACCTGGCTCGGAGCTTGCCTTCAATATTAATGAACTCTCCTCCTTGCCTCTGTAATTGACCATGGCGCTGTTTTCCAAGGGGTTTTGGCAAGGTGGAGAAAAAGGGAATAAGGGATGTAAAAAGAGGGAAAAGAAAGCAATAACACAAACCAACAGGGTGAGCGGAGCGAGCTTCGAAAACCACATCCTTCCCCTGAAATAGAGATCATTTATTCACCTGGGCCCACGCAAAGCTGGGACAAGACACCATTGTTAGGTGCCACAAAGGGGGCCAAAGATCCAGGCGGGGCGGGAAGAGGTGTGGCAATGAGGAGCTTAGGGACAAGGGCGCAATTTTGCAAAGACGATGCTGAATGAGATGCTATACTGAACCATCTCCTTCCCCAATACCTTCCTCTTCACCTCCACCCTTCACGGTTAAGTTTATTTATACAGAAATTTATAAAATGGCACAGAAAGCTTTAAGCAAACACCCTCGAGCCCCTCACCCCGCTCCCCTCAATCCTGAGTGCCTGAGGTTGGAGCAAGCTGTTCAGGGCCGGGCAAGAAAGCCCCTACTGGCAGCAATTTCACCAGCTTTGCTCAATGGACTCATTCACTGGCTGTGATGAATGCATTGGTTCTGGCACATTAGCAGGCAGCTGGGCTTTTTCACTGGGCCACTAAGGCTGCTGGGGCATGGCAGGAGTCACACCTGCTGGTGGTCTGTCTGCTTTACAAGGGGCAGTGGGCGGGGGAGAGAGAAGGGGCCTATGGGTCTGCAGGCGAAGCAGTTTCCAGTCCCCCAAGGTCCCATAGTATGGGGCCACTCCTAGGCAGAACAGGGCTGCCGATACCAAATACTTGTCTGATCACGAATGATGCTAAGCTGTTGCAAGTAGTTGCTCCCTTCGCGCCTCTTCTTCTGCTTCTTGAGTTTCTGCTCTTTTAAGAAGAATCTGCACTATAAACAAGCAGCAAAATTTGCAAGATTTGTTTACATGAAGCGTGCAAAAAAGCGTGCAAGTGCTAAATGATAATGGCAATTTTAAAATGCCTAGCTGCTGCATCACCTGCAGTTCTATAGGTCAAGGAATTAATAGGAATTGGGTAGTTTAATCACAAACCATCGCCATGTTGCAGATTCTACAGGCTTCCCCACATACATGCCATAGCCTCTTGTAGCAATGTGGCACAGCAATACTTTGCATCTAGGCAAAACGTGTCAGGATCTTAAGATGTTTATTGTGGAAAGTGGGCTTATAGAATCTGAAATGGATTTGTGTGTGTGTGTGTGTGTGTGTGTTTATAATGGAAGGCTCTGGAGTAAAATCAATCAATCAATCAATCAATCTAGGTTCTTGCAGAAGCTAGAGTCCACCATTATCAGTTTTGCCAAAAGGTATCATCTAACATCTTAATAAGGCACATGGTGAAGGATCCAACTCTGCCTGTTTCACTCACTTGCCAGGAAAATTCAGAGGAGGGTAATAATGTGCTTTAGGCACATAACCCCCTCACAGCTGGATGAGGCCCTATGATTGATTGAACAAATATTCAAGTGGAATATTTGTTCAGGGGGCCCATACCCTCAGCATTTGCACACCTCTGGTGAGAACTATCCAACCAGAAAGGGAAAGATGTGCCATGTGTCTGACCACATGGCACAAATAGCTAACGCTCCATCTTGTGGGGAGCCTCTTGAGGAAGCTGAAACTTGCTGACAAACGCCAAGTCTGGAATACCACCCAGGTGCACAGGTTCAAAGTTTTTGGTGGGTGGCATAAACGTGTGAGTTCTAGGAAATCAGCTCTGTTCTGCCCTCAACCCTGGACAGTTTTTGGCATCCTGTGCCACTCTGTTCCAGCTTTTCAAATAACAATTTCTGATTCCCAGTGCCAGTGCTTCCCTTGCTTTTAATATATTGTGGTCCTCTTTTGGGACCCGGCTGTCAGTTCAAACCATTGAAACAGGAGCAAAAGCCCCATTAATTCCTTGTACTGTGCTATCCCAAACACCCACTGCTTCCTGACGGGTTGGCAGCTGGTTGGTTCCGATCAGCCTTTCTAGTGGCTTCCGTGGTTAAGAGGATTGGCATCGGCCAGGGGCTGCATGCTCAACCGACTCCTCTGAATAGGTTAACATGTCTCTTCTAGCACCAAGGGCAAAGAGGACGTCTGCCTTTCAGAAGCCCTGTCAGTTCCATTTCAGATTAGTTCCATTGTTTTGGCAGAAAAAGCCATGTAAGAGCTGTCAACATCTCAGGGAAAAGGGCCTCCAAGGACTTGTTAGGAGCTGGTATGATCTGCGCTGGATGAGACGTGAAAAGTCACAGGAAGAGCAACCTTGCCAGTTGGATCATTCACAGATCCCAGCAGCGAGTCGCCTGTTGCTGGCCCCAGCCTCTCAGGAAAGTGCCAAATCCCCTCCACACTGTAACCAGGCAGATGTTTGATAATTTGCCCCTATTATGGCTTCATTTTAACTACTAGTAGGTGCCTGGAAACAAGAGTGTGAACATCCTCTGGCATTTGCTGTACCAGTTCTGGTCGCCATTCATCCCCAAACCTCTCTGACTCTTGCTGGTTTTGGTCCTGGACATCATCGAGACACACAAGCTGAGCAAACTACGGTACTCGTCTACTGCAGCGGATTAGGCATCCAACCATTTTTGAACTTGCCAGTTTCACAGCATACCTCCTCCTCCAAGGAGCAGCCCTTGACCTAATTTTCTGTCCCATTCAAGGCCAGTCTGTTCACGGGGGTAAGCCATACATTTGCCCTGGATGGTGGCAGGCAGCAGCGGTTTGAATAGGGAATAGCAGCCATGGGGTAGGAATCCAGGAAAACACATGGGGGAGACTAGGCAGGATAGAGGACCATTTGGGCTGCATTCAAGTGAGGATTCAACTTAATTAAACCATTCGCTCATCATAAGTATGAGATGAAAACAACAATTTGCAAGTATGACCACTTGGACATGTTATTACTGCACTGGATATGCCAAACTCCACAATCGGGAAGTTCAGCAGTATAAAAATTAGAATTTAATAGAAAAAGCAACTTTTTGCACCAATGAATTGTGCTTCTACAATTGTTTGCACCTGCAAAATTTGGCTCAAATGTAACTTAACTCTGACGCTGTACATTCCTCACAGGATTCGTTATCTGCTAAAGGGGATCCAAACATATATTATAATGGAAGTGTTGACTCTTTAAGAGCCCCACCAGAGTACTAGCTTTTTTGCACCGGAGTGTGTAGGATGAAGCACAGTTGCATCTGCACGTATTTCGACTCTCTCCCTCCTCCCTGCAGCTTGTCACCAATTAAGCTCAGCCTCCAATGTCCTCCATGTGTCTTGCTTGGAAGATAGCATGGGACAAGCTGAAACATCCATCATGCTGGCTTACAAGAGTGAGCAAAGAAGCAACTGGATTAACATGCCTCTGGAAGCTGTTAGTAGAAGCTCAGGGTTAGATTTCCCCAAGTGCTGCAGTGGCCCATACTGGTGTACGTGCAGGACTGAGTCTGAAGACAGTAACAGAGGATGCTGACGGGATTAGCAAGGAGTCATGTCTTTTTCACCTGTCGCAGCATCTCCTGTGCCCTTGGGCAAAAGCCTTTGTGCTGCCCTTTGGAGTCTGTGCCCCGAGGCCCATATACATGATCCAGCTGCCCGAACACAATCATGGCAGCAGCATACAGATGCATGCTCCACCTCATTCCAGTGCACCCCCTTTGATGGGAATGAAGCGTAGGACGACAGGCTGCTTCTGGCGCTGTGTTTCTCATCCCTTCTCAACCCAGCTGGAGGGGGAACGATGGGCTACAGCTGGGAGAGAGGAAGCAGCGCAGGGGGAAATGGCCCATTGAAACCCTATCCCCACTGGGACAGCAGGGGTTGCAATTCCTTCACAAGGTCTCTTGTGAAACTTTAAACCAAGTGGATGGGGCAGGGTGGGGGAGACGGACAGCTGCAGCTACCTCCTGGGGCTGAGCCCATGCTTTGTGCATAGCTCAGTGGCGGGAGGAAGAGCGGGCAGGCACCGGGGCATCCCGCATGCAAAGGGCGCTGGAGTCGGAAGCAATAAATGGTCAAACGCTTCCCCTAAATATCCTTCTCCAGCTTCCTGGCATGCCAGATCCTCTGCAACTACGATGAAGCAGAAAAGGAGGATTCTGAGGGCTCCCTTTGAGATCATTGTGCTCAGACCAATAGCTGGGAGGGGGAGGAATATTCCCACTGGGCTCTGCTGTATCCAGAGATAGATTCCCAGGCTCTGAAAGAGTGGCCAGTTGCTGGATCAATTTCAGGGAGATGCTGGTAGCAGAGTTCACGGTGGCTTAAACGGAACAGCGGCTAATGCAGAACAGATGGGGGAGTGCTTTGTGCGTGAGCAAGCTGAGCAGGAATGGAAGTGATGCCCCTGCCTCTCCCCCCCTTCTTTGGCCTGCTCCACACTACGGGAAAAGTACACAGGTGCACACTCTGCATGCAAGCAGACAGTACAGGTGCCTGCTTGGGCTCAAATCCACCCATTCTTTGATGACGGACATAGAAGCTGAAGCCTCATAGGCTGAATGTGGCATAAGTTGTGCCAGCGCTCACTGCTAGGAAGAGCCAGCCACCAGCAAAACAGGCTTGGAAGGACTCTTCCAAGGGTCAAAGGCTTCATTCACCACCACCACCGCTAGACAGATGTGCTTATATTCCCTCCTCCTTAGTCTTTGGGGTGTTGCAAGCACTGTACTTCCTTGGTTTACAGCTGGCCCAAGATCTGGCCATGATCTTGAGGCTTCGATGGGGGCACTGAGAGAAGGATCCAACTGGCCAATCAACTTCTCTCCGGCAGTTATCACAGAAAGGATAAGAACCACAGGCTGTCCATCAAATAGAGAGCACTTCCACAGCATCCATCTAGACAAAAGCCCAGTTAAGTTGCAGTAGTCCCACTTGGCCTTGACATATGACTGATGCAGCCAGGCAAGTCAAGACCCAAGTGGTCTGAGCTGCCTTCCCAGCCCTATGGGAGAGATGGTGGTACTTCAAGATCCACTTCCCTAGCAGATGGGTCCCAGCAGAGGCTAACACTTCCTTGGAAGCAGGCCATACCTTTCCCTGGAGCAAAGAAACGGCCTAGGCAGAAGGCTCTATTCCAAAAAAATAATTTATGGGTGTGGATAATTCATGTGCATTAGAAATGATATGTACATAAATATTTATCTCTAGGGTTATGTACAGGGGACAGCAGGAGCCAGGAGGGAAGGGCCACACCCCGCTCAAAACGTCTGTCCTTGTGGTCGTGTGTCCAGGTGCGGATGGGGTGGGCCTGAGAAAGCTGGCTGGCTCCTGCCAAATAATGAGATTTCATAAAAATATTATTAAATTGGGAATAGTATCAAACAAACAAGCAGGGCGCCCCATGGCTGGGGGGAATGGTCCCATGGGTTGGGAGAAGGGGGAGCCCAGGCATGTCGAGAGTGCTGCTCTCCCTGGGATTAGGTTCCTCCCTGCTTATCTGGTCCTACTTCTCCTCAGACAGCTGGTAGCATCCAAGGCTCAGCTAGAGCAACGGCTTTGAGGGAACCTGAGATTATAGGGCAAGAAGGCACCAGCACAAGTGCTGGGAGCACCTGCAGAAGTTTACAAGGAAGGCATCCAGTCCTCGCCAGGGAACCTTTAAGTTGCGGGTGTCCAGCAGGCTCCAGGACCCTGAGGTGCACTCTCAGCCCCTGCTGATATGGCTCCCAGCATTTTCTTCCACCAGGGACAATGTAAGAACTTCTGCTCCCAAGCTGCATAATCCTCTAGGAATAGAGAGAGAGGAAATCCTGCCCTGGGGTCCACTGCCTGCTACTCTCCTCATGTCCGCACATTGTGGTAGGGGAAGAGGCAGGGGGTGATGGGCAGAGGGTCATGGGTGAAGACAGAGTCGTCGGAGGAGCAGGTGCTGGTCGTGTCTTCGCAGGATGGAGAATACTGTTCAAAGGGCATTGACAGGTCCAGATACTGGAGGGAAAGAGAGAAAGGACACCCTGTCAGCATTCACAAGGGACAAAGGCTTGGCTCCCTCTACTTCTGTTTCAGGGAACATAAAAGAGTTTCTGAAACAGCTGCGTTCGTGCCTCTTCCTAGTGGTCTGAACCTACCTCTTCAGAGACAGCAACCAAGACCTTATCCAGTCCCTCTACCAGCTGCTTGAAGGTGGGCCGCTGGGAAGGCACAGCATGCCAGCACTCGCGCATCATCATGTATCTGTTTGGGAAAAGGGGAGGGGACATCTCAGCCTCAGGCTAGAGCATTCCATAATATGGGATGCAAGTGCTGTGGTTAAGATCAAGCCCACAAGAGGCATAGACACGGCGGCACTTACAGTTCGTGGGTGCAGTTGGAGGGCTTGTCCATCCGGTGACCTTCTCTCAGGAGCTTGAAGAGTTCTTCCACCGGGATGCCCGGATATGGAGAACCACCCAATGTAAAGATCTCCCACATCAGAATGCCAAAGGACCACCTGAAAGCACAGTTGAGGGTCAGGAAAAATAAAGGGGCAAGAAAGCCATAAAGAAATTCGAGGTGGATATGTCCAGATTAGCCCTACACTACCACAAAGCATCAGAAGGTGGGCCTTGCCCCTGTGGAATGTGCACTACTTCAGCAAAATCTCACAAAGATGGATTTGTGACCACAGAGGTGGAATGTATTGAAGTTACATATGCTGGAGACAGGTTACAAAGATGGACCACTTTACAGGGAGCAAGCAACTCTATGCTTCTTGTCATCTTTATGCAGGCAGGTAGGGCCATTGTGCCCTGGCTTTTCCATGCCACTTATGGTTCATCTAGTAGGACTGACAAATAGGCCCATTTGTTCTCCATACAGCCAGGATGGTTGGGAAAGGGCTGTAGCTTGCATGCAAAACACCCCAAGTTCAATTTTTTGTATCTTCAAGTAAAAGTAGGAAAGACCCCAGGGAGCTAAGTGTATGTCACTGTTTCTCAAATGTGGGTCTCCAGATGTTGTTGGAGTACAACCTCCATCATCCCGGACTACTGCTCCTGCTAACTAGGGATGATGGGACTTGTGGTCCAACAACAGCCGGGGACCAAAGTTTGAGCAACACTGGCAGGCAGTACTGAGCAAGATGGATCAATGCTCTGCTTTAGTATAAGGCAACTTTTCCCTTTTAAAAACACAGTAGCTCAGCTGCTCTGCCAGATATAGGTGTGCAGGCTGATGTGATTGCAAGAGCTTTGCAGAGTCATACTTACACATCACTCTGGTGGGTGTACACCCTGTCAAAAAGAGCCTCTGGTGCCATCCATTTTACAGGTAGACGACCCTGTGGGGAGAAAAAATAAAAGCTCTCAGTTCATTGACACTTTCCCTGGACAATGTCTCCTCTTCTGAGTTCTACCCTCTAGCATCCACTGAGCAATAGCCACATATCCACTCCCATAGATGTGCTCATCCTACTTTCCTACAAGACCCTGAATTAACTGAAAGTAAAAAAAATATCTCTCTTCACTAACAGGGTAGTGCAAGAACGTGTGTATGCACACACAAAGGGCTATGAAGGTTTCTCTACTACTTTATACTACATAATTATTTAAAAGGTTGATATGCCACCTGTCAGGGTAGCTACCCTCCCAAGCTGGCTTCCATACATTGTTAACCATTTATTGTTAAGAAATACAGAGCACAGTAATTGCTCTCCCCCAGTGCCCACCCTCCTCTCTTTTTCCCAACCGCATTGCGTATTTCCAAAGCCTGTTGGCAATTCTGAGTCTTCCCCTCCTGTGCCTCTCAAATACCATCTCACTCACATTGCTGGTTTTTTTGTAGTAGTCAATGTCATGAACACCCCGGGCCAAGCCAAAATCCGCAATTTTCATGACGTTTTCTTCGGTGACAAGGACGTTGCGAGCAGCCAGGTCCCGGTGAATGCACTGCAGAGAGAGAGAGAGAGAGAGAGAGAGAGAGAGAGAGAGAGAGAGAAGAGATGAACCCTCTCTGAGGATCAGGAGAGCCCACTGCAGCCCAGACTACAGTCCAATGGCAGACACATCTGGGCGAGTGGGTTGTAGCTGCATCTACCACGAGAGTCAGGAGCTTCACTGCCTCTCTGCCTTGCCATTCACTCCTTCATCACATGATGGCTGCCCAGGCCTGGTACATACACCCCTCTCTCCTTTGGTACACCTAACCCTCATGTAACTGACCCTCGCAGGCTAGTTAAGAGCCCAGCAAAAGCTTTAGAGTGCCAATGCTTGGCTTAGAGCCTTCACTGTTGGCACTCCAACAGGACCTGCCAACGCTTCAGATGACACTTGCCCATTGGGCACCAGTCATTTCTGCTTAAGCAAGGATCCTGCTAGGGTTGGTGAGAGGGAAGCTGTTTGGGTGAGGCTGCTCTTACCCGCTTGGACTCCAGATACTCCATGCCACGTGCCACCTGGTAAACACAGGAGACCAAGTCTTTGAAGGACAGCTGCTCCTCAGGCATCTTGGTGATATCAAAGGTGTAGTCTGGCGTGGGAGGGCGACGGGCGCGCAGGTACTCCCGCAAGTTCCCCTTGGCAGCAAACTCCACAATCACATAGAGAGGCCCTGCAGTCAGGAGTTATATGTGAGCCTGTGCTCTCAGGTGCAGCCTTCATAAATCCCACACAATGTCTGCTCCTATCCTGGAACATCAGAGCTCCATTGTTCAGTTGCAGCATCCTCCTATTGGCCCCACAAAGGTTCTGGTTTCTCCTTACTTCCCAAACATCCCTGCCTCTTTCCTCACAGCACCTGGTATTCTCTGCTTCCCAGCCCAAAGAGGCCATCACTTACCATCCTGTGTACAGACTCCTAACAGGTTGATTATATTCTTGTGTTGGTCCATCAGTTTCATCATTTCCATTTCTGAGATGAGGTCAGCCAAGTCCTTGTCAGTGGCATTATCTGGCAAGGCAACAGAAGGAGGTCAGACTGGGGTGTCCCATGATCAAGACTAGAATCCAACAGTGGAAGAACTGAAGTCCAATGATTTAGGCTCTCTTAGCCCTGTATATTGTGGTTACCTTTGAGCATCTTGACAGCCACAGTGATGGGTCGCTCTGGCCGTTCTTGATCGATGCCGTAGGCTTCTGCTCTCACCACTTGCCCAAAGCAGCCCTCACCCAGTGGCTTGCCCAGCACAAGCCTGGGGAAAAAGAAGGGTAGACAGCCTCCTTAAAAGGACAATCCATGTCGTCATGGGTACAGATGCATTTGGGTGGGTGGGACCTAAACTCATGGCTGTATCCAAAAGCTGGCAGGTCCCCTGCAGTGGGGCAGAATCAGATGTTAGCACCAGGTGCATTTGCAGGACCTCAACCACAACAGAGAAATCTGACCCAATGTTCTCTCCCAGGCCCATGCATGAACTATCCCAAGTGGTGAGGTGAGGTGATACATATAAGCATCATTGGTGGGCGTTCTTCAATGTCTATACAGTGCATTGACTAACAAATTCCTTTCATTTCCAAGAATTCGCTAACAAGTTCATTTCCAAGAGACCGTAGCAGGTGGAGTGGGAAACCTTTTCCAGCACAAGGGCAGCATTCCCTTCGAGGCAATCTTCTGAGGGCCATATGCCAGAGACAAAGGTCCATCTTGTCTGTGAGTCCTGGAAGACCTGCTCCCTGCTGTGTCTGCCCTTTCCACCTGGCCTGGGAAGGTGGGGCCCTGACTGACTCCAGCTACAAAAGCTGAGGCTGCTGAGCAGACTCTTGGCCTGGAGTATTGTTTGGGAGGATGGTTGTTGCCATTAGTTTTTTGCATTTTATTTTAGATTTTGTTGCATTTTATGTGGAAATTGTTCAGTTTGGTTTTGTGTTTTTTTATTGTTTAATTTATTGTTTATGACTACTTTTGTTGTGTTGTAGTTATGTATTTTGTTCCATGTTGTAAGCTGCCTTGAGCATGGTTTGACCTATGGAAAGGCAGCATACAATAAAATTATGTGTGTGTAAAAGTGAGTGAGGCAATGGGTGTAAATTTTGCCATTGTATAGTAGCTGACGTACACACACACACATACACCTGGCCCCTCAGTCTGAGGTTCCCCACCTTTGTTCTACAGGCAGCAATTCAAGAGACAAACTGCACGGCTTTTGATACCAGACAATTTTTATAGCTAGCCCCTTAGTCACAGAGCTAAGCAGGGTTACAATGGACTCTTCTCCAGTTTTGTTCTTTGAAGAAAGCGGTACTCTCATTCACTCTACTGCCTTCCCTCTTTGTGGTACTTGGCCACTCTACTTGCTGTGCTTGCCCTCACTTGTGAGGGGGAAATAACATGTGAAACTGAAGCACATGCGTACCAGATGGTATGTGACGGCTGTGATGCCATTTTTGGAGCCACTGTGCTGGTGGGAACCACTGAGAGTCCTGTGCAGCCAGGCACACGTGAACTTCCAGCTCACCTGCTGCTTCCTCTCTGTGAACACAGACAAGCCTGGACCTAAGGACACTATCAATTAATTGGGCAGCTGTACATCATGTGGGAAGTAGCCCTTTGTGTTAATAAACACACATTTTGATACAAGTTTGGTGAGAAGGCGGTTTTGCCATTCTGACACTGGGCTTGTGTGAGTCACGCGAGAGCCTGGCCAGCATCCTCAGTGGCACATGCAGAAGAAAGCTATGCTGCACTTCACAAGACTTACCTGTCTCGTGGGAATTCCCACTTGGAGTCCAGAGGCAGCTCCACTTCCATGACCCCAGCCAGCATGGGTGTGCAGCTTGAGGAGAGGCGGGTGACACGCATCAGTGATGTGGTGGACTTCCCTGAGGAGCTGGATTCCAAGGAGAACTGTGGAGAAAGACCCAACATTCAAGTAGATTGGCCCACAGACGCTGCTTTACTCCAGAGCAAGAACGGACTAGACAAGGGCACAAAGGACACAATGAAACAAGGGACAGGGCAGAACACGCACACCTAACACCAATAAGAGCCATCTACAATGCGAACAAGGTCCATCTAGCCAACCAGACGCTGCCCTGACAGTGAACAGGGAAGGGTGAATTTAACTGAACTTGGGAGAGCTGTTTTCAGAGATCTGCATGGTCTGACTGGGATTTTACTACCCTGAATAATTTGTTGTACTCCGAGGATCTGAGTACCTCACTTTGTCCATTGCTGACTCTTGGTCCGAGCCAGCAGACAACATTGTGGGCCCTTGAAAACCACTGCAGTGGCACAATGGAGCCTTCTGACCCACTTTAAGGTTAGTTCTGGGTCTCTCAGTACCTACCTGCCGAATGAGCGGGAATTTGGAGAGCTTGTGTACGGCCATGGGCTCCAAGGGCTGCTTGCTCGGCTGGGTTTGCATCCGGCACAAGACAACAATGACAATAGCCATCGCGATGGCCAAAGATCCCGAAGTGTAGATAATTATATCAGTATACTTGATTTCAGGGGCATTTGCCTCTTGCACTTCTTCTTCTTCTGCAATAGCAAATAAATCCGCAGTTAGCAGGCGTCAGGGTGGTTAAACCTGCTTTGACCACAGCAGGCAGCCAGGTGGGCTGGAGGGAACATGGCTGGGCTGCACAGTGTGCACATCGGCCTGCAAAAGCAGCCTGTCTGGACCTGGCTGCAGAGCCCATCAGTACCATGAACAAAAGACACCCCACTGATTTCAATGAGAGAGCCTAACATGTGTTTAGATCACTTTGACTTTCATAAATGGGGTGTAAAAACTTAACTCTGGCTAGATCATGCTCTCATCCTTGAGCCATCCTTGACCCATCACATAGCCGTTTTAAGGCAGTTGCCTTTCAGTGAAAACCTAGAGCTTTGCTAAACAGAAATTAGATTAGCTCCTGGAATTTCATGCAGTATCTCTTCCACATTTAATTACATATACAATGTGCTATTTTTAAGCTCTATCCGTTCAAAGTCTAGACAGAATTCATTTCATTACAATTCCCCACTCCACCCCACCCCTTAAGATGTACTTAGGTCTTTTTGTTTTTAATCAGTGGAATATGTCTAATTTGTGGGTATTAAAAAACAGCACCTAGTCTCCACCCATTTATATTACCTGCATCTTTAATAGCTGTGTAGGAGTGTTGGTCTACACAACTATTCAAGCTGCAAGGGCCCTGTCTGATTTTTCACCTGCCTGTCCTAATTCTCCATTCAAATCAAGGGACTTAAAAGTGGCCAAAATCCAGTCTGTCTTTTCAGGATTTATACACTGAGAAGTGCAGCATCTCTTCTGATGGACTGAAGCTGTCATATTGTGATTGATATACTGACAAAAGACAACAGTAGATTGTTCTGTATAAATCTACAGTGAATAGATCTGTCATGTTGACTGATTGATTGGCAACTTAATGCAAGTGGGGCAGTGTGTCTTGCAATTTGTTTTCAGCCATTTATCTCTCTGTCTGTCTCTTTAGCACATTCATCTCATTGGATATTCTACAGGGGTACGACATGCACAGTATAGTCCCACCCCCAACCCCCAAGAGTCTCTATTAGGAAAGGTAATCTCTGCTTCTAGCTCTGCAAAGGAATACCCTACTACCATTATCCATCTTTCCTCCCATCCAATCATCCACCGTCCTTTCTCACCTGGAAGCACAGTGAGCCAAGCTGACTGGTATGACAGGCCAATGGAATTCCCTGCCAGGCAGGTATATTCCCCAGCATCTTCCATGGAGACATTGCGCAGGTACAGCACTTCCACCTCTGAGCTGTTAATATCTGCCGTCTGCCAAAATAAGTTGCCAGTGGGAGGCAGGGAGAAAAGCATTAGTTCTCATTGACACAAAAAGGTTATTCAAGCTTCTCATTGGAAGGGGAACATCTTGCTTGCTGCCAATATATATTTCAAGGGTGCATCTTTATCTGATAAATGCCTGATTGATAGTCATGTACCCCAATCTCTGGTGAGGATGTCCTAAATACGTGCACCACAGCCATTGCTAAGTTTTATTACTTCCAAGCAACTCTTCTACAGAAAATCATGTATGAAGCCTCTGGGCTTGAGACACAACAACTCTGCTGTGAGAATAAGCAACCCAACTGGGACAGTGCTAGACTGATGATGCAGCTCTTCGTGTTTGCTTGTTTTCTGGACATATACTCTAAGCCACATCTTTCCAAACTGTGTGTCACGACACTCGACTGCAGTGTGTAGGTGTGATGTGCAAACACTCCCTATGCTCCTTCTGGGGCTGGAAAGGGGTTAGTGTAACTTCTGGTTTGTTAGCAAAACTGAATTACTTTGTCACATGATGATGCATGTCTAAAAAAGTGTGTCACTAACATGAAAGGTTTGGAAAGCTCTGCTCTAAGCTCACAGAGTTGGTGCTATTGAAAGTAGCATCTCAGCCAGTCTCCTCTCTTTCTTTGCAAATAAACACAGCAATCACTCTTGTAAAAGCCTTCTTTTAAGATAAACTTTTGGTTTGAAAATGTTAGGCACATATTGCAAAATGTGCAATTCTTAATATGGGTAATAGGCTATATGTGCCCTTGGCTCCACAGATGAGGGGTCAGCAACTAGGGGCCCCTGGTCTAAATCTAGCCCACTGAAAGGTGCCACTTCCTATCCAGCCCCTGCTCCCCCCACTCTGTGACCTCTGTTGTTTGCCTAAAAGTGTGGGGAAAAGCGACCTTTCTGGCAATGGAAAATCTCTGCAAAAAAAGGGGGGCTCTGGTTACCTTAAGCACTTGCACATAGGGGACTCCATCTGGGCCGTAGCTGCTGCCATTCACTTCAATGTGCTTGAGCCACTGTATGTGGGGCTGGGCGTCGCTGTACACCTTGCAGAAGAACTCAACGTCGCTGCCCACCACTGCGGTGGTGTTGGCCGGCAGCCCGGCTTGCAAGATAGGCCTGTGCGGAGATCTCTCTGCCAGGAAGAGAGCAGGGAAAGTTGTTGTCCAGCACAGCTGAAGACTGCCAGGTCCCCCCCAGAGGAGCTAAGGTCATGCTCTACAGTGCATAAATCACTGCACACGGAGCTGATAGTGCTATCGCAGCCGTCCGGGAGTGCAGAGGCGCAGCCAACTGTCAGGGAGTTACCCCATCTATCAAAGCGCAGCACTTTCTTCTCAAAGCTCCCTAGTACAGCAGTATACGCAGTCCTGCCTAAAGGCCTGGTGGGATCTGAATGTCTCTCTCCCACCCCCACCCCCCACTGCCCACCATCTCCTTCCAGCCCAGCAGATCTGATATTACTTAATGCCATGGGCTGAACTCCCACCCATGACTGGCTCCAGAGCCTCTTTCCGGTGATTACAAGTAAGCCCAGAGAAGACAGATAATGAGGGGCTGAGAGATAAGGGAGCAAAAGGCTTAGAGCTAGTCCTATAGATCTAGGCAGGGCTAATTAATTTCATCTGACTTTATGGCCTGGGAGATCTCCAACTCCCTTTGAAGTCAAAAGCGGGTTCGGGGCATTTTCCTTCTCTTTGGGGGTGCCTGAGGTCAGGGTGGCGAGCCTTGTTCCTTCCCACAGGAACCTGGCAGGCTGCCAGGGAACTGGGGTCTGGCATCCCACACAGACTCAGACGCCCTCATCGGCAAAGGAGTAAGGAGCTTTTCAGGCTGAAGGTGGGGGAGTGGGGGGGCAGCCCACTTCCCTTGTCTTTTTTCCACATGTTGCTACGGGGGGGGGGGGTGTCACATATCTAGATTTGGAGCTGTATGGCAGGGAGAAGTTCACCTCACCTAGCACGTCCAGGAAGTAGCTGTAGCGGATGCTGCCAAACTTGTTCTCCACCAGGCAAGTGTAGTTGCCTCGGTCCGAAGGCACCACACTCTCCATGACCAAGCTCCAGTGTTGATGCCTTAGCTGGGTGGAAAGAGGAAAAGGCAGGAGCCAAGGTTATCACCTTCTTTTAAAAGAGCTGTCCATCTCTCTCAGGGCCATAGCTGTCAACGTTTCCCTTTTTAAAAGGGAAATTCCCTTATTCCGAATAGGATTCCTCTCAAGAAAAGGGAAAAGTTGACTGCTAAGCTCAGGGCACAGCTGCTCATAGGCCAACAAAAGTCCCTTGTTTTAGACACAAATCCTTTGAGCTATATAATAAGGCCAGCAAATATTTCTTCATTTACAAAACTATTTATATACTGGTGTATCATAGTAACATATCAAAGCTGTTTAGTATCTATATATTAAAAAACATGTAACAATTTAAAAAACAGAGACCATCAGCTAACTGTTGTGAAAAGATGTACGTACAGTCATACCCTGGATTCTGAACGCCTTGGTACTCGGACGTTTTGGCTCCCAAATGAGTGTTCCGGTTTGTGAACGTTCTTTGGAACCCAAATGTCCGACAGGGCTTCCGATTGGCTGCAGAAACTTCCTGCAGCCAATCAAAAGCCACGCTTTGGTTTCTGGACATTTTGGAAGTCAAACGGACTTTTGGAATGGATTCCGTTCAACTTCTAAGGTACGACTGTATTCTGAATTGCCTGCATAATCATGGCAGAATAGAAAAGTTTCCCATAGGTGTTTAAAGGCTGGGGCAGAAGCAGCCTGCTGAATCTATTGGCAGAACACTCCGCAGGCCTGGGCTGATGACACTAAAGGCTCTATTTCATGTTGGTGTCAAATGAGCCTTGCCAATGCAAGGGGCAACTAACAAAACTCCTGCAGCTTATCTCAGTGATTGTGCTGGCATATAAGGGTTTCAGCAGCCCCTAAGGTGCCCTGGACCTATGTTCTTCAGGGCTTTGTAGATTAATACCAATCAACCTTGAACCTGGCTTGGTAGCAAATGGGCAGCCGGTGTAGATATTTTAACAATGGTGTTTGCATTATGTGTTCATGCTCCATTGTTAAGGAATGGGGCACGTCCATAGGCTGACCTTTTTTAACAATGCACTGAATCGAGCTAGGGAGCAGAAGGAGGAGAAATGCAGGCAAAAGAGGTGGAAACATCTAGCAGCTGCTCTTTTGATGGAAGCAAACTTTTGCAAATTAATAGATTGATCTGGCAAGGCTAGGGCAGCCAGAGCAAAAGGGGATCAGGGGCAAAGCAAGTGCTGAAGAGGGTCCTGGAGTCTTTGGACAGCAGGCTGAATTCCCCAAACTCACAGAGGTGACCCTTGGTTCTCTGCTGAGTGGCTTGTGCAATACTGTGGATTCCTTATAGCATGTTCCCCTGTGCCTCTCTCTCTCTCTCTCTCTCTCTCACACACACACATACCCCTCAAATCCTAACTCATAAAAACCTGGTGGGCAAGGCAGCTGCGGTCCCAGCCAGGTGGATGAAAAGGGAAAGGAGGGCAAGGGGAGAGATGGCAAACCTCTAAGGGGCTGGGCACTTACCCTGATCCCTCCAATCCGGTGCTCCCCTCGGAATTCCCTCCCATTCTTCAGCCAGCGGATTGTCGGGTTGGGGCTCCCAGAGGCTGGGCAGCGGAACTTGACTGTGTTCCCTGCCGGGACTGCATACAGCTTCTTGTCCATTCGGTGAGGGTGCGTCCAGTAAGGTGCTGAAAAAGGCATCACACTATTAGCTCCAGCTTTTCATTCAGGCTCAGGAGAGGCTCACACTTTAGGGACAAAGGTCGGTGCTCGGTGCTCTAACTGATGGTGGCAGCAAACCATGGATTGCTCTCAGAGAAAGGATGCGCCAATGGGATATGGGAAGGGAAGAGCAGGTGTCTCATAGGGACCTAGGGATGTGCCAAAATGCACGACGGCAACCCTTCCACTGGGGAACCTCAACGTCCCACGAGAAATGAGTGTGCTTTGGGATATGCTCCAATCTCAAGCAGAGATCCCTAGTTTGCAGGCAACCGTTATCAAACAATTTTGGGACACATTGACAGCAGAGGAGGCTTGGGAAGTAAGAAAGGAAGATGTCTGGCCACCGTGAGTCCAAGTACTTACTAAGCACCCCTTCTTCACCCAGTTCCCTCTCCCAGCATGCAGCAGCACCCAGAACTGAGTGAAGCACAGCCAAGTAGGCATACTGACCTCGCCGGGTATGTATGGGCTCCTCAAGGGAATCGGCACGGGCACTCTCCACACCACTGTCTTCATCGTCATCACCAGATGCCAGTGAATCTGAAAACAAAATGGTCATTCTTTGTAGTCTTGCTTCTTAAATAACCACAGGGCACTGAACAAGTGGCAGTTATCAAGGGAGCACCTGGCTACAGTGGACCAGCATTTTCTTAGCAGGAGTGTAGAGTAGCAGGCGAAATGCTAACTGGAGTGTGTTCAAAGGTGACTGGGGGGAGAGGAGGAGAAACACTGTTGGCTGCTACAGTTCTAGCTCATTTGTTTGCTTATTCTTTATTTAGTACATTTAATTATGTGCCCTTCACCGAAGGTCCCTGGGCAGGTGGACAATGCAATACGAACAGTAAAATGCAATCGATAGCAAAAAATTAAAGCAACCACCAATCAATAAAAGCATATACAGAAAGAACCACCGTGCACAAGCCTGCACAAAACCCCAGCGTTGATATCAGGAGTACATCAGGAGGCAGAGAGTTTCGAAGTTTGGGGGCGACCACAAAAAAGGCCTTCTCATGTGACACTGTCCCCTGGACCTCTGAGGGTGTCAGCAGACCACCAGTGGGGCCTCTCCTGCTGATCTTAAATCCCAGGGCAGAATACAAAGGAGGAGGCAATCTATCAGGGTTTGTTTTTGTTTTGTTTTTTTAAACCAAAGTCATTTGGGGCTTTACATGTTGAAGACAAAACCTTGAACAGGCCCGGAAGTGATTAAGCAGCTCGCGCAACCTTCACAGAAGGGGTGTAATCTGAGATCTACCAGCTGTTCCAGGCAACCGTCTAGTTTCATTGTGAAAACCAAGGCGTCTATTGTAGTGTCCTTTAGGAGGAGCGCCAAGTTAAATAAATTCTTGTTGCTTTGACCAGGGGACATGCGAGGCGGCAGTGTGGCAAGGTCTGTGTTGACTAGGAGCTGTAGCAGAGCAGATGCTTTGCATGCCAAAGGTCCCTGGTTCTCTGGCATCTCCAAGTTAGGCGAGGAAGGACTCTGGAGACCCACTGCCAGTCACTATGAACCAAGGGTGGCTGACCTGTGAGTTGTGGGTCATGTCAAGCCTCATAAATGTTTCCAAGTTGTCCCTTAAGACTTTTTGCCCTTTTTATTTTATTTTTAAAAACCCACCTCTGTTTGCTGCTTACTTCTCTTACATACTAGTCTTTGCTAGCTGTTTGGGTTGTTTCTGGGTATCCCTAACACTTCCGTCCCCTTCTTACTCTTAAAAAGGGACCTCTTCTCCCCCTGGGGTGCTGACATGGCAAGAATGTCATAGAGCTGTTTCCTCAGCTCTTAAGACCTTCTTCCACTGACACCGCTTCTCATTTTTCCATTCCACATTGGACTAGGAGGAGAAGTGTTTGCCCTGAGGAGCAGAAACATTACTGAGCAAACATGTGCCATGCGGCCTTCCCTCAAACAAAAAAAAAAAAGGGTTGCCACCGTTCTGAAGAGAGGCTGGAACATCTCTTACCCACAACAGAGATGGTGAAGTTGCGCAGGCTTTCCCCGGTGCTCTGCGCTCGGCAGGAGTACAGGCCTGAATCTTCATAGGTGGCTTCCACAATCTCCAGCATGCTCTGCCGCATGTGGATGCGCCCGCTTGGGAAAAGCTGCTTGGCTTCCTTATACCATATGATCGCAAGGCTGTGGTTGGTGCTGCAGTAGAGCTTCAGCAGACTCCCAGGGTCCAGTAGCAGGTGCTCCTCCTCCGTCTCCACCATGTGGCTGTCAAGCATCTCTGTCCAACGCAAGAAGAGGGTCAGTGCAAATGACAGTGTGAGCTCACTTTAGAAACAGCGCGTGTTTAACACCCGTATCTCAAATGCTCTGGAATATGGGATAAGTAGGGACTCCCTATACCCTAGGCAGATGCTAGAAGACACCAACATATAACCCCCATTTTCTCGCCGGACCACCAGAAGGCTTGCTTGAAAGTGTTGGAGCATGAGGAGAGTGACCCTCTGGGAGATGGTTGAATGAGTTGGTCTCACAGGCTTCTGGTTGTCCTGTGCACAAGAAAAACCAGCCACCAACTGTGCCACCCCAAGGGCACCCAAAGGGCAAGTGCCAGAGCTCAAGGCTGCCTGAATTCTCCATCCTGTAACCTGGAAGCTTCATTGACCTTTCCCACATGGAACAGGATTGGTTTTTTCATTTGGGAGAGGAAAGTACTCTGCATATACAAGGCATCAACCATTTTACGTGCATCTGATTGATGTGTGACCATGCGCACACTCATTGCGGCAGACCCGGAAGTGGCCTGGAAATGGGGTGCAATGGGACACAACAGGGTGGGGCAGGCTTATGCTCGCTCTGCTGATGTACGCAGGCACCAGGAATTCAAACCCCCCCCCCATGGAAACAGAGAGTTGCCAGCATGCCCATAACTTTTGCTGTCTCACTTGTTCTCAGAACACAAGTAGGTCGAGCCCCTTACAGGCGGATCTTCAATGTTCCCATAGTGGGCTAGCACTTGGAAGCTGATCCAATTTGGGAGTGTCTGTGCACTGAGCAGACCTGATCAACAGGAGAGCAGCTTGCTCTGGAGCAGAAATGGGAAGGTCTGGAGTAAGGGGGGGAGGGGAAACTGGACTTTGCCTCAACCCCTGGCCTCAACTAGAAATATTA